>NC_137984.1:35209606-35562622 GCF_963924665.1 Micromys minutus | reverse complement strand
GCAGAAACCTGGAATTCCCACCTCTTTCTTTCTGTTCAACCACCGTCTGGCTGGCACGTTTATTGATTGATCAAGAGCCAACTGGGGACAAGGACCTTCAGCATCAGTTTTTGCAGATTCCTGATTAAATCAAAGCAATAGAACCACTCCTCTACATATACCTTCATACCTTATTTCAATATGAACATGGCATTGTAATGCTTATATCAAGAATCTCCTGTATCAAGTTTGTGTAAACAATTCTTATCATTTATTCTTTGCCTTGTTAATAAAAGCTGATCACCCAGTGGTTGGGCAAAAGAGAGAATAGTATAGAAGCTTCCACCAGCCAGGGGGAGGAGAGTGTTGTGGTAAATATTAAAAATAAAAGACTTATCTCTTTATTGGCCCCACAGTCTTGCTCCGCGGGCACCGATTCTAGGATGAAGCCAGCACACAGATTCTGTTGCTCAGCCCAAGCCACCCCCAATCTCACTCTGCCCGCATGACTGCCTCCATCCTGGGTGGAATTAATGCCCTGCCCAGCACAAACATGACTAAGGCCCGATAGCTTTTCATACAGGTTTATATATTCAATTCTCAATCTACAAACCCTCTATACAACAAGATTACATCAAATGGACAAAGATGCAAACTGCCCTTCTATACGAGATAAAAGACCTATAAAATCCTTCCCCTCACCTCTGACCCTCTCTCTCTCTACCTCCCTTCCCCTGCTCAATCACTGGGTCCTGACTTTATTTTACTAATTAAAATGGGAAGGTTCTGATGAAGTCCTGAGTAAGTGATTAGAAAGCCCTTCTTGGGGAAGTGGAATTAACATCAAAATATGAATGGTTGTAAGATCATCTACAAGAGAGAGACAGAAACAGAAAGACAGACAGACAGAGAGAGAGAGAGGGAGAGGGAGAAAGAGAGAGAGACATCAGCTAGTAGGATGGAGGAATTGGAACTATGATGTAGGGAAGGGATATGGAGAGAGATCTTGGAAACATATCTGAAGATGGAAGAGCCAGACCAGTCATAAGAAGTAAGTATACTGGGATCATGACTGGGAGGTAGCCAGATTAGCATAGAAGGTTAATATAGATCAATATTGCCCAGCAACTGAAGTGTAGCTTGAGATAAATCTTAGTTCCCTTGTGAGGTACCTGGAGACTAGGATAAGGTAAATAGATAGTCACTGGATCTATTTGTAAGCTACTATTTACATTTATATTAAAAACAAAATCCTTTTTCACACAACCTCATTCTCTGCTTAGCTGGAATTGGGTCCAAATAAAGCACAGAAAATTCAGCTCTGCAAACACAATATAAAATCCAACAAACTGTGAATTCAAAGATGCATGCTCTTGAAGAGGATGGAGTAGCAAGGTACTTACAGGAGCTATGTGGTTCTCATGCACAGTTGGTGGGCTTTGCAGAAGTAGTTCTGGGTGAGCGCAAGGCAAGAATGCTTGCTGGAGAATAGTCATTTGGGGCCTTTAGAGTTGGCTTAGTAGTTAAGAGCACTCACTGGCTGCTCTTCCAGAGGATGTGGGTTCAAATCTCAGCACTCACATGGTGGGTCACAACCATTCGTAAATCCAGTTCCAAAAGCCTCTTCTGCACTTGAGGTGCACTGAACCCAGATAGTTCACAGACATTTGTGCTCATAAAATCAAAACACATGTCTTCTTTAATAATAGAACCTTTCCTTTAACTCTCAAATTGAACTACTGGGAGCAGATAGGCCTGCAGAGAAAGCCAAGACTTTAACTACCTAGTATTCTGTCCTTGGCATACTTGCTAGCATGATGCTTTTGGATTTATACTCTTACCATTTCCATGGACAGGAAGATCCCAGCTCTGCCCTGTAGGACTGGTTTCCGTTAGAGGCTTTGTCTCTGGGGGTGGGGTGGGGGTGGGGATCAAAACTTCAGGGACTGCCTTCTGATCTCAGACAAATAATACGTGGAGAGGTTGCTGTATAGTAATAGTCAGGTTGTATGTTTCTGTTTGTTCTTTAGAGACTTTCTCTGAGAATGACCTCTGTCTAGTCTATTTCAGCCATGAATAAAGGTGACCCAGTCTACCTCTCCATGTTAGAGCATGTGTAGAAATTCATGTTCTTCCAGTAAGTATGACCTGCAGCTGAGTCAACTGATAATCATACAAGTGTATCGCAGAAGAGTCACTCTGTTATCATCAGATTCATAAGCTAAACAAGGCGTTGTTTTAAGTCAATTGATAGCATATTTTTGAGTGGGGAATTTTACTCCTTATTTAAGCCTTAATTAGTTCAGTTCTCCATGACACAATAGCCAAATGAAACTTAATTGGTATAGCTACACGTCTTCGCCTGCTAAATCCCAGCATTAGATCTTGTTAATCAAATGTGTTTTGCCAGCGATTGTTTTGCAGTGGTCATGTTGTTCTCTTCTTAAGGAAAGAATTCAAAAGTATCATATAAAATGCTGCTCTCTAGACAAGATGTAAGGGGAAAAAATAGCCACATGTTCACCACACTCAGACATCAGCATATGGAGTCTGGAAGTCTCCTGTGTCTAATCCACAGGTGAAGAAGTTGTCCTGCCAGTCAAAGCTTACATTCTATGAGCAGTATTTTGGAGAGATGGAAAAAGCTTTGATAATGGTGTAAGCTAGTTGGCAACATCCCCTAACTTTGTTTGGGCTGCTTGTTATAAAAAAAACCACTTGTATCATGAATTGCTTGTGAAGATTGAAGTAAATTTTCTCTTAATTCCAGATAAAAGTATCTAAATGACTAAAATCCCCCCTTCTGTGATATCACATCAGTTGGGAATAATATTGGTTAGGTTGTTTTGTTTTTTATTGTTTTTTTTTTTTTTTTTTGTGAACTTTACACAACTAGAATTATTTGGAAAGAAGAATCTCAATTGGGAAAACACCTTCATCTGATTGGCCTGTAGGTCAGCCTATGGGGCCATTTTCTTGACTAATGGTTGATGTTGGAGGGCTGAGCTCACTGTAGATGTTACCACCCTTGCCTGGACAAGTGATACAGCAATTAGTGCCCCCCACCCCATAACCTATACTTCAGCTTCAGCCTCCAGGTTCCTGTTTTACGTTCCTGCCCTGACTTCCTAGGGTAATGGACTATAAACTGTGAACTGAATAAACCCTTCCTCTCCAAGTTGCTTTCAGTCCCGGTTTTTATTGCAGCAATAGAAACCAAAGACAAGAGAAATGCACAGCCATTGACCTCTAGGATATTACACTCTCAAGACAACCATGGTAAAACAGACTGAGTGTAACAGGCTTCTTATTAGTGTCACCAATGCTATGGTTAGAACTCGTGTGTTTGAAACCTTGGTCTCCGTCTGGTAGTGCTGTGAGAATGTCATAGAACCTTTAGGAGGTGAGGTCTCACTGGGAGAATTGGATCATTGAGAGGCAGCTTTAATGTTAATGGCCCCACCAATTTCATATTCATTCTCGTTGCTTCTTGGGTGTGGATGCACTAGGACAGACTGGCCGCCTTCCCCTGCAGATAGGCTTTCTCCATATCTTCCCTATCACAGATAGTTCCCTTGAACTGTAAGCCACAACAAACCTTTCCTGTCTGACGTTCCTTTGATAAGCTATTTTATCAAAGCAACTTGGGAAGTAACTGACAGACCCAATTGTAAAAAGGATTATTCTTTCAATAACAAAGGGTGATTCTAAATGTGTCAGGGAAACCTATCTGTAGAATAGGAGTTTCAAACCTCCCCAACAGTAATGTAAGACTACGTCAAATGAACTGTTTGGCATCACTTCAGGGGGGGGGGGTTATTCCTTTATTTTCACTCTGATTAATTCTAAAAGCCTGGTCTTAGACAGGTTTATATTTCAAGAACAATATGATAATTTGATATTTGTGATTAATCACACACATGCACAGTAAGTCACAAGTTACTTTGAGCTATGTTAAGACATTAGAAATAAACACATATCTTAGTCTAAGAACTGACTCTGAATTCTTCATCTTCGGCATTCAGTTTTATATAAATCACTGATGGGGGATGGGCATGGCAGCCTTATTTATCTTTCCTGTCTCTCCAGTTAGTGGTAACTGGAAGAGAATGAACCGCTGGCTATACCAAGAGCTTTTGTGAACGAGGGACGAGGGCTGCAGAAATCTAACTTTGGATCCTGAAGCCTGAACTGCACTGTGGGTTCCTTCTCTAAGCCCTAGAGTATTTTCTCTGGTGATTATATTCTGCACATGAGGGATTCGAGCACCCCCTTTGCCTCTGTTGTTGTTTTAGCTGTTTTTCCACAAGCATCCTGTTTGTGTTTTTTCCAGCTGCTCTCACGCTGTGTGCATTGTGTATGCCGCAAGAAGGACTCTTGCAGCATCTTCTCACAGGGTGATGCACTTCTGTGCCTTTAGCTTCCAGCAGGAATTTGTTTCTAATTCTCAGGACTCTCCCCTTTCAGTCTCATGGGTTAGAGCTCTCACTGTGCTCTGTTGAAGAGGGAAGCAGATGCATTCACATGAGGCAAGTGAGGACTTGGGCATGTGCACATCCCTGTGGTACGGTACTGATGACCAAGCAAGATGATTCTCACCAAGAACCTACAACCCAGCACAAAATGTCAGCCCTGCAAGGGGCTCACATGCCACACACTAAGTGACACCTAATGCATTATGAAATTACAGGAACATATCAACAACGGATCGCCATAACAACTAGATGTGGAACTCATGAGAAATGCCGGACACTGACAATTCTATAGACCAGAATTGTTTCCCCCTTCTCTTTAAGTCCTTATTGTCTTCTGCGCACTGTTTCACTGGGGAGTGTTTGGTTTTGTTTGTGTTCTGAGACAGCATCTCACTATGTAGGCTTGGCGAGCCTGACACTGTGTAGACCTGACTGGCTTTAAACTACAGAGATCTACCTGCCTCTGCCTACTGAGTGCTGGGTTAAAAAACAAAACGTATGCACCACCATACCTGGCCCATAGAAAAGTATTTTGAAATAAACGGAATACAGATTCAGAGGCTATATTAGCAAAATGATCTCTCAAAGTTATTCAGTGAAATGATAGAAATTGTGGGGAGCAGAGGAAGCCCTGAGTATGTGAACTCTTAACTGGATGTGTGTTGTTGACATGGCCAAAGCCTCAGTCACATCAGAAACTGCAAATACCTTCTTGCCCTCCCCAACTCCCACTGGCCTGTGAGGCTTAGAGGGGTGGCAAAGCCTTCCTCTTCTCTGAGTGTGCATAGGTCAACAAAGTGTGCAGAAAATGTCCACTGTAGCTCTCTTCTGCAGATATTTACATCCTGGAGACTAGTCCCTTATAGAATCCTCTTTCCAAGATTAGATAAACTGGCCTCCTTGATGCACACTAACCTCCCAAAGAGCAGTGGCTTCTCCATCAGAGAATGGAGATAACCCAATGCCAGGATTTCTGTATGTCTGTTTTTATTCACTTGAAGCCAGGTTTAACCTAAGGCTGTGCAAGGGTTTGGCAAGCAATGTCGGAAATATTGGTTCTGTATGTCTTGACACTAATTCACTCTGATGAATTTGAAACACCTAATGTGTTATTCAGCAACTCCTAGTTAGAATTCACAAAGGCCTCCAGGTTGAAGATGGGTCAAAATGAAGCACAGAAAAAAATCAGCTCTGCAACCATTTTATATGGAGATTGGCTCTGTTATTCCAATGTTGTTCACTATATGGCATGTCAAGTCTGGTGTGGGGAGCAAAAGGTAAGATTAGCTAGAGGTGGGAAGGATTAGCTGCTGGCTTTCAGCAAATATGCAAATTGGATATTTAAACAAACAAATGTAATGCTTAAATATGAAAGAACCTATAGGGCCAGAACAGGGTCCCATGAATTCAGGTCACACAGAGGTGGAGTCTGAATGCTTACAGCTCCTAGCTTTTAATTAAACCAGTAATTAAGTCAGTCTTCATAAGAGAGACAAGTGGCTTGAAAAACAATGCAGAAAACATGTGTATGTGAAAACCCTATAAAAGAGAGACTTTGCTCTTTCCCAGCATGACAGCTAGCCACTTAAACAGGTTAAAACAATTATACTTTGTTATACCTAATGATATCATTTATTTAAAATACATTAAAAGTCAGATCTATGCCCAGGATGATATTAACGGGGTGGGGTGTCATGAGAAGAATACTTCCTTGAGAGGAAACAATTGGAAAACAAACATGAATCAATATTGTCATTGGTATACTACTTTATGACCCAAATGACAGATAATCTGTATCTGAAGATTTTATCTGTCGAGTTTAAAAACTTGAAAATTGATTTTTTAAGGAAAATGAGATGTTTCCCAAATACAGAGTTCCAAATGAATTTGAACCCACTTACTAAAATCATAAAGATGTGACACCAAAGAAAGTGATCATAAAAAATGACTCCCAGGACAATGCATCTTTGGATGTCACCCCAGGCACAGTAGGTCCAGATCACATAGGGACATTGTCACATTGTCACATTGTTTTCAAAGACAGGACCTGAGACCTGGAAATGCAAATACATTTTTTTCTCCCCCAAGCTGCTTTGGTCAGAGTATTTCATCCCAGCATCATTAGCATTAAGTTATGCTAATGATGGCAAACACGGGGTGGGGTGGGGGGGTGGGGTGGGGTGGGGGGGGCTCTGAGATGATTTGCAGACCAAAACAGAAAGAGAAGAAAGTAGGAGCAAGCAAGGGTCCCATGGAGGGTATAAGGAAGGAGAGTCTTCAATCTGGTGCAGAAGATGGGGACAGAAATGTGCTTAGATACTCAGAGTTTTGAGCTGTAATGGTTTCCTGTGTACTTGGACAAGCTGACAGGGAGTCACCAAGCCTACTTTAAGACAATTTTATTAGAGTTTAAAATAAAGACACCCAGGGTACCTGCTAATGAAAGTTACCGTTTTGGAAGAAAGGGCCATGTTAATATTCCCTTCATGGACAGTCACTTGCTTCTGGGGCTGCCATTATGAGCATGTAATGAATCTAACATTTGCAAGTCTGGTTCCCTTGGAAGGGTCCCCACTGAATGCCCTGAAAACATTGGCTTGGAGAGACTTGTTAATTAATCTCTTGTCTGTCTGTTCTAAAATGGATGTGAATGCAGAGACCCATGGGCCTTGGAAGACTGGACGAAAGGGAGGGTAGTGTGAAGTTAATCAAGTGAAATTACAGCAGATCTGAGAACCTGGAATCAGCCAGGTTAGGTAGGGAGGCAGAGGGTAAGGCAGAAAGCAAGCTGTGAGAAGGCTGGATAGAGGGATAATTTACTTCTGTATATTCATTTGTTTTCAATAATCATTATTACACATGTAATTCCAAATGTTGATCCCAGAATATCAGGCATGTTAAGTGGGCTCATTCTTCCAATGATCTCCATGCCCAGTCAACAGATGTGCTAATGTAGTGGGATTAATAGTATCATTATGATACCACGGATACTGGGGTCTTCCCTTGGGGTTCATAAAAGAATCTGAAAAGGAACTTCAAATGGAAGCATGAAGACAATTCTATTGGAGTTTAAGAAAAAACAATCAGGTCAGGCAAGCTTGTGGGTCTTCTGTCTCCTGGGGGGAGGGTGTGCTTCTGCCTTTGAGGGCAAAGGGAGTAGAAATGGTGAGCAGGGTTCATACAGTCATGAATATAACAGACAGACTTCTGGAGACCACTACAGTGAGAGAATTACTTTATCACTCCAGGAATAGGGTATATAAGGGCTTTTAGGTGTGTGCCAAGAAAGAGCTACTTGGTCGTAATAATACAGTGCCTAATTATCATCTGTTTGGAAGCTAGAGCCAGAGTACTGTCCTGGGTTATACACCTCTGCACAAACAAGGCCATTCTTCAGATCAGGCCAGGTACCTGTGCTCATGGACACTCTAGACAGGGTCAGGCAAAGGAAAAGAAGCCCCACTGAGAAAGAGAATCCTCCATTTTGTACTGATCTCAGAGAGAACCATTCAGTCGTGGGGGACTGCAACCTTTATATCGGGTTCTCCAACACAAGCTGGGAGTCTCAACAGCTTCATAAAAAGGAGAAGAAAACCAGATATGCCATTTGAGTCACGCCAGCACAGAGGTCAGTCATATAGCACGGTAGAAGGGGATCATTCAAGAAATAGTAAGGAAACCCAAATACTAGAAAAACAATACTGCAGCTCTCGTTGGCACCCCAAAGAAACACAGAGAAGAAGGAAAACTTATACATTTTTGTGTCAGGACTCAGAAATATGGTCAGATTCAACAGAACCTTGTGGTAACTTGGAGGGACTATGCTGGGAGGTGGGAATTCTAGGAAGGAAGAGTATATTATCTCATTCAAAGATTAGTTTTTTCTCCCATCTCTTTACATGACTTAAATGAAGCCACGTTCTTAGGGGTGGTCTTTTAGCCAGGTCATTGGATACTATGTGTTTTTCTGTTTGACCCATAGGCTGGGTCTTATTTTATTTGGTGAGACTAGATCTCACTCCGTATGTAGGGCTGACTTGAAAGTCATTACTAAGTAGTACACACTGACTTCAGAACTTGTGGCAATCCTTCTGCCTCAGCTTCCCAGGATCTGGGATTACAGGCATAGACTACCATACCTAGATAAAAAGTTTGAATTCCTTTTTTTCTCTTTTTTTCTTTCTTTATTTCTTTATGGGATATTCTTTGCATTTACATTTCAGATTTAATCCCTTTCCCCCAATCGCATCCCCCTCCCTCTCCCATTGCCTCCATGAAGATGCTCCCTAGCCCAACCACCCTCTTCTACCTCAGCACCTTGGTGTTCCCCTACCCTGGGAAAAAAACAAAACAAAACAAACAACAACAAAAAACTAGCCTTGGCTGGACCAAAGACCTCTCCCTCCCACTGATGGCAGACAATGCTATCCTCTGCTGCATATGCACCTGGGGCCATGGGTCTCTCCATGTGAACTCACTGGTTGGTGTTTTAGCCCCTGGGAACTGTGGTGGGTTTGGTTAGTTGATAATTTTGTTCTTCCTATGGGGTTGCAGACCCTATCAGCTCCTTCAGTCCTTATATATACACAATGGAGTACTACTCAAATGCCTTTCTTAAGCATCTGTCTCTCACTCTGCATATGACATGTTAATTTTAGAAACTCCCTGCTGTTGGCCCTGTTCTCTTTTCACTCCTGTTAAAGGGGCTTGCTCACCTCCAAAGCTGCATATTTTTTTGACAATTCCCAAGCCAAGCCATTTGCTGAATTTCTTTTCTGGGTTCAGTGTCTCTATTTTTTAAGTGCTGACACTTCCACATGGCAGCCCACAGTACACACTGGGCTCCTTGCCTTCACTTGCACTCTGTCCTCTGTGTTCTCCATGTTTCCTTCAACGCCTTGATCAGCCCAGTTACGTGGGCCCAGCCTCTTCTTCCTGTGCCTTCATAGTTTGTTCCGATGCTGTTCCTTCCCCTTTCCTGGAGGCACTGACATTGCTTTGGTCCTTGTTCCCAGTTTCTCATCACCTCTGATGTTTCGCAGCTTTTCTTGCATTGGTAAAAGCCCTGTCTACCATCAGCATTGTACCACAAAACAGGTCAGGTTTCTTTCTGCTCACCTGAAAACTCACAATGAAACTCACACCACTTGTACATCAGCATAAACCATGAGGATTCTAGTTTTAAAATTCAATGAATAAAATAACAATTCACGAGTGTACTATCATATATACATATATGTGTATGGCCTTTTCCTCCTGATCATGGATGAGATAATGAGGTTATTTTGACGACAACCTCCACCAAAATAATTGTTTTGTGTGGGGAGCCAATGAAGTTCTGAATGAGTGTGTGTTGTTGACTTGAGCACAGCCATGTGGGAACCTCAGGACCATGGAAATGACAATGACTTCCTCAGGTCAAGCTCAGGGAAACAAAACCTTCCCCCTGGTCCATGCAGAAAATGTTGACTGCAGACTCCTCCTTCAGGATATTTACAGCCTGATTCTCCTACAAAGCTCTCCTGCCAAGATTAACTAAACCTTGGTCAGCTCTATAAAATAAACCAGCTGAGTTTTCGGGTACCAGTTGGCAGTGTGTTACCATCAGAGTACATGGCTCACCCAAGGCCAGCTTTTCTGTATATGTGTCTGTCATTTTTTCATCTCCTGTCACCCCATTTAGGGCCATCTCTAAGCTGTTCAGATTGCTGTGGTTTTGAGCAAGACCACCCATATATGATAACATTACCTTTTGAAAGCTTAATGAGAAGGGGAATAGTACATAGCCACAAAGTAAGCTCGTTAAGGATTTGGTATTAACGACAAAGAGACAAACCTAAAATCTGTGCATTGGAGAGGCCCAGCAGACATGACCCTGACCATATGTGCAAGGTCATTATCGTCTGCGAGCTAACAAAGTGGTGTCATGTCTCTCCGTGGTGATGAGGGTGGGTCAGACCTCACTAGGAATCCTCACTACACAGTGTGAATTAATGATGGCATCATGTCAGAAGCTACAAATAGAGATCTGCTCATCCAGATAAATGGTCTGGACTCTTCCAAATCATCAAAGGCCATCTGGCTGGAGAGTCCAAACTAAAGCAGACGAAAAAGAAATGAAAACTCACTGTAATGCGTGACCCTAGATGGGATCTGTTATCCCCGGAACACTTCCCCAGATGATTAGCAATTACCAATTCACTTTGCTGATGTCGTTCTGAGGATAGAGTCCCGGGCTTTCCGAATGTTCTTTCACTGATCTACATTCCTGGACCATTTGTGAAATTTGGAGGAGATAATGAGAGCTGGCTTAATTTCCTTGTTTTGATATTTATGCTGTGATTATGCAAGAAAACAGCTCTATTTTTTGACAATAAGTACTGAGATATTGAATGATAACAGAGCATCATACTTCTAACTTTTAAGTGGTTACAAAATCACAATTATCCATCTACTTGTCTATCTCTCCATCTACAAAATGATGTAGCAATAAAAAAAAAGGTAACATTGTAGAATCTGAGTGTCTTAGTTAGGATTTCATTGCTGTGAAGTGATACCATAACCAGGGCAACTCTTATAAAGGGAAACATTTAATTGGGACTGGCTTACAGTTCAGAGGTTCAGTCCATTGTTATCATGGTGGAAAACATTGTAGCATCCAGGCAGACCTGGTGCTGGAGAAGGACTGGGGAGTCTACATCTTGGTCTGCAGGCAGCCAAGAGGAGGAGACTGTCTTCTGCAGGCAGCCAGGAAGAGACTGAAATTCCACACCAGGTAGAGCTTGAGTGCTATAGTATATATTTAATATTAATCAAGGATTTCTATCCTGCCTTACATCATTCAGTTCCCAGATTAAAGACACAAACTTTTATATTTGTAACAAGCCTTAAAGCACTAGAGCTGGGCAGTCATCTACCCTCTATTTTGTCTACTCCCCTGACAATAACCCTGAGATATGCCTTGCCGTGTGCTGCCCAGGCACCCTATACTCCGACTGGCCATCCTCCATGTCCCAGTTCTCAAGATCCCTTACCCCATGCCATCATCTCCTCTCTCAGCTTTCTCTTTCTCTTTCTCCTCGTGCTCCTCCCCAGACCCCAAGCACAATAACTGAAATCCCACCAACTTCTCTTCTGTCCAGGTATAAGCTGTAGGTGTTTTTATTCAACCAACAGTTCTAAATGAAAGAGCAAGATCACATACCATCACTTGGTGTGTGTAAGGATTCTCTTGTCCCCAAGGCAACCAGATCTTGGGGGCCAGTATTAACATAACATATATAGCAAAAGGCCAAACCTCAGCACTTGAGCATAGTGGAACTCTTCTTCCAAGGCCATACCTACTTCAACAAGGCCACATCTCTTAATAGAGCCACTCCATATGGCCAGCCAATGAAACACATGAATCTATGGACACTAAACCTATTCAAACCACCACACTGGGTGAAGGATTTATAGAAACATTTGTAACTTTCTGTAAATCTTAGATAATTTCAATATTAAAACCTTGAAAAGAGCTAAACCCTGCAAAAGGCAGGCTAAATTGCAAATTGCTTTTAGAGCATCCAGTGGTTACCGTCACCTGCCTAGTGAAAAATATAACTAAGGCAAACAGAGCCTTTCTGCCTACTCACCCTTTCTAGTCTGTATTAATGACCGCTTTGTTAAAGATCACCCTGGAGAATTAAGCCTAATATATTTCCAATTGTCTTTCATTAGTAACAATGACAATAGAAATGAAATAAAGCACCTTGCAACTGTTTTTCTAAGAGGTTTTCCTACTGTGGTGTATGTACAGTTTACCCTTCCCCTTAACAAATTTGTTAATCACTGTCAGATACGTGAGCCATTGTAGCACATGGTATCCTAATGGGTAATGAAAATTAATCTTCACACTTATGCAACATTGGGAAAGATATCAAATACTGTGTTTTCTGGATAAATATTGCAAGTAATTCAATTCTTGGCTCTCAGCACCGACACTTATTCTAAAATTTAAAGGATTTTTAAAAATGATATGAATTTTTGCATATGTTAATATATGTCTGTGTGGATATAGATGTGTTTGATTTTCTGAGAATTCATAAGAAAAAAATGGCTATCATTGGTCAACAAGGTAATATTTGGGAAACTGCCCAGTTTGGCCATCTTGCTCCTGTTTAAATCTTCTAGACAAGTCGCTCCCTGTTGAGAACGAATGGCTTTCGTCCAGATTACTGTGAGCTCACAGTATTGCAGCACACATAGTATTTGAGTTTTTAAAGCCTTCTTTGTGTATGGAGTACGTAGAAAAAACATTGTCATTGAGCATCAGAAAGATGTTAAGAAGCCATTTGTAAGGCCCCATGTGAGAGAGAGCTTTCTTTCTCCTGACATTGTATTATTTTGATTGTCCTTAGAATGGCAAGGGGTGTGATGCTCTTGATGGGTATCATGGAGGCCGTGAGCTAAGAGCAAATCTCAGTGTGTGCTGTTTGGGGGAATGAGTTTCCTGCAGGTGATACACTTTCAGCTTTGAGGGTGGCTTGGGGCAGAAGTGTGGCATCGACTGATCAATGATGAGAGAGACGCTTCTGCCAGCGGCACCCAAGAGGCTACATCTGCAGACGGGGATCTCCTCATGCATCTATGACTGAAGCTTTTCATGACTGAAACTGAAGCTTCAAAGCTTGGCAGTCCCCAAAATGATTTCAAATGTGTAAAAATACCACTTCTCTTCCTATATAAAACAAAGGAACAGCTAGTTCCTAGCCTGTTCTTTGAGATTCAAAGTTTCCCCTACAAGTTAGTGGCTTATAGAAATCATATAACCTCTAAGAGCAGGGCTCAACAAAGCTTTTTTTTTTTTTTTTTTTTTTTTTTTTTACAAAGATCCAGTTAGTAAAATACCTTCTGCATCGAGAAACTGTGGCAACTACTTAGCTATGCTATTGTAATATAAGAACAGCAGCCATGGGTAATATTTGTACAAATGGACAGAAATGTCTTCCAATAAAACTCCATCAATGAAAACTTGAATTTGAATTTCACACAGTTGATGCTTCACAGAGTATATTACTCTATTTTGATTTTCCCCTTAGCCATTTAAAAATGTGAAAACCACCCTTTGCTTGCAGGCTGCATGAAAACAGAAGATAAACCAACTCTAATGTTCACTGCTGTGGTCCCTCAATACCATCATCTGGAAACAGACTTGAACAGCCTCCTTCTCTTCTGCCATGTACTAATCAGTGAGAAAGTGTTGAAAGATGCTGTTTAGTGCATGTATGCTGCCATATGACATTTTTACCAGGTGTATTTTTATTATCCAAAATCATACTTCCCTTTTGTTTACAGAATCCAGGACATATCAATGACTGTGCAACACAAAAATACTTTTTGAGAAATGATGTCAACAATCAGTATTGTTGCTTTTAACGTATGTTAGGCAAGGCCACACTTAGCAGATTGTTAATATGAAATGAGTAAAGTCATGGTGAGTCAGCTGACATCAGAACAGTGCTCTGTGGAAGAAAATGGCCACTTTCACACCACAGACAGTTACGAAGGTTCGTGTCATACATCAGAAATTTCCTCCTAGAAAATGATGCATTAAAACCTACCTTCATGAATGTTCAAGTCCTAAAATCATCTGGGAGGATGAAGATGGTGAAGTTTAACGTAGGTTCTGATTAGCAAGGCTAACTTCTCTAAAGTGCTGGCTCATTTAAGCTTAAAATAACCCAAAGAAGGCAGGTGCTAGTACTGCCACCATTTTCATGGGGCAAAATGGAAGCATGGGGAAGTTAAGTAACAGTACGGAGCTCTGCCAGGGTTTCAGTGTGCCTTCTGCTGCTGCACTAGCATAAAAGGAGGGGGCTGGGACAGGTGCCCAGGCTGGGAGCTCTGTTGTCAGATTTACCTGAAGGCAGGACAAGGGACTCCCACTAGAGGGTGACTCACTGGTCCTGGACTTCCTTCTCTCCAGCACTGGGGGAAAATTCCATGTTCTAGAATTACCCACGAGACTTTGTCTATGAGGCTTTGTCATAGCTACACAATAAACAAGGACGAAGGCCTGCTCTGGGTGGTAAATGAAGGCTTACACCAGTGTATCCTGTTCCACACTCCAGCCTTTCCTCTCCACACACTCACTGTAGGGAGAGATGGGATCTCCTAGCTTGGGAACTCCGCTCTGCCACAGGGTCCATCTCAGTGATTTGGATTCTACTTGTCAAGGGTACAGAGCCTGCCCAGATAGCTGCACACCTTTGGCAGGTCACACATGCGCTTGATGGCTTGTCTGAGTAGGTAAAGGATGTGAAATCGTACGTAGTGCTAGCAAAACAAGCTTGGCTGAAGTGTAAGATTTACGGAGTTCTATCACCTAGGGGGAGGATTGTAGAGGATCCTGAATGGTAAACCAGGGGACCTATAAATCAAATAGGTATAGTGGCATATGCCTGTATTCATAACACTGGAGAAGACAGGAGGGTCACAAGTTTAAACACACACACACACACACACACACACACACACACACACACACACACACACCAGACATATTTTACATTGGTAACTGTACATATTGAATCTCATGACAAACAGCCCTTGTTAAATGGAGAAGTATCTTCAAAAAAAAAAAAAAAAAAAAAAAAAAAAAAAAGCCCTGGCTTTGCCTGGCAAGCCAGAAGGTAGAGTAACCTCAGCCACCAAATTACAGGATCCAAACACCTACTGTCCCAGCTCAAGGACATCCTGATCCTAGCTGACTGAGGAACTGTATTACAGGTATGAGTGAGAAAATCACAATTATTTCTCTGCTCTGTATTCTAGTAAATTAAGAGTAGATGCGATAAAATTAACATTTTACAGTGGAGGTCCAAGTGCCAGTCTACTTGTGACGCTGGATTAGAAAGATCCTTACATCTCAAGCCAGAGGGAACCTTTGCCTAAAGTGAGAATTATCGCCTCCGAAGCTATGGTGCCCAACCCTGGAGCCCTGGGACTTGGCTGGAGTGGGGGGACACATTGGTCAGGGGTGTAGTCCAGTTTGTGAGACTCAGGAGGAGGCATTCCAGCGGCTCTTCAGGAACTGGTTGGCAGCTCATACCTGTGCCAGGTATAGTGTCTGCTTCCCTGTGGCTGGAGGCTGGCCTGTCCTTGGCACTCTTTCACTTGATACCGCACTATGTGGTGTTCTGCGGGAAGGTGTAGGATGGGGCGCACAATGACAGGTACCACCTGTTGGATCCCTGGTGCCACTCGGCGTGTTGTGGCTGTGGAGCATGCTAAGCTGGAGAGTGAGGTGTGAGCACCCTGAAGGATTAGTACAAGACTAGATTCCCACACCACACCTCGAAGTAATGAAGGCGATCAGGAACTGAGCAGCTACAGCTTAGCACAGTCGACATGACTGGGGTCCCTACCTTATCCAGCCTCCACAGAGGGGTCCAGTTTGCTCTCAAGTGCAAAACTGGGCCAGTATGTCTACATGCATTGTATGGCTGTGCCATGCAGAAGTGCACAATGACGGCAGACTATCTGATTCAGGTACACAATAAGAGCCCAGAGGAGACTGTATGCTCTCACAAGCTAATTCCAAAATCTGCCCACACATCCCCACCAGGCCCAGCCAGTTGTAAGTACTCAAGTTCCTCAAGATTTCTGCAAGGGCAAGAATAACTGCTGGCATCTCGCACACTGACGTATGAAGAATATGAAGCCTGTGGGAGACGAAGAACTCAGCTCTCCTGGAGATACAGTTAAAAAGTCTAAAGGACCAAGGGGCATAAGCCCGGACAACATGGCAAATATGCAGAATAATAGATAAGAGGCCTCTTTTGCGTTCTTTCTGAAATGACACTATTGTATGGCTACAGAGAACCAAGTTGTCTGGCTAAATCTTATGTTCTTCAACAGAGTGATGAAATATTAATTTTAACAGAAATCTATTGTATATCTAATATCTTGTGTAATAGTGCCATAGTGCGAAGATACTTCATACTAGAAAAATAAAAAACAAATATTTAGATCTTGTTCTTTGTTACTGTCAGAATCTCAGTTTCAATGTATTACTTGGCAAAATGCGTGCCCAGCATGTATAAGGCCCCTAATTTGGTCCCCTAACATTTCCAGAAGTAAAAATAACCCATAAAAAAGAAAAAATGATAAAAAAAAAAAAAACAAAGAAAAAGAAATCGGTGTAAAGTAGGCTAATGTTCTCAGTGCAGCCAAGGAGAAAAGGGAGAGGGAACAGGAGAGTGGAAGATGGAGAGAACATGAAAGGAGAGGGAGAGAAGGAGAGGAAAGGGGGTGGGGAAGGAGAAAGGGGACTTTGCATGTAGTTGTGGAACCCAGTAACACTTCCTACTGATAACATGGCCTAGGAAAGCCAGGATCAACTAATGAGACAGCTATAGATCTCCCATGCCAATGGAGGACAGAGAAAAATCTGGACGTATTCTTTCTATATGACCCTACCTGAGGAAAGCAAAAAGGGACACACCCTAAAGAAACATAAGAAGCCAAGTATTGTGGCAGACATTTTATAGTCCCAGTACTCAGGGGGAAAGGGGGTTAAGATTGTTGTGAGGTTAAGAATAGCCTGGTCTATGTAGTGAGTTATAGAAGGTCTGGGATTACATAGCAAGAAAAACAAAAAGGGCTTGGGGGAATAGAGATAGAAAATGAGAATGGGAAAAGGGAGGGGAAAATAGATGCATAGACAACAGATATGTAAATAGATATATAGATAGATACACAGATGCATAGATGATAGATAGAAAGAAAGATAGATAGATAGATAGATAGATAGATAGATAGATAGGCAGGCAGGCAGGCAGACAGACAGACAGACAGACAGAAGAACCAGCTATGGGTTTCCTCTTAAAGGCTGGGTAGAAATAGTAGTTTGGTGGGTCTGTAGATTATCCTGAAGCTGTTTGTATTTTAATGTTAATTCCACTTCCCCATGAAGTCACATGACTCCAACTGAACCTTCCCATTTTAATTAGTAAAATAAAGGAAAGACAGTGACTGGGTGGGGCGAGGGAAGTGGAGAGGGCTAAGAAGTCTGAGGAGGTCAGAGGACAGAGGGCAAAGGTTGTGGCAACATGGAGCTTCCCAAGGATCAGCTAGACCCAGGTAATATTGATGGGTGTTAAAAAGCTATGAACATTAAGGATTTTACAGGTCTAAAATCTCATATTGAAGGGCAGTTTGTATCTTTGTCTATTTGATGCAATCTTGTTGTGTAGAAGGTTTGTGGGTTGAGAGTTGAATATATAAACCTGTATGAAAAGCTATCAGGCTGTAAAGTTGTGCTTGTGTGATTTTGGGGTACAGAAACACCCTGGGACAGAGGCAGAGTTGTGCGGACAAGTTGGGCCATGGTGGATCAGACGGGGTGCCAGAGGTGTGCTCAAGCTCCGTATAAGGGTCAGTCCTGAGGAGTGAGACCTCAGGGCCAGTAAAGAGATAAACCATTTCTTATTTTTTAATATTTACTGCAACATGAGTAAACCTGATTTTCAAGTTTTAAACCTGTGCTGCTCCGCGTGCTGGTGAACCTTGAACCTGGGAAGTCAAGTGGCTTTGGTTTGGGGTAGGCTCAGGCTATGAATAAGATTCCTATCTGTTGAGGAGACATAGTGTGATGCAGCCAAGGAATAAAGAGAGATGTTTTAAAAGAGGAATTGGCTAGCTCAGCCATGGAGACATGCTGACTCCCATCCACTTCTAATAGACTTTGCAAAAATCCTCTTTTGTATTGAAAGACCTCCGAAGGGAGACCCTCACTCAAATCTCAGGAGAGGCGCGCACCCAGTGAGGCACCGAGACCAGACTTGCTGCAATCGCACGAGGAAATTTATTGAAAGTGAAACAGAGTGAGATCTCAGGCCAGCATGCTGGGGTCGAGACTCATACACCACGCAGGGGTAGAGGAGTTCGACCCCGGCCTGAACTTGTAACGGGCTTATAAAGGCAAAAATCACAAAGGAGGGGGAGGACAGGGGGAATGAGGAAATTCAAAGCGGGCAATGAGGAAATTCAAAGGGGAAGAATCATACATTTTTTTATCAGTGCACCCGGGGCACATCTAGGGCGTTGAAACATTCCGCAGAGGTCGTCCGGACCTTCTGCGGTTATTTTAGGAACTCAAATATCAAGAAAGTGGGATTTCCTGGGAGCAATTTCCTGCAGAGGAAATCCCTAGGGCAAGGAATCAGTGTCCTTTGACAACCTTTTACTCTTCAGTATCACACATGTATATCCGCTAAGGCTTTACTGCTACCAGAAAATAGTTACTTAGCAGAGGGACCATTGAAACTTCAAAGCAGAGGAAAAAAATGAATGATTGGCTAACACCAGTAGTACACATTATACTTTGGGGAAAGACAGAAATTGGAGGCAGTGCATTTAAAAGTTTGGTTTAGCAATGAAGAGTAAGACCCCAAATAATTCTTAGTTTATTATAATTTAGAGAGGAAATGCTATAGGCAAAAAAAAAAAAAAAAAAAAAAAAAAAAAAAAAAAAAAAAAAAAAAAAATTGATTCAAAATAGAAAGGGGGGAAAAGTCAAGTTTAGTTTAATGGGATAGGGACACCAGGGAGACAGCTCACTCTGAGGACATGGGAGTTTGCAGGACTTCAGTTCAGTTTGAACAATTAAGAGTTCAAAATGTCAGACCGCATATCCATTGTTTGGCTTTGGGTCTCTGGAGAGGAATGGTGTAGGAAGCTCTTAATTCTGTATTTATTCAGGTGTTTAGACTGTGGGCCAGAAACTAAAACTTGTAGCCAGCCTGATTCCCTCCCAATTTCTGGACTGATAGGTTTATTTTCTCTATTTGCAAAAATGCTGTTTTTTAAACTTGAATGCTCTTAGTTAGACGTATTTTCTAGTCAATCACGGCTTGTGGTGTTTAGTGTGGTTAAGTCGTAGGCCCAGAAGGGAAGAGAACATATAGGAAGACATGGGTATTAAAGACCTGAGCTCTGGCCCCAGGTTGCCTGCCTTGAACTTCTTACCCACCTACTTAGGCTACATAGATTTTTACCAGTTATTTAACCTTTAACCCAACACACTGGGAACACTTCCTAACACGGTGAATTAAGCAGTCATAAAAACGTCAGCCATTCTCACTGTCAGCATTTCTTGGCCCATGAAAGAGGGGCATGAACCCGAGGACTCGAGTTCAATCTCCAAGACCTCCATAAGGACTACAATGTGGAGAGAATATTTGTGTAGTGTATGGATGTATCTACTAGTCAATAAAATACCAATGACCTATAGGAAAAGGTAGAAGGTGGGACATCTGGTAGGCAGAGAAAATT
Organism: Micromys minutus; assembly: GCF_963924665.1. Taxonomy (NCBI): domain Eukaryota; kingdom Metazoa; phylum Chordata; class Mammalia; order Rodentia; family Muridae; genus Micromys; species Micromys minutus. The sequence continues at coordinate 35,542,850 of NC_137984.1, read as the reverse complement.
CTGGGATAGAGGTAGGCATGAAAGATTCGCCTGGAACACTGAGGAGGATAAATGCTTGAAGCTGAACAGAGGTAATCAGCCACATAACATAGACTATTATACTCTTAAATAGTTACAAGCTAGGCAGGGAACGAGTCTAGCTATATGGCCTAGGTATATATTTTGAGTTTCAGAATCACTATTATGGGAGCTTAGGGCCAGAGGAAAAACAATACAGTGTGGAGGTTCATATTTATAATCCCAGCACTGGAGAGACATAAGGGTCCTAGATTCTACTGGTCACTATTTTGGCCTAATCAGTGAGCTCCAGGTTTCATGAGTGATCTTGTCTCATAAATCACAGTGGAAAAGATGATATTGACTCTGACCCCACACAGTTGTGTCTCTGTGCCTGGGCTATGAGCAAACACACAGGTCATATTTCCTATGTGGAGGCTGATGAGAACACATAGAGCCATCAGCATCAATAACGAAATAGGTCAGGTTCCTGCAAAAAAGGCAGGAGGCACAGCGCACTTGTGTGTTGAGTCTGTATGGTGAGTTGAGGGAAATACAAAACACCAAACAACCTGCTTTTTAGAGGAGGAAATTTTTCTCTGTCCCCTAAGTTTACTGATTGGAATCTAGCAAATTAAAATAACAAGAGAGAAGTAAGCAAGAAAATGGGGAAATTTTAATTATGAAATAACCGAGAATTCACAGATGAAACAGGAGGTGGAGAAAGTTGGGGTTAATATACCTTTAATTGGAGAAAAAGGTAGAAGACTGACAGGAAGGCAGATGACTTCTCAGGAAGATAAATGGTCCCTCAGGAGAATGCATGGGAGACAGGATAGCTCTGTGACAGTGTCTGTTTAGGTCACTGCTGATAAGAATAAAACTTCCTATTTACGTTCCTTCAGAAAAGGGTGTCTGACAGGTGAGTTCTGTCAGATGAGGGGGTTCAGAGAAAAAACCCATTTACAAATGCCTTTAGGCTAAAAGGATTTTCACAGCACAGCAATACCTACTAGATCTCTTTGCTTTCATTTTATTGAAATTTTTAAAACTTCTTAAACTCTGGGGCTAAAGCTGTGGTTTAATCAGTAGAGCACTTACCTAACACAAATGAAATTCTGACTTCCATCCCCAGTGTTTCCAGAACATCCCCATGGTAGCACATGCCCATAACACAGGATATGAAGGGTAGAGGCAGGAGGTTCAAGATCATTCTTAGTTACATAGTAAGTCTGAGGCCAGCCTTGGACATTTAGACATTGCAGGTAGGTAGGTGGGTGGGTGGGTGGGTGGGTGGGTAGATGGATGGGTGGGTGGATGGATGGATGGATGGATGGATGGATAAATAGATAGATAGATAGATAGATAGATAGATAGATAGATAGATAGATAGATAAGGTGTCTAGAAGAGGTTGGGGCCTTAGCATTTCTATCTGTTACTATATGGAGCTAAGTAATAAATGATCTAAATAATCACATAAGGTCCTAGGATAATTACAAATTAAAAGGAAGCTAAGGCATACAATTTACCCTAATCCCATCTTCAGTCGATGACATTTCCTATGGATGGCAGGCAGGGCTATTTGATCAAGAAAAGACAGTGGTGACTTGAGATGCAGAGGTACCCAGCTGAAAGAGTGTGGACCTTGGCATCCTGGCCATTGGAGCTATTGATACCCAGGCCTTCTGCATTCCAGCACTTACAAGACCCTGCATGCTTGTTAGGTTTCTCTTTGGGGTCCCTTCCCCACAGCTTTTCTCCCCAACAGTAGAGCTGCCCATTTTTCTAGGTCTCTGCCACCTCCTTCTTCCCACAATAGCAGTTAACACAAACCCTCGGGAGTCTGCAACTTTACCTATTAGTTTGTCTCTAAATGAGCTAAACCAAGCTCTATAATAACTGAGGTCCCAGCTGTAAACAAAGGCAGTTCAAGGAGGGGGAAGACAATGTGTTTTGATTGTGTCACTAGTTTGGGGCCATTTAGTAACTTATATTCAATTTATTAAACTCAGATCCTGGTTAGGAGGCCACAGCCGAGGTAGGGTCAGCGTGTTAGTCCCTGTGGTAGGACACTGGCGTGGTTCGTGCATTCATCTTTCTCCATTTCTGTTGATTTTGGACAGGATGCTGGTTCTCAGTAGACCACTGACTTCCGAAGCCATGGCGGGAGAAGCAGATGCCTGAGAAAAGTGATCAGACACGTCCACAGTGTCAGAGAGCTCAGCATGGGTCTTGTCCCCCGGGTGTGGCTCTGAGAGCAGTTCACATTTTTCTCATGGTTTTAGAAAATAAACAGACTCAACTGTGTTTATTTCCTGGGTAATTTTCCATGATGCTGGAAAATGCAAAGTAGGAAGTGTATAATTTCAAACTTGGCTGTAACTTTCAGGATAGGAGAAAAAAAGTCATTTAGATATTGTATTGCATTCTACCTGGGAGAGATAATGAAGTGAGCTTTGCTTGCTCTAAGAGGATACATTCTGTGAATAACTTGATCTTGGCTTTGGTTTTGTTTCAGGGAGCGACAGGGTTCATGCATCCAGGGCTAACCTCACACTCATTATGTACTGGCTAAGAATCTTGATCCACTGAGACACAAGACCATACCAGGTTTTGTGTGGTGATGGGGATGGAGCCAGGGGCTTTGTGCTTGTCTGGCAAACACTCTACTCACTGAAACTGAGTCACATCCCCAGCCTTGTTTTCATGTTTATGTGGTAGTAATTGAGCCCAGGGCTTCACACTTAGCAACCACAGAGCTTCAGCCCAGCCCAGCCCACATAGGTTCTGTGCAAGAAAGGCCTTAGCTGACAAAAAGCACTCTAATAGTTAGCATCAGGAAACGTTTCCCTATTTTCTCCTCATTATTGCTAATGCTCCATCAAGGTCAGCCTCAAATATCACATTAGTTCCACATGGTGAGGCATGTGCGGTGAGAAGGCTGCGGAGGCCGTTCTTGTTTGCAGCCGACTGAGGGACCCTTCCAACAGCCACTTGAGCAAAATGCCACTTAGAGAAATTCATGCCACACTAATGGATGAAGTGCAAATGAAGCAGTGAGAAAGAGGTACAGATCTCTCCCGCTGGATCTCTGAGAAAAGAGAGACAGATTCCTCTCCCTGGATCTCTGGGTCGAGTTTCTGTGCTGTTATTTATTTGTTTGTTTGTTTGTTTGTTTGTTTGTTTATTTATTTGGTTTGTTTCTCCCCAGCTGTCTGTTGTTTACAAATGTCCCTGGATTTTGGATGTGTGATTCATGAGAATGAAAATTCTATTTGTCTTACCTATTTTAAAATTTTGCTTTGAAGGAATATATGTAGATATTATCATTGTACTTTCTAGTATCATTATTTTCCACTGCTATTTGTCAAAGGAGTACTTTTTAACCACACTTAATTATTACTTTCTGTGCATTCCTGTGCTTGTGTGTGGGTTCGTTCTGATCATGGGACACATGTGGAGATCAAAGGACAACTTGTTGGATTCAGCATTTTATTTTTGCCACGCGGGTTTCAGGGATCAAACTCGGGTCAATAGGTTTGGTTGCAAGCACCTTTACCTGAGGAGGTATCTCTCTGAATCAAATATATTTTTAAAAAATTTCCCCAAAAGACAACTTTACCTGCCATCCTAGGCTTAGTGTGAAGGTATGCCAGGCAGGGGCATGGCAATCCAATCGGCTGCGTAGGAAGTGACTGGGCTGTGGGCCCGGAACACGAACATGACCACCATGTGGCCATTTACTCTCTTATTAATTATGCGATAACTGTGGCCCCTAGAACGTCAAGAAATTTGCAGACGCAGAGCAAGCGCAGGCAGTGAGAAGTTAACCAGGCCCTGGCACAGCCCTGGCTCTGGGAGTTCCATCTGATCACACCTTCAACCCCCAGTTCTGGTCATTTTCACCCTGTTATTTTATATTAGAAAACCAGGTAGATCTGGGCCAGCCGTGGTGGTGTGTGCCTGTGACCCTGAGCCAGCCGTGGTGGTGTGTGCCTGTGACCCTGAGCCAGCCGTGGTGGTGTGTGCCTGTGACCCTGAGCCAGCCGTGGTGGTGTGTGCCTGTGACCATCCTGAGGTCTTGGTGAGGCCCCGATGTAAACTACAAATACAAACAAACCACAGAACAGCAGCAAACACTCTACAAGCACTTAGACTGTGATGACCTCCCTGTTTGTACTTTCTCCAACATCTTAAAGTCCATTTTACATACCACACGGGTCTTCTTTGGTTATCATTTAACTTCTAAGTTTGAGAAATTTGGAGTCAATCTCAGAGGTATTTTCTATAACATAAAGTAGAGGTCTTTAAGACCTTTGAATCAGATATTCCAAAGGCAGGAGCCAGGAACAAACCCCACACATGCTTCTCGCTCCATAGGGCACTTCGAGCCTGGCTTGGTCTTTCTTGAGGGACTCCAGTGTGATTACTTCATTCACAGATAATGAAATCCAAGTTTAGGCTGTATTGCCAAAGCCAGAATTTTCTCTCGTATTCTTCACAATGAGACTGAGAGGAGTGTGGTCAGCAGGAGACCATGACCTATAAGCCCTCCACCTCAGCAGCAAGGGGGATGACAGTTTTCAAAGGAAGTCTCAGAAAATCTGCTATTCCCACGGTGCAACCCTCTCTTAGGCAGCCTGTTAGCATCCCACTAGCGTATTGGTGCTGTTACAGCCAATTGCCAAAAACTTGCTAGCTGAAAACGACAGAAAGTCGTTACCATATTGTTCTAGAGGCCAGAAATCTGAAAGAAGACCTCATTTGAGTTTGAGGTGTCTGGGCTGCCTTCCTTCTGAGGCTCTGGGAGGACTCCATTTTCTCTTTCCTATGGCTTCTAGATGCTTCTGTCCTAATTGGCTAATGGCCTAGCACATCTTCAAAGCCAGCAACCTCAGGCAGTCCTGCAAGCTGGCTCCTACTTCCAACTCTACCTCAGCACCTGCCATTTTAATAACTCTTGTGACTACTTGGGGCCTATTTGGATAGTCTATGTTAATTTCTCAAATCAACCTATTTATTAGAAATGTTCACTCCTTTTTCCATATGTCCTAACACACTCAGGTTCTGCAGATCTGGGTATGACCTTTTTGGGAGCAGTTCTGCGTATCACACCTGCTAACAGGAAGTTTGTGTTTAGAACTGATTCTATGCTCATTGTGAGAGAGTTTCACCTCCTCTGCCCCGCCCTCACCCCCAGCTTCATGTCTTGCTTCTCAGGATGTTTCAGTGAAACTCAAAAAGGAAGACCCTAAAATGAGTACCTTGCTTACAATTCAACTATAGCATAATGATATGGCTTGCCTTTTAGTAGGTCTTGGGGACTTTTGGCATCCCGGTAAAGAAATGTAATTTTCTTTCTATAGTTTTGCAAACGGTAGAATTTCAGTGTGAATGGTTCCAGGGTGTGCTTTACATAAATCTCCAGAGGGCGATAGCATTTTCTTGAAGCACTTCCCCTAAAACAGCCTGTTGTCTGCCTAGGCCATTTGGACTAAATTCTAAAGCAGGTAAGAGAGTGTGAGTTCAGGCTCCACGTGCTTTTTGTCTCATCATCCACTCTGAGCCCCATGCTAAGGAATCTTGAGCAAGGTGACAATGGCTCTAGTGTCTAGCATGTGACCTTAATGCAGAGACTCCCCAGCTCAGCCATTAGTGCTAATGTCCTGGTGGGGAGCTTTAGATCAGCTCACTTAAGCTCCAGGAGCTTCAGGAATTTGCTAGGACTAAGAAGGAACCACAGAGAAGAACAGCACAGGAAACCTCCACAACCTGAGAAAAACATCTGGGTTAATTTAGGCCAAGTCTAAAGAGTGAGTGCCTATGATTGCTGGAGCTTTTTACTCCGGGCATTTAAAAGCTATATTTTATACAGTTGAAATACTGTATGCACCCTGCAGGACACCCCGTGGCCCTGTCCTGCAGCCAGGCCGCTTAGACCACTCCCCAGTTACCTCCTACCAATCTGTAAGGGAGGTGTCTTTGTCAACACCGTGATACCTTAAGACAACAGAGTTCAGAGAACATGCCACTGCCAAGACTGTCCACTTCCAGTGTGATCTGAAAGTTCGGTCAAAGCTCTACCTGCCATTCAGTGAGTCTGGGATGAGTTCCAGGAATGTGTCCTTATGAGAAGTTACCAGAATGATGTAGCCTCTGAAACTTGTGAGAACCACTTTAGTACATTCCTGGACACCCACTACCAGATTTAGGAAATACTCAACTCTGTTGTATGAACTTACATCTCTTGTATTTGGCAAGAAATGGAAGCAAGCTTGTTTCCCTCCTTTTTTCCTAGTTTCCTGTTTATCCTGGTGATACTCCTGGTGCTGGCCAGCCCAGTCTTTTGACCCAGTGTCCCCTCCCTAGCTAAATCTCATACATCTGAAGTTAGATCCACATGCCTATTTGCAAGTTGATTTCTTCATTTCCATCTTTTAGCATTTTTTTCTACCACATCTGCTTGTTCATTTTCTGTCCGTGGTGGGTCATAGGATGTAATTGAATATACCTTGCCTTTTTGGGAGAAGCAGAAGCTATTTGCTTTTATTGTATAAAAGAGTGCTCTTCCCAACTAAAAGACATTCACTGTATTAATTACAGTCGAGGCTCCTATATTTGAATGCTTAGTAACCAGGAAATAGACCTCTTTGAAAAGATTAGGAAGTGGGATATTTTTGGAAGAAGTGTGTTGCTTGGGGTTGGTTTGGCTGTTATCTATGCTACACCCAGTCTCTCTGTCTCTGTCTCTTTGTATTTCTATGCCCCCCACACCCACTTACAGCAGATCAAGATGTAGCTCTTAGCTAGTGGTCCAGTACTATGTGTGCTGCCATGCTCCCTGACCTGATAATAGACTAAACCTCTGAAAGTGTAAGTAAGCCCCCAACTAAATGCTTTCCTTTATGAGAGTTGCCTTGGTCATGGCATCTCTTCACAACAATATGACAGTGACTAAGACAGGAGGGGACAGTGTGAGAGGGTACCTGCAGGAGTCTTTCTAGGTAAACAGAATGAGAGAGCCCCAGCATAACCATCTAGAAGACCGAGAGCTTCCATTCTGGGCGAACCCAACCCAGGTTTGTCACTCAACTTCAAATCAACAGGTAAAGAGATATGATGGGCTAAAGAGACAATGACCAAGATTACAGATACAGGATTTCAGCACAGTTAAACCAACACCATAAATACCAGCCTTTCAAGGGGTAGGATACAAGAGCTTTTTATTTGGTTCTTCCCAAAATACCAATTCTTGTTTAAGTGGCAATTTTAAAAATTATGTACAATTTTAGTATCTAGTAGCTAACAGCTCCCTAACTGTCTTTGAGTGTTTTATTTAATTTTTCATCACCTTATCCTATTAATATTAATGAGAATACTATAATTTGACTTGAGTTGGCCCATGTAATGGATATTCCATCTTTGCTCAGCTTTCATGTGAGCATCACCCTCCATTCTGAGGTCATCTTTCCTCTTTCCATTGGCCATTTTTTTCTTATCTCACCTGACCAGCTGTGGTTGGGTAAGAATTTCTGCCCATGGTTTCTTCTCTGTTTCTTCACTTTTCAACACTCTCTTGACCTATTTCTCATCAAACTCCAATCCATTTAAATATTTCTGGGCTGATTGTTCATTGGACTGACTCGCATCTTTCCCTGCATCTCCAAATTGCCAGAAACAAGGCGGTCAGTAATACATACTAGGGAGACCTCCATGAAAATGAGCTTGAAGAACAGGCTGATGCTGGGTAGGGGTGTGATCTGACCCTGAGTTGCTGTGATTAGTATGAAATCTTATACAAGTACTGCATTCATTTCCACATATGTATTGATTTACATGCCACTGCTCATGTGAAATTAGCACAGTGCCTATGGCCCAAGACTGATAACCGCAGACATCACATCACACAGTTGTTTATTATCCCATCAGATGACAGAGAAGCATTTAGATATCAAATTAAACAACATCAAATTTTAGATGCAGGCACACACACACACACACACACACACACACACACAATCTTTTAAGATCTAGGTATGGATCTCAAGCCACAGGCAGCTGAATGGTATGGTGTTGATTGTTATGCTTAAGGTCCTAGGTTTAATCCCTAGACTAGAAATAAAAACAACAAAGGAATAATCTGAAAACAGGTAGGTTGTAGGTTGAGATATTTGCAGATTAGTATTTTGGTTTCGTTTCTCATTCCACAGGTGTGTACTTTTACTATCTTTCCATAAAACTTTCTCTCTGTCAATCAGTTTATTTAAGGAGTTGGATTTGGGTGGGGAAAGTAAGTAATAGAACTTATTACTTAGGTAGAGGTTTGAGCCTTCCTTAAAATAGCAGGAGCTCTGGGAAGGCTGAGGCAGGAAGATTTTCAAGTTCAAGGGCTACCTGGGTTATGAAGTGAGGCTTTGTCTCAAAACAGACCTGATAAGAATTATTTTGGATCAGTTTAAGAAAGAAAGACTAGAAATAGATAGTTTTCAAACTGTCAGATCCAAATGTTTTACTTTCCACTTCTCTTTTCTAAAACTAAGGTCTAAGCCCTTTAAACAGCAGTTTTAAATGTGGGCATCTTAGAGGGGCACTGACTTGTATTTTATGGCCACATCCTTTCTTCCTCTGCATTGAAGTTGGTCATTAATATCAGTGGATTTTTTTCTTGAGAAGATTTTAACAAGCCACCATCCTGAGTGAATTGTTATGAATGAATCATAAACGTTAGTGGCTGCAATGATTCATAAAACATCCAAATGCAAATGTTCTGGTGGGTTAGACTAGAAATATTTCAGTGTAGGGATCCAAAATTGCAGCAAGTGGAATTTAAGTTAATATGCTTTACTGGTGAGAAGATGAAGGCGTATATTGCTATAATCAATAAACAGGATCACTTTGCCTATGGGGCAGATTTAAGTTCTGTGTCTCCATCTTTGGTACCAATTCACTGATAGCGGATAGCTTTCTGGCTGTTGCTACTTGGGTCTCCATCTCCGCCCTGCATGCTTGCTTCTCAGTGAAACAAGAGAGACTGTGAAATACTTCCTGTTCCTTTTCTGTCCCTCCACATGCCTTCCTTCCTCCTCTTTCTTCCCCCTTTACTCTCAGTCGCTAGTCTCTGCTGACATAGGAGTCAGACTCATCTTCATTTCTAGGGTCTATTGTTAATGTACCACTTTGGTAACAATGGTTTCAATGTAGCCTTACTATCCCTAAGGAAAGTCTACAAATGGAAGCTGATGAAGACCAATTAAATGTAGTTTTCATTTTGTCCTGCTTCATAACCAGGACCTAATATGATTCTAAGCTGGGACTCCATCTTGTCTCATATTCTATTGAGACTGAGAGAGTACTTACTCACTCATTCGCTCAGAATTGCTCAGCAGTACAACACGATTATAATGCCAGATAAACACTAAAGAAAGCTGGCCTTTGTCTTCCGTGGTCTGGGAAGGCATTGCTAGATTTTGAATGCACTGGAGGGAGGACAAACAGGGCAGTGGACACCCCAGGAGGCCACCGGATGGGAGGGTAGCAGTGACTGCCCAGTCACCTTGAGGCCAGACTTGGGAGTCACAGAAAGCTGTGGGAGTTTGGCAAAGGCCAGTGACACAATCAACCTAGGTTTGACAGAGATTAATCTGGTGGCAGATTGCTCACAGGACCTCACCGTGGGACTTAATAACAACCAATAACTTGTGTTGGGATTAACCGGTCCACACCCCGTTCTCACAGCCAGTCCTTTTGGAGGTGATGAACAGTTGGCTAATAACTTCTGAATTCTGACCCCTTCTCAGGCTGGAAGAAGAGGCCTCATCTAGAATTACAGAATTTTAACTGGGGCGTAAAGGTGTCCTGAATACAATCTGTTCTACTTTCCTGGGGAGAGGATGGGCCTGGTCTTCAGAGTCAGGACCACTGAGGCCTCCCTGTGACTCCTCTCTCTGACTCCCCAGCTCATTTGACTTCCTCTCTGGGAGCACCCCTCAGAAATACTGTCTCCTTTTTACCTTCTGATTCAACAGACCTGGTGTTGGCTGAATTCTCCGTGAGGAAGGATCTGTCCATCTGAAAGATTCCTTTCAAGACTTTGCAGGTCTGTTCTGCTCTCGAACAGCCAACCCTTTCTTCTGAATTAGACTTAGCCACTCCTGAAGACGTTCTCCAAGCTCTCCCAGTTGAAGCTAATATCCATTAAGCCTCTCCCAGATCCCGAGCAAACACACAATACTTCACTTTTCTGTCTTTTCAAAGGAACATCTGTTTTATGAAGCCACTAAATTTGAAGCTTTGATCTTATTTCTTGAGCTGTCAATGGTCACCCAAACTAATTTTAAAGGCAAGTTTTCTGTAATGATATATCACTGGTGTGTTCCGATTTTTAATGTAACTTTATGGTTGGTGCCAGTCCTATCACCATTAAAAATGCCTTCTGTTTGGTGTCCTTGCTGTCCATTCATGTCCAATCTCAAAACGGTGACAAGGGGGTGCTTTGAACGCAAACTAGTGTACATTGATCCTCTACTCAGACCCCTGTGATGCCTTCCCCGTCGCTGCAGAATAAAAGCTCAAGTGTACACTATTTAGAATTGTGATAAGTAAAACGCGTCTGGGGAAGCCATGTATCTTCTGATTTGTGTTTGCACTGTCCAGAAACTGATCTGCATGCTCAGTGATTTAAGGCTGTGTCCAGAGGTGAGATCATCAGATAAGTAACATCTCGGTAAGGCTAGCTGGGTATTAATTTACACTAGATGTGTTGCTTTGTAGGGATGCTTGTCATGTTGTTTGCTTGCTTTGCTTCTAAGCTGGGCTGTTCCTCAAGTAACCCTTTCCTGCCCACGATGTGGCTCTCCACACTGCTGTCTTCACATTGGAGTGCTGTCTTCTTGGCTCTGCTAACAAACTCCTCACCCTTAGAACAACAGAATCAATGATTTTAGTGTAACCCTCTGTTTATCCTCCCCCTCCATTTTGAAAAACCATTTATTCTTCCATTTTCATTAAATTAGCCAAATCTAAATTCAACTTAAGAGCCTATTCTACTTCTATGCTCCCCCCCCCCCAGCTTGCCTTTTTTCTATAAAAAGAAACTTAATTGATAATGAACTATGCCGAATAACCACAGAAGTCTGCAAAGACTGTTCCACAGTTTAATATTGCAAGGCAGCCCCTAGCTAATCTGTGTCCTTGTTAAAATTTTCTGATATTGACAGCTCATTGTGAGCAGGACTATTCCTAGGCAGGTGGTCTTGGAATATATATATCACCCAAAGAATGAACAGGTAAGCCAGTAAGCAGCATTTGTCCATAGCTCCTGGTGTACCTACCTCCTTGGTGTAAGTGTTTTCTGATTAGGCTAGGGGTAGTTTTTCATGAAGTACCAAGCATATCTGGTTATAATGCCTGCTTGAGTTCTTGCCCTGACTTCCCTCAATAATGGGCTATAACCTAGAATTTTAAGCCAAATATCTTTCCCTCTCTTAAATGAGTTGATCTTGAGGCATTTGTCACAGCAACAGGATGTCTTCTATAGTTGATCATCCAAACAACCTTTGAATGTGGGTGTTTGAGAGGCGAGCAGGGCGAGGCTCTGGAGAGTGAAGCAGGGAGAATGCCGTTGAGAGTAAGTGCATTAGGATTGCTTCTTATGGTGGTGGTGGTGTCATCAGAGTTAGTGGGGTTTCTGGGTCTGTGTTTAGATTGGGCTCCCTCAGAAGGAACTGAGGGATAAAGAAGAAAAAGAAAAGGAAAAGGTGGAGGCCAGGTTTTCCTTATACTCATGATCCCTTCACCCTACCTCTTGGACATATCCTACCGGAGTACCACTACAATCACCTGGAATTTTTTTTATCATAAATAGGGGGAAAATAGTGCAAAAAGACTTAGTGGGTTACTCAGGATTGTATTTCCAAATTTAAAATACTATAGTGTGTATTATTTCTTGTCTATAAACTTGACCACTTGACACCACACTCTACTGGCCAAACACTAGGGAAATAAGGAATCTTTTGTCTATTGCCTCTGGAAAAGCAATACAAAATGTTCCGACCTTTATAAATGAGGATTTAGAAACCTCTAACAAAGCTATTTAAGTATTTGCTTTCAGATTTGAAAGTTCTTCTCCTAAGAAATCTACCCTTAATTCGAAGAGCCACCAGTTTAAAATAACACATGCACAAGTTTATCTCTCCTGGCACTATCAGCTACAGCGGGGCACAGTTGTAATCTAAATACCAATCAAGAAAAGACCTGGCTGGTCATGCAATGCTAGTAGCTACAAAAATAATGAGGAACAGTATCTAAGGACTGATACAGATTCATTTATAAGATACATTGTTAGTGGGAAAAAGAAACAGTGTATTAAAATGCTATCCTCTGTTCAAGAAAAAGTCAACTAGAGATAAACACCAAAAATACTGGTTACTTACCTTTCTACCTTTCCAGATGTGACAAAACAATATAGAGAGGATTTAGAGCAAAACTTTGATAATATGTATGGCTTTATATATAAGTAGCATATAGGATTTTCATCAGAAAAAATACGTAAAACTTTCAATAGCGTATGAAATTAACGACCCACTGACATGGGTGGGTTCAGAAAATGTTTAACCATATTCTAAACTATAAACTGTGTATGGTATGTAAGGGCATTGCAGATAATTTTACAGTTTTATCTTCTAGGTTGTTAATGGGTCTTGTAATTCTGAAAACTTTCGTTTATTCATTAGGGTAGGATTAATGCTGAAGTAAACTTTTGAGACCCTCAGCTGATTATAAAGAAGGGCTGAATGAGAGAATTCTATTGTGTGAGAGCCAAAAGTACATATCAGTACTAACATATGATTAACAGGACCTACAAGATGTCCCACTCTGGGCGTAATTGTACCCAAATCTTGATGTCTAAGAATAATTTTTAAGAGTCATATCTTTGAAGAAACATAAAATTCAATGTCTGAGCCAAGGAAGTCTCAAGTACAGAGTGAGCTTGGAACACCTTGTAACAGAAAATAACAAAATATTTAAAGACTTAAGTGGCTGCCTCTAAAGGGTCCATGCATCAGTCATGATGCTGACCAATTCTGGAACAATTTCAACATCTAAAGGAAACAATGGTAATAGATTATAAGACACTGAATGGATAATCACGAGGAAATAAAAAGGAAGAAAAAGGGAAAAATGGTCTTTCTACAAGAGTGGCAGCTCATGGCTATAGAAGAAATGATTTGATATTCAAATCATCATTTGTAACGTGCACTAAAACTACTGATTCGGGCATAGATTTTTAGTAGATTATTAAACAGTGGGTTACTGATCGTCTCACAAATTATTTACTAATTACCAAACGGAAATGTGTCTGTGGAAATGTTGAAGTGGTAGGAGGCAGTCACACACACACACACACACACACACACACACACACAAACACACACAGCACTTCAAGACTAATGGTACCCTGGGGAACTCAAGGCATCACCCAGCACTGCTAACACTGGAACATTTCTGTAAGAAGCCAGAAGCTAAGATGAGTACAATCCCCTAGGACAGCCCTTAGACCAGTTGATCAGTACTCTAAATAATTCAGAGGGATGTGAAAAGCCAAAGGAGTTAGAAAACCATCTAGATGGAGGAAATGTAATAAAACCAAACAATAAGTCAATATTAATGAGTGATAACGATTTAGATAATTAAAGAAATTTGAATGTTATATGTTGAGATGCTATTGAATTAATGTTGAAATTTTAGAAAGGGTGATAGTGTTGTGGTTCCTAAGATGTTCTTGGTCTACAGATAAAACATGTTCTCTGTGCTCTATAATTAAATGGTGAGCCAAAAGGAAAGTGGGTGTATGTGTGTATATCTGTGTGTCTATGTTGTGATCATGAGTACATGTGTGGTGGCAAGATTCGAATACAGTGAACTGAACTGAGTTGGATTTTTTGAGCATTCATTCAACCTTCCAGTGGGTATGAAAGTTTGTAAAATAAAAAGCAAATGTGTTTAAAAAAACCATATTAGGAAGTAATGAATGCAGGTTGAATTTAGGTCTTACTGTAGTGAAAACTCATGTTCTTTCCCTTAACTCTCATGGGATATAAATATATATTCAGAGCTAACTCATGCTTAGGAAAGACTCTCCCCACCCAAAATTAATAATTATTGAAAATCTTGAGATCCCCAAGCCATTAAAGTACGATGGCTAACACATAAGCATTTGTGTCACACGAGGACACTTGACTTTAATATTCTTTGGGTACTTTAAGAAACCCTTACTCTTCTTTGGGTCATGTTTGGTACACAGACTGAAAATGCTTCTGATGCATTTCTGTCCACTTACTATAGCTAAACACATAGATCTATTTACTGATTGATAAACAAGAAGGCTCATATCTATGTTGAAATGTCTTTGTGAGCTACTCTGTCAGCCCAGTAACCTCAGCTCTCTCTTGTAAGCAGGGGTGATAGCCCAAGTCACTTCCTTTGCACTGTAAGTCTTTCATTATATGGCTCTGGTGCCACAACAATGGTTGAAAACAAATAAAGAAACAGCCAAAATAACAAACCGTAGAATTATCCCTAGGGTTAGCAGATAAAATACAGAAGACCTGGTTAATTTAAAATTCTTGATGAGGAATAATCTGTTATGGATATATTATAGATGGAGATAAAGAGATAGATAAATAGATAGATAGATAGATAGATAGAGATATATATGTATGTGCACATGCATGTAAGACACATGCTAGAAAAATGTGCTGGATCCTGCAAACAGCCTAACATGTATGCTTGGATACAAACTCAGGTCCTTTGGAAAAGTAGCAAGTGCTCTTAACCAATGGGCCATTTCTCCAGCCTGTGTATCTTTAGCATAAATATGTCCCCAATATTACATGGTTTCATGTGGCTTACTACTAAAAAGTAAGAAGGAAAGAAAAGCTAAGTGTATGAAATACAAATTTAGGTAAGTGTTAGCAAAGGGCACTGTGTCATGCAGCTAAGGATATTCTGCAAGTCATTGACCAGCATTAAAGATCATTAGCAATATAAACACTACTAAAAAAATTGCTAGGTGAGAGAGGGAGCCTCAAGTATTCTAACAACATACCTAAAAATGGTACACATACTATAGTAATCAATTCGGTGTGTTAAAATGTTACTTTAAACGTAAACAATTACAGTCATTTTGCTTTTAGAGAGAGATCTTGGCTTACAGCCCACCTGTCTTACTACCCACTTATGTCCAAGGAACCCATTGTCTTTTAAGTCCCCCATTTTCTTGGGCTTTGATGTGAGACAGAGGCAAGCTCTCTCCTCATGCTCGACGTCACAGTGTGGCAGTGTAACTGCATCTGTCCCACTGATTGCCTAGCTGGTAGCCCTGGAGCAGAAGAGTAGATGGTGTTTGAATTTGGGTCCCACTTTTGTGATCTGTGAGCTAGCTAACAATTTAACATTTAAGCCTCCATCTTCCCCTATGTTTAAGTTTGGGACAATGATAATAATCTGCCCCCCCCCCGTTATTCCTGTTGCATTCTAACAATGAGAAATAATGGAGAGAAGGTACTGAGAAAAGTTCTGATTGTTCTAAAGTCTTAAAAATGAAAGTTGATATTATTAATTTTTAGTTTATTTGGTCATTCATCCCATATTTTTATTGGATGAATATGGAAAACCAACCAGCCATCTATCACTGATGGCTGGCTTAGAGATCAACACCGAGAGAAGAGGTGGAAGTAATGGTGGGTTGGTGAGTACACAGAAGAAATCACGAAATGCTGAACTATAAATAGGGAAGGTGACCTTTATATAGCTGCCTTGTTAACCTGAAGTCCCAGAATACCAAGAAAATGAATCTCCAAAGCCATTAACAGTTAGCTGGGTATGGTGGCACATAGCTTTAATCCCAGCACCCAGGAGGCAGGACCAGATGGATCTCTGTGAATTCTGTAAAAGTAAGCTTTTGCCAGACTAGACATGACATAGTGAAAAACCCTTTAAAAAAAAAAGAGTTATATTGTTATAGAACTCATATCTATAGAATAGAAAAGATAAGTAAGTTCAGAATCAGATTGTTCATTTTCAATAATAGGGTTTGTGAATTTATTGTAAGTACAGATGTCTCTTTGTATATAGACCTACAGAGTTCTTTTTAATCCCTTGATAAATGTGTAGCTCGCACTAGGGTAGATGGATCAACAGATAGGGTATTTGTGGAGCAAGTGAGATGCCAGCCCTCAGGAGGGAAAGAAAAGGGATCCCTAAGGTAATCTGGCCAGATGGTCTAGCTAATCAGTGAGCTCTGGATTCAATTCTTAGGCCTTGCCCCAACAAATAGAGAGTAATCAAAGAAGACCTCTCACCAACTTTTGACCATTACATGCATGTAGACACATGCCCATGTACCCCACCCAGCATGTATACCCACACATGCTTGCACACATGCACATACATACTAGGCTTTTAAATTTATTGGTGTAACAATGATTGCCAGGCTGGTACCAGTCAACATTTCCCTGAATTTGTGGTCGCTGCTCATCTTACTCTTACTGCCAGATTTTCCCTTTTGGCTTTTTAGATTCTACACTTGTTTACTTTTCTCTTAATTTTTGAATGTTGAATAAAAATCGTAACTTATTTATTTCATGTCTTTCTCTGATACTTAGCACTTTGCACTTGTTCTGTGCTGAATCATTTGGACTCCTCTTTGTTGGTAATACTTTACCAGGCTGTGGATAGAACCAGAGTTTCGTACACACCAGGCAAGTGTTCCATCATGGAGCTACAGCCAACCTGGACTATTTATTTTGATTTCTTCTTTCTTTAGCTAATATTAATTTGCATGTATTTTCTTTATTTTAATGTACAGATGGGCATAGTCTGATGTCCTGGATAGATTTTATTGCCAGTTTCTAATAACATAAAAATGCTGGCCATTTAATTTTAATGGCTAATCATTTTTTTTGCCAATATGAATACCTTTATGTCCTTCTGTGGTTTTCCACATTAAGTTCTATGTTCTATTGCACATCTTACAGTTTATTTGCACTTGCATAGGGAGATAATAGTATACACAGGTTACTAGCTGAGTACTTGTTCTGCAAAGGCAGACCTAGTGCTGGAGGGGGAATGTTCAAACCAGTGAGTTTCAGGGTAAAGCAGACTCCTTGCAGCTAGGAAAAAAATCCTTGACCAAACTATCTAAGTTAGAAGAGTTCACTCTGACTCATGGTTTCATATGGGAGCAGCTCACATGGGGATCAGGGAAAGAGGGCAGAGGAATGGGGAGGGAGGTAGAGAGGGAGGGAGGGGAACAGAGGAGCTAAAGCTAGTGAGAGAGAGGGAGAGGGAGGGGGAAGAGACAGATAGAGAAGATGGAGACAGAGATAGAGACAGAGACAGAGACAAGAGTCAGGGCTGGGGGTACATAATCTGAACAAGCACATTAGCTTTGTCCTTTTTCACTTTATTCTGCCCAGGCCCCCAGCCCCAGCCAGGAGGTGGTACAGTTCACATTTATGGTGGGGCTTTCCTACTCAGAACTGATTTGTTGCTCTGTCTCTGTACTGCAAGGTAAGACTGGGCTTGGCAATGCTCCAGCCTGTTCCTTTTGCTCAGGAGTGTTTCGACTTCCCAGAGTCATCTGTGCTTCCATATGACTTTTAATGGTTGTTTCTTCTGTTTTGGTAAAGATTGGCATGGAAATTTTCATGGAGGATTTATGGAATCTGTAAATTGCTTCTAATAGAATTGTCCTTTTCACAATGTTAACCCACGATTATGACCATGGGAGGCCTTTTCTTCTAGTGTCTTCCCCGATTTCTTAAGTTTTTTATTGTCAAGGTCCTTCACCTCCTATGTTAGAGTTACTTCAAGGTTTGTTTGTATTGTTAATGAGACTATTTACTTGCTTTCTTTTTCGGTGTGTTTGTCCTTAGTATATTTTGAATGGCTACCAAAGTTTTGTGTTATTTTTTATTCTGCTTTAGCTCTAGGAATTTCCTGGTGGAGTTTTTGGAGGTCTCTTATATGCAGCATTGTATCATCTGCAAACAGGAATACTTTGTCTTCTCCCCCATTTATGATTTTTTTTATTTCCTGCTCTCACCATCGAACAAGGGTGAGACAGTCGACAGCCCTGTCTTTTCCTTGCTTTTAATGGAATCACTTTGAGTTTGTCTTCATTTAGGATGTGTTTGGGTATGGGTTTGTACCAGATACCCTTTATTGTGTGTGTGTGTGTGTGTGTGTGTGTGTGTTTTAATTTAATCTTAGATTTTATTTATTTATTTATTTACTTACTTATTTAAGCTAGGGTTTTGGTGTGCAGTTCAAACTAGTCCCGAACTTATAAACATCATAAATATTGGCACAACAGTATCTCACCATGCCTGGCTAGGTATTTTAGTTAGCAAATGATTATATTCTTCCAAGTGAGCTTAGTTTGGAAGCACAAAGCGAGTCTTTTTAGAGAGCGTGGTCTGACGAAGCAAAGTCCTGATGGTGGTGCTGTCGTTGCCATGGAGGTTTTGCCTTGTTACTTTCCTGATAGTAACTAACACTGAACCTTCCTGTCTACTCTGGGACGTGAGGATTTGGTCTGTCATCATGGCACATCCTCCAGGAAGCAAGCCCACATGTCACCCTATGCAGACCTCAGATCCTTACCTCTTTATTTATTTATTTTACTGCATTCAGTTCAGGGACTTTTCCCATTGAGTATTAGGTCTAGAAATTTAACCTTTGGACAACACAGAGAACTTTCAAGATAATGTCATCTCTCTGCATTTCCATCTCATTCCAGCTTTTGCTCTGTGCACAATAATTTCAGCAACTTCTCTCAGAGAAAATAAGTATCATTAAACAGGTTTCTTAGCCTCCACAATAGCAAGGCCCATATGAAAGCCCAAAGGATAGATGTTAGGAAAATTCCAACTTTCAAGACAAACTTTATACAAAACTAAGAAAAGTAGTATCTTTTATATAACTATTAATCCTTGATAATTTTTAAAATTTAAAAATTATTCTAGCATACTTTCAATCTCAGCCCTTGAAAAGCTGGGGCAAAAAGATTATGGATTCCAGTCCAGCCTTGGCTACATAACAAGTCCTAGTCATACACACGCACACACACACACACACACATGTGTACATATATATATATATATATATATATATATATATATATATATATATATACATATATACATATATATATATATTAACCTATATGATTTCTTTAGAAGGGGAACCACCTTGTTTTCCTAATAATGTAAATTTTGATTAGATAAAGTTTAGTCCTCAGTCTTATGATAAATAACCTATAAGTAGTCTCTCCTTTATACATACCCCAGAAACATGGTTCTCTATGATAAACATCACAAAAGCTCTTTACTCTGTGTTATAAAACAGAATTACGTAGAATTTCAATTTATGTTGGCATAAACTGAACAAAAAAAGGCCCAGGACTAACATTAATCTTCTTGGCATCCTTAGGATGAGTTTTCTGTAAATATTTTCAGTTTTTATGTTTATTTATATCTCAGGATGCAGTGGCTAGCTTCACACTTGACATTTATCTTCATAGCAGCCAAGTGGGTGGATGCTTAGGATTCATCATTAAATTGCCATTTGCGACCTGCAGCCTCTGGTGCCAGCTTAATTTTAATCAAGGATGGAATAACAATAAAAGATCATTGCAATTTTCTGACTCCACAGCTTGAAATATCTATTTTCAAACTTGCAGAGTTATGTTTTAAAAATATACCTCTTGTAAACAGCTTGCAACTAGTTTTATTCTGTGCAGCATTAGAACTTTTTTTAAAAAAATAATCTGGCTACATTTATCTTTTGAGCTACTAATCATACACAATTTATTTCCTTTTATTCTGTGTTTTTCTCTTTCCTTGGTGCCTACTGTTCCTCCTGCCACCCCTCCTGTCTCTTAAGGCACTGTTTCAGTTCATGCAGTTCAGCCTTTTATATTAAAATGACTAGAAATATCTACCTGGTTTCTGACTTCTTTGTTAGGAACATTGAGACTCTGTACTAAGAAAGAATTAATTGGGTATCATATTTTTAAAGATGATGTGTCATGTACCCCAGGCTGATTTGCAATTTTCTTTATAGTCAAAGATAACCTTGAATTCCAGATACTCCTACTTCTACCTATCTATCACTGAGATTATAGACATGTGCCTCATACCCAGCTTAAGTGGTGCTAGGAATCAAATCTAGGGCTGGCAGTTCCTGTGAGACAAACCCCTAGCTCACATTTAACAGCCCACTAAATAAGAGCTAATAATAGCAAAATACACACAACCCAAGAGTAAATCAGTTATCGAGACCAGAAATCCTCTCCCAACATGCAGGGAAAAGACTAAGAAAATGCTGTATCCCATGAAAGGAAAAGGTTGAGAAGCGCTTCCCACCATGTGGTATATCTGTTTAGAGCTGGGTGCTTCATGAACTGTGCCCCAGCCCAAATGTTTGAGTTTGTTCCAGGTGGAATTCTAGAGGCACAGAGAAAGGAGGCAGTGGGCAAGCAGTAGAAGAAAAGTTATGGTGAAGAAAGTAACTCTTAAAGTAGCCAGAGGTTGACCAGTAACAGGATTCTTGGCAGCAACATTATTAGATGAAAGAAGACAATGAAAGTGTTCATGAAAACAACATAAAACCAGGCACAAAGCCAGACAAGCAAGCATAAGCCAGGAAGAGCACTGGCTAGCAAGGAAGAGAGCTGACTGGCTGCAAAATATCATAAGCAGAGGCTACAAACTAAAGGAGAATTCCTACCTTGATAGAAGCAGTTTATACTGCAAAGTGGGGGTAATTAAAGTCTGATAAAGTACTTGTAGGACTTCTATACATTGCCGGGTTTTAAGTAGAGATCTCCCCTTAGAAATGGCAATTGATGCTATCTAATGAGGTTGTATGTGAAACTGCTGGTAGGTAGGTGCTTACCGTAGAAAACCCCCGGCAGATTTGCATCAGTCAGGACAGACAAGCTGTTTAGAAGATCCAGCAAGATGACTCGGTGGGTATAAATGCTTGCCACACATTCTAGGTGACTTGAATTCAAGTCACAGAACCCACACTTGGAAGGAAAAGAACTGACTCCTCAGAGCTGTTCTCTGACCTTCACATCACACACACACACACACACACACACACACACACACACACACACACACACACACAAAGAGAGAGAGAGACAGACAGACAGACAGACGGACAGACAGAATTAGGGGAGAGAAGAGAGGAGAGAGACAGAAAGACACACACAATAATAATAAGAAAATATTTGAGGCCTTGTGAGACTGTGCTGTGAGTAGCCTGGGAGCAGAGAGGTCTGAAACTAGTGCTCAGAAAGAGTACCCCCCCCCCAGTTGGTTCAGGGGAGCAGGAACCCTGCCATTGGATCTCACTTTCCACCTGGTGGGCCTGTGCGTGCAGAACAGGCACTCAGGCCACCTTTCCAAGCAAACAACCCCAAGAAGCAAGCTGGAGTGGCCATTCTAATATTGAATAAAGTAGATTTTCAACCAAAAGTTATCAAAAAAAATAAGGAAGGACACTTTTTACTCATTACAGGGGAAATTTGTCAGGAGGAACTCTCAATCCTTAACATAAATGCTCCAAATACAAGAACATCCATGTTCATAAAAGAAACTCTACTAAAGCTCAAAAAATACATTGCACCGCACACAATAATAGTGGGAGACCTCAACACCTCACTTTCACCAATGGACAGATCATGGAAACAGAAACTGAAAAAGGACACAGAAAAACTAACAGAGGTTATGAACCAATTGGAATTGATAGATATCTACAGAACATATCATCCTAAAACAAAAGAATACACCTTCTTCTCAGCACCTCATGGCACCTTCTCCAAAATTTACCATATAATCAGTCACAAAACAAGCCTCAATAGATATAAGATTGAAATACTCCCATGCATCCTATCAGATCACCATGATCTAAGACTGGTCTTCAATAACAACAAAGACAACAAAAAGCCCATATACACATGGAAACTAAACAATGCTCTATTAAACGATAGCAGGGTCAAAGAAGAAATAAAGAAAGAAATTAAGGATTTTCTAGAATTCAATGAAAACAAAAACACAACATACCCAAACCTATGTGATGCAATGAAAGCAGTACTGAGAGGAAAACTCATAGCTCTGAATGCTTCCAAAAAGAAACTGGAGAGGGCACACACTAGCAACTGGACAGCACAGTTGAAAGCCCTAGAACAAAAGGAAGCAGATACACCCAAGAGAAGTAGACGGCAAGAAATAATCAAACTCAGATCAGAAATTGACCAAATGGAAACAAAAAGAACCATTTAAAGAATCAACACAACCAAGAGCTGGTTCTTTGAGAAAATCAACAAGATTGATAAACACTTAGCCAGTCTAACTAGAGGGCAAAGAGAGAGTATCCAAATTAACAAAATCAGAAATGAAAGTGGAGACATAATAACTGAAACTGAGGAAATTCAAGAAACCATCAGATCCTACTACAAAAGCATATACTCAACAAAGCTGGAAAATCTGGAGGAAATGGATGAATTCCTAGACAGATACCAGATACTAAAGTTAAACCGGGACCAGTCAGATTGACCAAGATCAAAAATTCAGATGACAGCAGATGCTGGCGAGGATGTGGAGAAAGAGGAATACTTCTCCACTGTTGGTGGGTATCTTTATCAAACACCTCCCTTCAGGGATCAAGGATCTATGTAGAAAACAAGATAAAAATACTGTAAAAGCTAGAGGTGGTGGATGACAAAACAAACAGTGTCCTGTAGACACAAGACTGATGTCCACATGAACTCACAGAGATGATGACAGCATTCATAAGACCCACACAGGTACAAACCAGAGAAAAATCCCAGCACCAAGAAGTAGGAGTGGACAAGAAGTAGAGAGAGAGAGAGGGAGAGAGAGAAACAGAAACATAGAGACAGAGACACACAGAGAGAGAGACAGAGGGGGGAAAAGGATTTGGAAGGAATATCTGAAAAGAGTAGGAAAATGAATATTATTAAAAATATACTATATAAAAATTAATGAAATGCTTCTTAAAAAGAGAAGTTTAACAATCTACAGATTCAATAAAATCCCCATCAAAACTGCTACACAATTCTTTGCTGAAATTAAGAGAATAATTTTCAGCTTCATATGGAAATGCAAAAAAAAAAAAAAAGCCATGATAGCTAAAATAATCCTGAAAAATAAAAAGACTCATTGAGGCATTTCCATCCCCCTGACCTCAAATTATATCACAGAACTATAGTTATCAAAATGACATGGTGCTGGTACAAGAGCAGACACATTGATCAATGGAATTTAATTGAAGACTGTGACTTAACTGACACGTGATGTTTGATAAAGAAGCCAGAGAAATAAAGTAGGAAAAGGGGAAGCATCTTCAATAAGTAGTGCTTGTCACACTGGATGTCTGCATGCAGAAGAATCCAAGTAGATTTGTATTTATCACCCTGTACAAAACCCAATTCCAAGTGGATCAAGGACACCAGCATAAGCCCAGACACATCAAATCTGATAGGAAAGAAAATAAAGAATAACCTTGAACCCATTGGCACATGGAAAGTCTTTCTCAACAGGACACCAGAGTAAGGGTCTAGGGGTTAGGGGAGGATCCCCCAAAGAAGGAGAAGTAGGAGATATAGTTATGGAGACACACTGGTGAGACTGGAATGGGATGATTAAATGGGGAGGGGGAAGGAGGAGAAAGAAGGAGGAACATTTAAACTCTAAGGTTCAGTCAAGGTGTCACATGGAAACCTACAGAGGGATACATATACAGATATTTAAAGGCATTTTGGCATAACACTATATGAATATTTTTGTCAGTACTTAATTACTTTAGAGGTTTGATAGCATGCATTGAAATCCCACTAGTTACCATAACGATGAAGTACATGTAGGACAGAACATAAC
The DNA here is from genome assembly GCF_963924665.1 of Micromys minutus. Taxonomy (NCBI): domain Eukaryota; kingdom Metazoa; phylum Chordata; class Mammalia; order Rodentia; family Muridae; genus Micromys; species Micromys minutus. The sequence continues at coordinate 35,518,880 of NC_137984.1, read as the reverse complement.
ATGGAAACACTCAGTTTTCTTAGTGAGTATAGATTAAACATAATGATCTTTGAATACCCAAAATTGCCACAAGGCTATATTCTTATCTCTTAGATTTATTAATGATTTAAGGTCAAGGTTTATCAAACTCTGAGCATTATACATTTACTTTTTTCCTAAGGAGGACTGAGACTTTTATTTATTTATTTATTTTGCCTTTGTTTTTCTTAAGCTTCATATGGCCTGTGAATTGCTTCTGGGGTATTTAGAGCTTTCTGGGGTAGGTATCCAATTATCAGTGACTGCATATTATGTCTGTTCTTTTGTAACTGGGTTACCTCACTCAGGATGATATTCTCAAGATGTGCCAATTTTCTTAGGAATTTCATGAAGTTATTTTTTCTAATAGCTGAGTAGTACTCCACTGTGTAAATATACCATAATTTTTGTATCCATTCCTCTGTTGAAGGACATCTGGGTTCCTTCCAGCTCCTGGCTATTATAAATAAGGCTGCTATGACCATAACAGAGCATGTGTCCTGGTTATATGTTGGAGCATCTATTGGGTCAATGCCCAGGACTGGTGTAGTTAGGTCCTCAGGTAGTACTATGTCCAATTTTCTGAGGAACTGCCAGACTGATTTCCAGAGTGGTTGTACCAGCTTACAATTCCACCAGCAATGGAGAAATGTTCCTCTTTCTCCACAGCCTCTTCAATATCTGCTGTCATCTGAGATTTTTGATCTTAGCCATTCTGACTGGTGTGAGGTGGAATCTCAGGGTTGTTTTGATTTGCATTTCCCTGATGACTAGGAATGTCTAGCACTTCCTTAGATGCTCCTCAGCTTTTCAATATTTCTCAATTGAGAACTTTTTGTTTAGTTCTGTACCCCATTTTTAATAGGATTGTTTGATTCTCTGGTGTCTAAATTCTTGAGTTTTTTGTATATACTGGATATTAGACCTCTATCCGATGGATGTAGGGTTGGTAAAGATCTTTTTCTAATCTGTTGGCTGCCATTTTGTTTTCTTGATAGTGTCCTTAGCCTTACAGAAACTTTGCAATCTTATTAAGTCCCATTTCTCGATCTTTGAACTTAGAGCACAAGCCATCGGTGTTCTGTTCAGGAAATTTTCTCCTTTGCCTATGTGTTCTAAGCTTTTCCCTACTTTCTCATCTAATAGTTTCAGTGTTCCTGGTTTAATGTGGAGATCTTTGATCCACTTGCACTTGAGCTTTGTAAAAGGAGATAAGAAAGGATTGATTTTCATTCTTCTGCATGCTGAGTGCCAGTTGAACCAACACCATTTGTTGAAGAGGCTGTCATTTTTCCATTGAATGTTTGCAGCTTCTTTGTCAAAAGTCAAGTGACCATATGTGTGAGGGTTCATTTCTGGATCTTTTCTTCTGTTCCATTGATCTTCCTGCCTATCTCTGTACCAGTACCATGTGGTTTTTAACACAGTTGCCTTGTAATATAGCTTGAGGTCAGGGATGGTGTTTCTCACAGATGTTTTCTTGTTGTTGAGGATGGATTTCACTATTTTAGGTTTTTTGTTATTCCAGATGAATTTGCTAATTGCTCTTTCCAACTCTATGAAGAATTTAGTTGGAATTTTGATGGGGATTGCATTGAATCTGTAGATTGCTTTTGGTAAGATGGCCAATTTTACAATGTTGATCCTTCCAATCCAATATACACTTGTTAAAACGTATACATGTAAGAAAGAAATTAAGATAGTCACCAAATAACAGGAAACACAAAGCTCCAACTAGAAATTCCATGACACCAAGTGTAAGTTACAACGCCAGGGATAGTTTACATAATTGAGCTGTTGGCCAAAGGGGCCCTGTGGAAAACCCTAAAAAATTCAGGCTATTTCCAAGGCCATTAACTGTTCTTTCCAAATTGATGGTAAGGCCCTGTCATTGAAGATAACACCTACACATCTCACTGAACACAGAGGAGCAAAACCAGAGCCTAACTAGAGCGTTCACCCCTACCGACTAGTGTCTATGATCCTGGAAAACAGGCAAAACCCACAAAGCTACATATTCCTTCCTTCATCCTGTTGGGGGCAAGCAAACACCCTAAAGTGCTTCCTGCCCTAGTACCTGCCTTTTACATGTTAGCAAGCGGGTCCTGTGCATTTGGGGTGGCCAACCTTGTTTATGGACCTTCAGACACATGGCTTGTTTTACATACACAGTCTCCAGCACTCCAGGAAGTCATCTGTCCTTGGGCAGTAGGTCTTACAGGATAGACACGTTATTTTTATAGATCTTTTAAGCACAGTGATTTAAACTTGAAACATAACGTTAGTCCTCCCAGTTCAAGGTCAAAATCTGAAATGAACTGTGAGTGGATCTGGTTGTGGGATTCTGCTTCACTTTCCTGGCAATCCAGCGCACTAGGGTGTATTTCTGCTCACACTTTGTAATGGACGGACGTGTTATAGGAAAGTGGGGCTCATCCTGTGTCCCTAATCAGCAAGCAGAAACAGATGGTTGCTGGTTCTCAGCTGTTCTTTTTTTTTATTCAACCCAGGACCCCAGCTCACAGGCTGCTGGCCCCCACAGTAAATAAACTCAGCCTTTCCATCTGAGTTAAGCTAGCCTATGAGATCATCCTACATACCCATGCCCAGAGACCTGAGTACTAGATGATTCTACATCGTGTCAGCTTGGCAATCAGTACTTCACAGCATCTAATATATATCTTCAGCCACAGAGATTCACAATAATACTGAACTCATTTTCTGTCTCTGGGGGTCTGTAGGTAGAAACCGAACGTATAGGTCCATCTGATCACAACAGAAGTTATTATCAACAAAAGTATCTGAGTAGAGGGTAGAACACGGGTTCTATTTTTCCATTTAAGGCAATAAACATTTTGTTTATTGTGCCATTTTGATTGAGTTTATCAAAAGCTGTGAGAAGCCTCTGGAGACTCATCACATCCATTAAACACTCACCACCTTTGCTTCTCATCACTTCCTTCCACTCAGATCCCTGCAAACATCCTCTCTGATAGGGACTGTTGTCATGGATTCCTCTCCTGCTATGGGCTCCTGACCCCCTTTGGAGCTGAGTAACCTCTCCACAGGGTCATAGATCAGACATCCTGAGAAACAGATGTTTACATTATAACTCATAACAGCAGCAAAATTTTATGGTTGGGGCGTCACCACAAAATGAGAAACTATATTAAAGGTTTCAGCATTAGGAAAGTTGAAAACCACTGTTCTAAGGTCAATTCACACCACGGTGTTCATAGCCGTCCTTACATAAAGTAAGTTAGCTAATGGTACATGCTTCCTCTCTGGTTTCCAAAAGCTCCCTGTTACTTAGAATGTCTTCCTGGATCCTCTGTTCCGGCCCACAGAGATTATACAGAGCTGCCTCTAACCCTCTCACCTCTGAAAGCATCCAGACTTTCCTGCTACATCATGTGCACACTGGGTAGGAGGTGCAGAGCCTTAGTACAGGCTAGCCTCCCAACTTGGAGCTCATACCTCTGACGGTCTGCAACCACATTGCCTCCAGGACTTTGCTTGAACATCTTGATAGTGAGGCCTTTTTGGAGTGACCATACCCTGACCCCATCATGCTCAACTTCCTTCATTTTTCTTCCTGGTGCTTAGCAGTTCTTGACACATTTTGAATTTACTTCTGTGTTGCTCAGAATATAGTATACTGTTGGTGCTCTGACTTCAGTGACTGTTTATCTGATCCATCATTCCTTTGAAGAGTGCCCAGCCCTGCAGAGCAGCCAATCAATAAATACATATCAGATAAAAAAAAATTAGTCAGGGGGCTGGGGAGATGGCTCATTGTTAAGTATCTGTGTCACATGAATGAGGAACTGAGTTCAGATCCTTGACACCCACCTCAAAGCCAAGCACAACAGCATGGTCTGGGAATCCCAATGCTGGAGGTGGGTACTCCTCGGCCATACTGACTAGTAAGGATGCCTCGGTTGAGGAATTCCAGGTTCAGTGAGAAAACTTGTCTTAAAAAAGATGAAGAAATTGGGGAGGTGACTCAGTGGCTAAGGGTACTCGCTGCCACTCCAGACAACCAGAGCTCAGTTCCCAGTACCCACTTTGGTAACTCCACAGGTAACTCCAATTCCAGGAAATTTGCTGCCCCCTTCTGGCCTCATTGGGTACTGGCATGCACTTGGTATACATTCATACATGATACATGCAGAGAAAAAAAAAACGAAATAAAAAATAAGGTTAACAACAATAGAGGAAGACCCCAATTTGGCTTTGGCCATAAAAATGTTATTTTATTATGAGGAATACTTATCTTTAGGCTGTTAGCTAAGGGCTCATTGTCCAACCATTTTTAAAGGTGTATTACTTTAGATTAACTTGCCTTCAGTGTTTCTGTCCTTTAAAAAGAAAGCACTAAAATGTCATTTATCCATACCTAGCAAACACACCATTCTTTTATACCTCATGAGGTCTCATAAAGCAGTCAGTAATTGCTGGACTCAAATTACATCATAAGAGAAACCAGAGAAGGTCTATAAATGTCCCTAGAGGCCACAGATCACTCTCCTATGCCCAATTTTCTTAAATGAAGTGTCCGTCAATACAGCGTGTATGACTGAAGGAGGGCCCTGTGGTCACCACACTTTTCACCCTACATTACAAACTTTGTTCACGTTTAAATAATTCTACTACTTTAAAGCTGGGGGCAGGGGCCTGAAGGGCACCTACACTTACTATTTCAGGCTCAGTCCTTGGCAACCAAGCAGCACTCTAGAGCCGTGTGGCCTTGAGATCATTACCAAACCTTCCTGGGAAATCCTGTCCTCCTCCATGAAGCCAGGATATTCACCACCTTATTTATTCAGAAAGGACTTGTGAGAGAGAAGTGTGCCAACTCACAGTCCCCCAGGGGACAGGATCCCTCAGTCCCTCAGACAGAATTCCCCCTCTGTCTCTGAGTATGGAGGGTTCTGAATAAAAATGAGTTGGGGACTTCCTAACCAATAAGCAAGAGTTGGCTAATGGAGAGGCTCCGCGAGTGTTGAAACCAGCGACAAGGCAGGAAGTACAGCCCCCGTCGTGACACTCACATAATAGCATGGCTGTTCCCTCTCCGTGTGTCTGTAAGGCTTATGGTTCATAAAGTTTAGAAACAGGTTCAACAGCTGGACAGTGAGCACCTGATGCTCCAGGGCCGGTCTTACAAAGAGGATCAGGATCCTTAGTTCCTTTTGGACACTCCATCATGCACAAATGCTTGCCTGCCATTGCTGGCCACATAAAGTAGCCACATGGCGTGAGGGAACAAGAAAAGATTCTACTGGTTTTTAAATAGTGAAGTCAACGCATGGTTGTCCTTACCCTGGCTTAAAACTCTGGAGAAGCAAAAGTCATGAAGTTTATTTGCCCTGTAATTTGGGTTGAAATACAGGGACTGGTGGGGAAAAACTACACAACAAAACAACACCCAAATTTCTTCGTATGGCCTTCAAAACTGTGAGCGGCTCCCAGCCCCCTGGCCTTCTACCTGCTTACTGCGGCCTTTTGTATTGTAACCAACACAAAAGGGCTGAGATGGCCAGAAAAGATGGTGCCAGTGGTTAATAGTGCTTGCTGTGTACTCTTGAGGACTGGAGTTTGGATCCCAGCACCCATTCTCACACGTGCTTGTAACCCTAGCTCCAAGTGTGTGGTGGGGCACAGAAACAGAAAGATCCCTGGCCTTGATAGCTTCCAGGCAAACTGAGAAAACTGGAGCCTCGGGTTCGGCAGGAGACTCCGCCTCAAGGAAAAATAGAAGAGTATAAACGAGTCCATCGGACACTCTCATCTGCCATCGGACACCCTCATCTGCCATCGGACACCCTCATCTGCCATCGGACACCCTCATCTGCCATCGGACACCCTCATCTGCCATCGGACACCCTCATCTGCCCTCTGCACTCAGGAGCTGCACACATGCTCCTACACTCATACAGATGTATACACATAGATGAGGGGGAATAGCAATGCGCAGAGTCATCAGAGTACGGTGGAGCTTATCTATAGACAGGAGGAGAAAATTACTGTAAGCCAAATAACGTGGACTGGTCACGGATATGGTGGAAATTCCACCAGTGTTGCTCTGAGTCTTGCCCTTCCTTAAACAAATGCCATAAAATCGGGTGAGGGGTGTGACTGCTTCTGTCAAGTACCAGTGGGTTTAGTCAACAGGAGCAGAAGAGAAAACAACCGTCTGTAAATGCACATTCCTTATTTTGGCACCGCTTGTCACAATGGTAAACACATGCGTGGAGCCTCAGAGCACTGGAGAAGTGGAGCATCCTTGGCAGTGCAAATTCCTACCAAAATATGGGGTTCAATCTAAAAACATTTTATACTCACAGGAGACAGGCTGAAAAGCAGATGTGTCCAGGTCTTAGCCTCCCAGCGGTGATGGTCAGGGGTCTCTCTGTCTCACAAGTTCCTAGGTCTGCCCTGAATCCCCTTTCCTTTAATTTCTGTTTAATAACGTTCTCCGGGTAACTACAGTAATGCTACTTTGCTTATTCTTGGGTTCTTAAAGGCCATTCTGGGCAGCGCGGCCAGTCAACATCACTCTGCTGGACTGGAGTAGATGGTGACAGGGTGACTGACCAGGGATTTAAGAGGCAGCAACCGAGACCGTGACAGCCAACATAATGTAGATCATATTCTGCTTTTACTCCCAGCCCCGGAGAGGCCACCGAGTGTCACCCTTGACATCTGCACTCCTTTCCTGTCCTCATGACCAGAAGTGAGGTTTATTATAGCGATGTTGCCGGAGAGCTTTAGACTACGCTGTACCAGTTTTCTGAGGCAAAAACCATTTTTAGAAAGGTTTTGCCTCTGAGTTTTGAGTATATTTAGAACCATACAGATGCCTTACATAGACATAGCATAAAGACAGGCTCACAGATGGTATTGACGATTCCCATTTGTAAGGGGTTTGGGGAGACTGTCCTCTGCCTGCTGGTTTGTCTTCAGTATTTACAATTTTCATATTGGTATTTGAATATTTCTCTTCCATTCTCTACAAGAGGTTCCTTTTGGTGAGGAGCGTGGTTTTCATTTTTTTTTTTTTTTTTTTTTTTTTTTTTTGGTCATACTCCATCCTACTTAGCTATGAATGTTGGTAGTTCTTTGCATCTAAATAATTTTAGGATTCTTTATTACACGTTTCTATTTCGTATCCCAGGGTATGTGTGCAGCTTACTTTTGAAGCTGCAGAAACATTTTTGCTTTAAAACATTTATCATAGATAATATATGTGTAGAGACAGCATTTATTCACAGAATAATAGAGTTTTATGCTATTAACTGAAGTGATTCCCTTCACTTCAAAGGCTAAGAGTAAAATTCAGTTAGCATCATGCTGGGTTCAATGCCCTGCATGAAAGGGAAAATAAGATTGTTTTTCATTCCATTGTATTTTCACTGCTAAGTGTGTGAACACACGTGTCGTGTGAGGAGGAGAAGGAAGCCTCTACTAGTGAAGAGAGTGCTGTTCAGAATAAAGACAATGCTTGCTTCTGAAAGAGTCCCATGGAGAGAGTAGATAGACCTCTAAGACAGTGGTCTCCTGGCTAAAAGGGCTGCAAGCAGCATACCTCATATGTCAAGACAGCATATGTTTCTGTTTCCTCCAACTGTGTTCTAGTCTGACCTAGCAACCAAAGAACTGTGGGGTACCCAAAGGGCCTCCACATCCTTGTGCATGGCTAAGCACCCATATGTGCCCTGCTAGTCTTACAGATCCTTGGTCCCTGTGCTGAGTCACATCCTTGTGTGCTGTGCTAGTCTCAAACATCCTTGGGTGCTAAGCTAAGCTTCTCACAATCACTAGAACTAAAAAGAGGCAGGGTAACTGATTGCAACGCTAGTGGTCAGTCAGGTTAGGACCTGGATATGGGCTGCCTTACTCCACAGTACTCCTCAGCCTGACCTTAGTCCTATACAGGGATCACATGTTTAAATAACACTATATATGAGAACAGTTCTTAGACATGTGATTTCACAGACTAGATGCACCTCGGAGGGAGAATGCTTGCCAACTCAGTCCCCGGCATGCACACAAGAGAAAAGTATACCTACCTCACCTATATCAGATAACAGGCCTAATATTACCTGGTGGAACGTAGAACACACAGTGCCTTAGGCATTCGTCTCTATCAGCTCTCCAGGACACATGCCTTCCTAGAGCAGGGATTGATCACATCGTGTTGCAACTTGAAACCGGCTATGGCAGCAGTGCAGCAATGCCAGTCACAGAGGTCAGCAAGCACTGTGACGGTGTCTCTTTGATTTCTCAAGGAAGAATGTTCCAGAGATCCGGTTGTCCATTGCCGTCATTAGATGTAGGTCACCAGACCTATATCTGCTCCTGTCTCAAGGTGTATTCCTCATACTGAGAATGTGGGGCACGTTCACCACACCGCATGCACAAGACCCTGTGTTCAATTCCATCACCACAGCTTATGTGATAAATGTATAAATACATACTTATAAATACACACATAAAGAGTATGTATTTTACATAAAAATGTACATACTGTCATTCATTTTTAAACCCTGAAAATCTAAGTGGTAAAGCCAGTTTAATGTTGATATTGGTGTCAGATCACAGCCACTGTTCTATTTGTTTGCTTCAGGACTATTGTGTGTGTTTCATGTGTATATGTGTTTGTGCATGTCTGTGTGTGCATGTCTATATGTGCATGTCTATGTGTGCATGTCTATGTGTGCATGTCTATGTGTGCATGTCTGTGTGTGCATGTCTATGTGTGCATGTCTATGTGTGCATGTCTATATGTGCATGTCTATATGTGCATGTCTGTGTGTGCATGTCTGTGTGTGCATGTCTGTGTGTGCATGTCTGTGTGTGCATGTCTGTGTGTGCATGTCTATGTGTGCATGTCTATGTGTGCATGTCTGTGTGTGCATGTCTATGTGTGCATGTCTATGTGTGCATGTCTATATGTGCATGTCTATGTGTGCATGTCTATATGTGTGCATGTCTATGTGTGCATGACTATATGTGTGCATGTCTGTGTGTGCATGTCTGTGTGTGCATGTCTGTGTGTGCATGTCTATGTGTGCATGTCTATGTGTGCATATCTATATGTGCATGTCTATGTGTGCATGTCTATGTGTGCATATCTATGTGTGCATGTTTATATGTGCATGTCTATATGTGTACATGTCTGTGTGTGCATGTCTATGTGTGCATGTCTATATGTGCATGTCTATGTGTGCATGTTTATATGTGCATGTCTATGTGTGCATGTCTATATGTGCATGTCTATATGTGCATGTCTGTGTGTGCATGTCTGTGTGTGCATGTCTATGTGTGCATGTCTATGTGTGCATGTCTATGGTACATTTACTGATGTGGTTTCTCACCAACCTAGAACTCACCAGCTGCTCAGGAAACTTTAGGGATCCATCTGTATCTTCCCAGCACTAAGATAACACAGGCATGTGTCACCATGCTCAGCTTTTCTGTGTTGCAGTGGGGATCTGAACTTAGGTCCTGTCAGTCTTGCATGGCGAGCACCTTACGAACTTGGTCCCTCAGGATCGCACTTGGCTTATACAGGTTCAATGTCGTTAAGGAGATGATGGCACTAGATTTTCTTTATTTTTCTTTTTTTCCCCTTTCCTTTCTTTTTTCTCAAATAGCTTAGGAAGCTCCTACACCATCTTATTTCCTGGCACCACCTCTCCATATTTACTGCCAGCTGGGCCCAACACAGGACCATTATACCAACTCTTGAGTTAGCATCTTCTATTCACCAATCAGGGATGTAAGAGCATTTACCAATATGCCGTAATGACTCGTCAATATTTTTACCTCAGGAAGAAAGATGACAGAGCTAAAGAGTTTGCACCATGAATTCACAGTATAGAATAGACATTGCAAGACTTACACAGCTTCTAAGTATTATTGATTTAGTAGAAAAATTGAGTAGAATGATTCATAATAAAATATGTACCTTAAAAAAGAACCACCCACCTAACAAAGAGAAAGGAATTTAGATGGGTAAAAAATGTCAGATAGGTTCCTAAAAGTTAAAAATGCACCTTAATTTGTTCAGAGAGGAATTGGTTCATGGTTGCTGAACAGACCAATTTATTTAACCATTTATAAGTACATTACTATTTAAAAATAGCCATTGCTTATTGTGAACAAAAAACAGAAGGGCGCTTTATCCTTACCCTGCAGTTTCATAGAATTTCAGTCACTTTTTAGATATTTAAAGATATTTTAAAAGTTTATATACAACATATTCTGATCATTTACTCCCTCCTTCCCCAAGTCCTCCCAAATCCTCTCCCCTTCCCTGTCCTCTTATCTCATGTTCTTTTGTTCCCTCTTTTTTGCAAAACAAACTAAAAACAAAGAAATAAAATAAAACAAACCCTTCAAAGACAAAAGCCACCAAACTATAACCAAAACAAAGTTCCCCCAAATCGTGCACCTACTTTGTATTAATCCTGAGCGTGAAGCCTGCTCTGGGGTGTGGTTGATAGACCCAGTGTCATTCCCACTGGGGAAAACTGATTTTTCCTCCACCAGCAAATGGCTTCTTGTTTAGGGGTGGGACCTTGTGCCCACTTCCCCTTCTCTGGGATTTTGTCTGGCTTGGATTTGCACAGGCCTTGTACATATGTTGGCTGTGTGAGCTCCTATGTGTCTTATTGTTTGGATGACATTGCCTCCTTGGAGCCATCCACTACCTCTGACTCTTAACAGTGTTGCTCAAATTCAAGAATTGTGTGTTCTGAACAGGGCAACAGACAACCAAGTGACCCAGCAGTAATCCTGAGACCCAATTACCTGTAGAGATATTCATGGCTTCCCGCAGCTCTTGCTCCTCAAGGAGCTGACATTTAAGAAGAAAATATAACTGTATTTAACTTCTTTAGACAAGAAAATACTTAGTATATGCTTTAAAATTTGACCCAGAAACAATTAAGCTAACATTGGTGGTGCTGTAGAATCGGAACAAGATGCAGAAATAGAGAGAGAGGGTAGGGGGAGGAAAAAAGGGACCGAGAGAGGAAAGGAGGGAGGGAGAGAGGGGGGAGAGATATCTGTGTGGGAGTGGGTGAAGGGCACGCCTCCAGGGTGTGAACTGTTGTCTTTAGAACCTCTGTTCTTTCTCATGACCTCTCTGAGAACACACGGCTGTACATCCGTACACCCAGCAACTCCCTGGGTACTTGATGTTAAATAACGAAACTGATGTTCAGAATATGCCGGAAGCTTCCATACTACAGACAAGGAAATAAGTGTGGAAAATAAAGAAACTTTTCTCAGGTCTGCCAGTGTTTAGCTGGGCTGGCTTATGTCACTGAACCTGTGTGATCTGGATTCAGGGTCTGTGCAGCCTCAAATGATACTGGCTCTGCAAGCTAGGCTTCAGAATTGCAGCTGCGCCTAGATCACAACTGTGTTCCTTTGCCCGGCACAAATGGGAAGCCTCGTGCTTGTGAACCTCACTCCACTTGTGTTTGAACAGTCTCTGTTGGATCTTTTCCAGTAATGGGGGAATTTCTGCTCCACGGAGTAGTTAATCGTCTAGTTGGGATGTTTTTAATGATTAGAAAACTCGTTGCTTTAAATAAAAGCCACCTGCCTCCCTACACAAGTTAGCGGCTACGTTCTCTGAACCATGTGTTAGTCTAGAAGAGTCTGCCAGTGGAGACAGAGGTCACATCTGCCCGTGGTCACGTACTTTATAAGATAAGCATCTCCAGTAGCTGTGCACTTTTTTTTTTATATTGCATTAAGACCTTTTATCAGTACCCAGAATCCCTTGTAAAATGCAGGTCCTTAAACAGTATTGGATTTGTTCAGGGAGACCTCCCTTCCTTTGAGTACTGTGTTTCTACCATGCAGCCTAACATATGGATTACATCCCATTTTAACACACAGTTTATTTACATTAAGACCACAAATAGTTTTGTGTTTTGTTTTTATTTTTTATGTAAGATATCATAGAACTGGATCTCTATCATAGGTGAATGCTACATCATTATTCCTGTTAAAATTCATTTTAATAGTTTTTTATTGGCACTGTGCTCTCTAATGGTTACTTTTGATTGTAAGTTAATAGGATATAAAACCACCTAAGAGACTGTGTGGGATAGTTTTATATCAACTTGATGCAAGTTAAAGCCATCTAAGAGGAGAAAACCTCAATTAAGAAAATGCCTTCAGTTGCCTCTCCTCTAGATGTAGGCCACCCCAGTGCACTGGGCTAATAACCCTCTTGATTTTGCATCGATCACTGATCTCTCATCTCATTCATGGGAGCCTCAAATAGATAAGACTCAATTTGGGTCTTACATTCAGTGTGTTGTCTGGGAAATGAGACTCCCTGAAGGGACATGGGAGGCCGGTGAATGGAGGACATAAGCCTCAACAGGCCTCAGGGTCAGGTACCATCCAGTTGTCTTGTCTGATTGTCTATCTCTTGTTCCTTGTTCTTGGTTTTGATTTACTCAAGAGCACCTGTAAGTTGTGACCATGGGGAGTTGTCTGTCTGACTCTGTGTCAGAGTTTGCTGGCAGGGCAGCCTGTTTACCTGTTTTCTGTGCCTATGGCAGGGACAATGTCTATATGTTTGATTGTCTTAGTCTATGTTGATTGTAAGTGTTGACAAGAGCCGACTGAGTCTTGTTCTGTACCTTTGGGGTGAACTGGCTTTGTGTTGCTTGTCTGTGTCGTTCTGTTCACTTTTGGCTTGTTTGAGAACGTCTGTGAATCCTGTGACCTGTCTGTTTGTAGCCAGTAGTGGTGGGCAGACGTGCCTTAACATTGAGGCCACAGAGTATCTGGGGGATGCCTCAGACTTTCGTTAAGTAGGCGTTAACTGTTTGCCATGCCAGAAGGTAAATGCACACCTTTTCTACCTAGGAAAAGGAAAGAGGCCAAGGGGGGAGATAGACATGGTATCTATTGGGAAGTGGACTTTATGGATATTAAGCCAGGAAGATATGGATATAATTATCCATTATTCTTTGTAGATCTTTTTTTTTTCTGGATGGGTAGAAGCCTTCCTAACAAAGAGAGAAACAGTGGTGGTGGTGGCTAAGAAGATTCTAGAAGAGATCATCCCTAGGTTTGGCACCCAGCTTTTGCTGGGTTTGCCCACATAAGTCAGAAATTAACTCGTTTCTTGGGGACCAATAGGAAACTTCATTGTGCTTATCATCCCCTAAGTTCAGGGCAGGTGGAAAGAATGAACAGAACTTTTAAAAAGACCTTAACTAAATTGACCTTGGAGACTGGTGCTGACCACGTGGTGCTCCTTCCCCTGGCCCTGTTCCGAGCCTGGAATACCCCCTACCATTTTAACCTGACCCCTTTTGAGATCCTGTTTGGTACACCAACTCTCTTGATGCTTGCTGGGCCCTCCCTGGAGGTATCCCAACTCATGATTAAAACCTCTTCTTGAGGCTCCAAAGCCTTTCAGTCAATACAACATGAGAATTGGCTCAAATTGTCTGCCTTATATGCTCCAGGAACATCAGAAACCCCTCACTGTTTTCAGACTGGTGACTGGGTCTACGTCTGGAGGCATCTCGCACAGTTTCTGGAACCCTGGTGGAAGGGACCCTTCCTGATGCTGTTAACCACTCCCACAGACCTCAAGGTAGACTCATCCCATGTGAAAACTGCAGATGCCCGCTTCCCAGGAACCTCTGCTTTCCCCATGTGTCCAACCGTCAAACCTAGACTAGGTGTTCACTGTAACTAGAGATGAAATAACCTCCTTCCAAACCCCTCAACACCTGGTGGCCAACCTCAGTTTTGACCTTTGCCAGCTGGTGGCAGGACTTGACATGTGTGACATCCCACCCATGGTGGGAGCTCTGATGGAAGCAAACTGCTCACATGGGAAAAAGAGGGCTCTGGGCTGGGGGTTGGTGATAAAAGGTAAAACCTGTGGGGGACCCCCATATACATTTGCCCTCAAGATGGAAGAAGCCAGCCAGAAATTCACCAAGGGGGAGGGGTCCAGACCAGTTTTAGTGTGCCACCTGGGAGTGTGAGACTACAGGAGACAGGTACTGGAACCCTTCCTCCTCTTGAGACTTGATTATGGTAAAAAGGAAATTACATTACTGGGAGGGAGCTACTAGGGGAACCAAGGGTATTGGGACACCCCCTACGCAAAAGCGACCTGTAACCCGATAATAATCAGATTCACTCAGAAAGGCAAAGAAGCAACAGGATGGCTAAAGGGAAAAACTTGGGGACTCGGGTTGAACAAATTGGGGTACGATGGTGGTCAAGGTGACAGAAGGATGAGCCAAACATTGTTCTGCTATGGTTGACCTTTGGACCTTGCATATTGAACAAGGTTATAGCCTTCATAAAAGAGAGACTAGGTGCAGTACAGCTGATGGTCCTGTGCCAACAATATGAGGCCCTGAGGACAGGACCTAAAGAATATGAGTTAGTCACAAGAGACTCCAAGATTGGAGCTTGTACAAAAAAAGGAGGAAATGAAGGACCCTAGGGGATTTCACCAGCCTTACATTCACCGCCTCAGGCCAAGGCTAGGCCAAGTTCCATTCTCCACCTACAGTCATGGAAGGAGCAGGAACTTTCTTGAAAAACCACAGAACGTACTGACTATTAGTCACCTGACTCTCTGGTTCCAGATAGTGTTCGAATGCCTGTCACATGCTTGTTAGACAATAAATTCAAGGGACAATACACTTTGCCAATAAGTTTAAACTGTAACCTTGGTGATGTAACTTGTATCCCTAAAAAGTATAAAAACTGCTTGTAACAGCCTTTTGGGGTCACCTCTCCTTTGGATGTAGGCCACCCCAGTGAAGTGGACTAATAAACCTCTTGCTTTTGCGTCAAAAAAGAAGAAGAAGAAGAAGAGGAAGAAGAAGAAGAAGAAGAAGAAGAAGAAGAAGAAGAAGAAGAAGAAGAAGAAGAAGAAGAAGAAGAAGAAGAAGAAGAAGAAGAAGAAGAAAAAGAAGAAGAAGAAGAAGAAGAAGAAGAAGAAGAAGAAGAAGAAGAAGAAGAAGAAGAAGAAGAGGAAAGAAAGAAAGAAAAAAAAGACAATGTCTTTATAAGGTCCAACTGTAGGTCATTTCTTAAGTAGTGATTAATGGTGCAGGGTCCAACGCACTGTGGGTGGTGATCCTGGATCCTATAAGAAAACGGATGAGTAAACTTCAAGAATAAGACAGTAAGCATCACCCTTCCATGGAACTCTGCATCAGTTTCTGCTTCCAGGTCCCTGCCCTGTGTGAGTTCCTGTCCTGACTTCCTTCAGTGCTGAACAGTGGTATGGAAGTGTAAGCCAATAAGCCCTTCCCTCCAAGGTTGTTTTAGTCATGGTATCCCATCACAGTAAGGGAAATCCCGACTAGACAGAGTCAAGCATCTGAGCACATCTGACTTTCTAGACGGGGCTAATTGAGTCCATCTTCCTCTGCTCCTGACTGTGTCATGCCGTGTCACCAGCTGCGTTACAGCCCTGAGACTGTTGCTTTCACACCATGATTGATGGCATCATCAAATCCTGAGTCAAGGTAACAACCTCCACTCCCTTAATTGCTTTTGTCAGGCACTTTATTTAGCACAGCAGTAAAAATGTATCGAATGTGGGCATTGTTCTTAATAGTCACTTAAACTAATAATTTAATGGTTTTTAACTTTATTTTTATACATGTGGGTGTTTGTCTCCATGTATACATGTATATCCGAGTGTGCCTGGGAAGGCCACAAGAGGGCTTCGGATCCTCTGGAACTGGAGTTACAGATGCCTGTGAGTTGCTGCCCTGTGGGTGCTGGGTCCTTTGAAAGAGTAGCCAGTGCTCTTAACCACTGAGTCATCTCTCCAGACCCAACTTAATGATGATTAATAATATTTACAATGTTCGAGAATTTCCTGATGTCTCAGAGTTAAGTTTAAAGTTTATTTGCTGGTTTTATGAAACCAGAGTTAGTGAGGTGTGCATGGCATGACAAGTGAAAAATACCTTCATGGATGTGGCTAATTCTCCAGGGGCGTGGTTACTTCCCCAGGGGGTGTGGCTAATTCCCCAGGGGTGTGGTTACATCCCCAGGGGGTGTGGCTAATTTCCCAGGGGTGTGGTTACTTCCCCAGGGGGTGTGGTTACTTCCCCAGGGGGTGTGGTTACTTCCCCAGGGGGCGTGGTTCTTCCAAAGGAGCATTTTCTTAGGTTTTGGTACATGGCTGGAACTCTTGGGAAGAGTCAAAACTGAAGCATCATTATTTCTAAAGGCCTTCACTGAAGGGAGGGAGGGGTAACTTGGGGAACAGGAAGTCGGAACAGGCCTAGTCTGTTTTTTTTTTCATTTTGATAAGAAATTCGGGTGTTAAAGGAAGCCATCCCACACTAGAAAAATATACCTTGTTCTGTGCCATCCCTTTTAACTTCTATTTGAATCTTAGAGAGGTTCTTTTCTGTTTTGTGTGCCATGGGTCACATCAGGAAGAGCTATCAGCCTACATGCTTACTCCTCTTCAGGGCTTTGCAACAAAAGGTAATAATCTGCATTTACACTGGTGTCTGGGTGTGGTATATGGCTGATACTTCTTGGTATAGTCTTTTTCCTTTTGAGAGACACACATTTCACGAAGTAAAAAGAAAATAATTTGATCAATGGTGTCGAAGTCCCTTACTAAAGCACATATATCGTCTATGAACACAGATAGTTAGGACAGACTTCCTAAGATGCTAAGATCTCTGCCTGTGTGTCTGTTCTAGCTGCCTCTTCCTGAGCCTTTCCTGGGACTCCTGCAGAGCCCCTTGACACTCAAAACTGAAGGGTAATGAGTTTAGAAAAAAAGCGAAGAATGGTCTTACTCATTCCCAATGCACTGTGACTTAAATCGTTTTACACCTATTAGGATGATTCATACCGCAGAGTTGACTCAGTAATTCAGAAATGGTGCCTTCTCAACAGCAGTTCAATAATTAATTTCCTACTGCTGAGAATAAATGTTAAAGAATCAATTCCTATTTCCATCTGCTTCTCCAACCAGATTAATCTTGCAGTGCCAGAAGTTTAAGGAAGATACGGTAGCAATGGTAGAAGAACATTTCATGATGTTGGGGTGCAAAAGACCTCTGAGATGATCTAGGGCAGGTCCCTCCCATGGCAGAGAGAGAAGAGGCCAGGAAAGGTGGCAACTGGCCGAGAGAAACCAAAGGTACGCTTGCCACTTTTCCAGAAGTCAGCAAGAATCACAGAGTCAATGCTTATTGTTTCTAGACTAAAAATGTTTATTGTTTAAGACTCTGTCTTAAGAACAGCATATTTATTTACAGTATTTAGGTAAAGTCTGGAACAAATCAGAAAATTCAATTTAACTTTTTTGAAGCTGTTAGGGATTTGATTTAATGGATTCCCAAATTACATGGGGATTCCCATGTCTGCAAGGATGCTGCAGGCCCCTGTCCCTCCAATTGGTTTTGATTGGGAAAAAAAAGTTGCCAGCAGCCAATGGCTCAGGGAGACAGAGGTGGGACTTTTAGGGTTCCTGTGCAAGACATACAGGAAAGGGAGAAGGATTCCGAGTCATGACGGGTTAGGACAGACCATCCTGGAAAGGAGCAGGAGGGAAGGATGGCCAAAATGAAGGTTCAAAGGGGAAATGGGAAGGGTCTAGGACAGCAAAGAAAAATATAAATGTAGTGTCAACTCAGGAATACTGGAGGGGAGTGTGTGCTAGCTGTGGGGAGGTTCGGAAGAGCCCAGCCATTGCACTCATTAAGATATATTAAAATATAAAGGATGTGTTTGTGTGTGTGTGTGTGTGTGTGTGTGTGTGTGTGTGTGTGTGTGTGTGTGTTTCCATCTGGGATCCAGAACATTGGGGCTAGTGTAGAGGACACACATGTAAGAAGAGCCGTATACACACCAGCCTGGAGTACAGAGCAGATTTTTAACTATCACCTCAACATGAAGCTTGGACTATGACTTCATGAGCGATGAATGATGGATTGCTTTCTTATTTCTTGTCATCAGCCTACTTTTGTTACTTTTCTTGTGGCTGTGATGAAAGACCATGAGCAAGGCCACTTACAGAAGGAAATGTTTAAGGGAGCTAACAGTTCCAGAGGGATACAAATCCAGCATGGTGAGAAAGCAAAGCAGCAAGCTACAGGGACGGTGCTGGACCAGAGACGGAGAGATCAAGTTTTACTCTGCACATGAAGCAGAAAAAACGAAAAACAAAACAAAACAAAACAAAACCGGAAATAGGTAGAGACTATAATTTCAAAGCCTCCCCACACACATACTTCCTCCAGCAAGGCTGTGCCTCCTAAGCAGCCCTAAAGAGCATCACCAACTGGGGACCTCATTTTCAAATTCCAGAACCTATGGCAGCATTTCTCATTTAAATTCCCGCAATGTTCATCTGATTTATAATGGATATTCATATGAGTACCGTGCTGTCTAAATACGAGCTGGCCTTTGTGGTCTTCTGTTCGCTACATCCCTACCCAACCTATCTGCAAAACAGTAAATGGAAATGTGCTGTGGGTCTGAGGAGATCCTGAGGACCTAAGGCATGCCCCAGGTTGAGCTTCCCAGAGAAGTCCTCTGAAGCCCAGGACAGCACCTGAGTGAGGGATTGGTAGCCCCACCCCCACCCTCCCTTCTTTTCACCTTCATTTCCTCTTTTGCTCTGATTTCTCTTAGACAGGGTCTCGCTATGTAACTAAGGGTGACCCTGGACTTGTGTCATACCTCAGGCTGCCCTCAGACTTGCAGGAGTCCTTCTGCCTCATCATGCAAGATTCTGGGATTCAGTGTGCTCCATGATGCACAGCTAAACACCTTCTATTGGCCCGTGAAGCCAGTAGGAGAGCAAAGCCTCTCTAGATCAAAGAGGTTGACAGTCCTCATTTCAGACCACCACACATTAGAGAGTCACAGGCAGACGTGGTGTTTTAACTCTCCAGATGTTTTGCGCTTGGCACTCTTGCTTGCTTAAAATTTTTATTTTATTCTTAGCTATGTGTTGGGGGGATATGTGCGTGAAAGTTTCCATACCCGTGGAGGCCAGAAGGGTCCCTGGAGGGCACTGGGTCTCTGGAGCAGGAGTTTTAGGTGGTCATGGTGCTAGATGTGGGTGCTCGGAACTAAAGGCAGAGTCTTTGCGAGAGCAGAAGGCACTCTTAACCTTCTCTCCAGCCCGTTTGACAATCTGTGTCACAACTTCTGAGAGTGGGAAATCTTACCTGTTTATTAATCAATGGAGAACATCTTCCCTTACCCTTGGCTTCTTGTAACATTTTATAGAAATTAAATAAGGCCAAATCATTTTGAACAGAGAGCTAGCAAATAAAAAGTTGTTTATGGGCAACCTCAGATGCTTGGAATAAAATGGGATGTTTCTTTTATTTGCTTGAATTCTAAGGACAATATAAAGAAGCCATAAAATGTCTGAAGATGCCCACAGATGTGCTGAGGTTGAAGCTGGACCCTTGGTACTCCATAATTAGTGCATTTCTCGGCTTGAGTAGACTGGCTCTACAGGACTTCTTTGGGACAAGTAGAGAAATGTTCTCACCTTCCTAAGCTGTGACAATAAAAGAGTGGGCTCTTCTTGGAAACTTTCAACCTTTGTTTCTGAGATATGACCTCTCACTGAGCCTGAAGCTTGTGAGTTCAGATGGGCTGGGTGGCCAGTGAGTTTCTGCCTGACTACCCCAGGCCATAAGCCTAGGGTTCCAGGCACCAGCTGCCATGCCTGGCTTTGTAATTGATTCTAGGGACTTGAACTCAGGTCCTAATGCATGAGTATCAGTCACTTAACTGCCTGAGTCATATCTCTAGCCACCAAGTTATTTTTTTTAAACATCTGATATCTGCAGTGTAACTATGTGTCAATAATTAGATTTGTCTCTCTGTGATTTATTTGGTTTTTGAGACAGAGTCTCATTATAGCTGAACTCCATAAGTACTCAAGGCTGGCTTCAAATTCAGGGAACTGTCTCATGAGTGTAAGGTAAAAAAATATGCTCCACAGTGGCCCACAGAGTAAGAGCTGTTTGCTACATACAGGTGATAAGGCAATTGTTTCTTATTCTATGCTCTCTGCTTGGTCTATGTGTTCTTTTTTTTTTTTTTTTTTTTCAGAATAAAAACGAGGCCCCCTCTGAAAGGACACATCTTTTGTCTATGTGAGTATGCTTTTCCTTCAGGAAACAAGATGGAGGGACTGGAACACGCCGTGAATTGTATGTCTAAAATCGTATGTTATTTCTCAAGTAAACAGCTACTCTGCATGACGAGCTATAAAGCTTTGCACCAAAAGGGCCTTTCCGCCAGGTGTTGCTTGCCTGCTTTAATTCCCAGCTGTCGGGGAGTGAAGAGACCAGTGTGAGCAACATGACAGAATCCGGTCTGAGACAGTGAGGAAGGCAGAGAGAGGCAGGGGAGAGAGATCAATTTCTAATTCTAATTAAATTCCCTGTGTTATTTTCTAACCACTGTCCACAGACAAACTTGAAGCAATCAAAATCATTTTGTTATTGCTAAGATCTGAACCCAAACAAGCGGAAGATTAAAACTTTATTTTACTTAATTTGATGAATTCTAAATGCGTGCCCTTACATTAGGCTGGGATTTAGGGGGAGATGAAGGGGCTGGCAGGGCCCTCTGAAGGAGGCTCTCTCTGAATAATTGAAGTCGGCTAATAGGATTTCCAGCAGGGGGTGATTTCCCTGAGTCTGCGATCTGATTTCCTTTGATGTTTGCATTACAGTAATAACATTAGCAGCATCCCAAACAACACTAATGAAATCTTGGATTTGCCCTACAGCGCTGAGGACACCTCTGTGATCCAACGTGGATATCTTCTGCAGTTTCTCTTAGGTATGCTAGTTCAATGTTGGGAGGAAACCTGAGAGCCAAGTTCAGATTTCATCTGCAAACTCTGGGCCAGTGTTCCTGCTTCCTTTCTTATTCCTGTGTATTTTCCCTACTCAGACAGCAAGAGAAGCCGAGGTGATAAAATGGGGAGCAGATGGGATGAAGACGGTGGAGAACTTAGGTGGGTCCTCATAATGGTGTGGAGTGATGGCCCTTAATGTATAAATGGTCCATGGTCACATTTCCCGAAAACTGCCTAAGAGCAATTTAGAACTAAAACAGTGCCGTCGAGATGAGTCAGGGGCTCCAAACGCTAACTGCAATTCTATCAACAGCAAGTCACTAAGGAAATATTAAACTGTGTCTTTAAAAAGCTTTTCAATGAATAATTAACACCTAGAAGGAGAGAAAGGGAGCGCCATCACCCTGTCTTCAGTGTCATATAAATTTGGAATCTGAAATTTTCATCTCTCCCCAGAAATATTTGAAACATGGGAAGACAGGCTTTGGCTCCCCGTTGATTCATGCCTGGCTTCGACAGCGAGCCTACCGGAGTGGACGGCATGTGAGTACCCCGGTTAAAATCCCGGTCTGAAAGCTACTGTTCGGCCAGGAATGGATTATTCTCAGTGCGTGTCTGGGCTTTGTTTCTAGATCCGATGAGACCATGGGAGGATGGGGAGGACCTGTGTCCAAATGGTGGCCCAAAAGTGCTTTAACTAAGTCTACAACTAAGAAAAGTGCCAGTGAGGCAGGGCAGTTACTGACAACAGCCAATCAAAATAAGGAAGGCTTTGCACCTTGCCGGGTCCTACCAATGGAGTGACAATTCACTCACTGGGCCAGCCCACAGCCTTTCCAAAGCAAGCCAATAAGCGTGCCGTCTTATGGTACTTGTCGCTGCTTACAAGTGTTATTAAAAGTACTTCCAAAAGTACACGGAATAAAAATCAGAGAAATGTTGATGACCCATTGTGGCTGAATGACTTTGAGGTTCAGCAACAGGATTGGAGGTTTCAAAAGACCTAAAGTATTCACGGCAACAGGCCTTTGAAGGGCAGGGTTCCCAGAGCCAATTACAGTGAAGCGGTTCATTTGAAACGTAAAGTTCCGAAAAACATTTTTTCTTTTCCTTCTGTTGAGGTCAATTACCATCTTGTTTTAAAAATGACATTTCTACCTGGATTTGATGGCTGACTCAAAGCGGGAATACAACAGAGATTATGAGAGTTTCAAGTAGAAATCAGCGGATGTAAAGCCTGCTCAGAATTTTCCTATAAAATGTCACACATCTTGGTTAATGTTTGTTGAACTCCTCCTGCCTGTGCTCATGAAGTGTACCTGAAAAGTGTGTTCTCTCTCTCTCTCTCTCTCTCTCTCTCTCTCTCTCTCTCTCTCTCTCTCTCTCTCTGTGTGTGTGTGTGTGTGTGTGTGTGTAAATCACAAAAGAGAGGAAAGCAGATTTTGCCTGCTCCATGATTTTAAGAACTCAGCTTGCTGTTGATTTGCAAATCTGAAAGTATATTACATTAGCAATTTACTATTTTTGCTGAGTCAAGACACATTAATTCTTTAATAAAATTTATTATGTCTTGGAAGAGAAGAAATAGATTTTAACAAGGGATAAAACACAAGAAAACAGACATGGCTCAGGAAGGGAACGCTCCTGGACAGCAGGAGGGGCCAGAACTGAGGGCTTTAATTTGACTTTCAGTTTCTGGCAGCTTAAAAAAGGACAGGAAAAACAAGGAGAGAAACTTAGCTTATTTCTTGTTTTCCTGAGAGAGAGGAGATGCTTATGTTCAACTGCAATGGCAGTGCTGTTGCCAAAGCGAACCCCAATAATCATGGAAAATTTAGTGACAACATCAATTCAACAAAGAGACATTTTACCCTCCCTAACACGAGATGGATTTGGTTCTCCATAATATGCGTATTAACAACAGATTGGGTCCAAGAGTTACCATGTAGAGCAAAGATGATTTTTGTTCTGTCTTATTGTGTAAGCACAGCGCCTAAATCCAGAGTGTTAGAGCTTTCATTAGTTCCAAATCTCTTCCTCTTTCATTATTCTAATCGCTTCCAAACTTATAAAGTAAAGGGATAGAGAAGGGTCTAGGTCGTGGAAAGATGGCTCAGTAGTTAAGAGTGCTTGCTCTGTAAGTATGAGGATCCAAGTTCAAATCTCTGCCACCTACATAAAAAGCTGAGCACAGCCTCCTGTGACCCCACCCAGCATTCTTGCAATAAGGAATGCCCAGAGCGCTGGCCAGCCTTCTCAGCTGAAGAGGAAGCTTTTAGTCAGAACTGCTGTCTCACTGGAATAGAGGGAAAGGAATGGAGGGTTGTACATGCCAGTGTTCATGTGTGGTCACCTACATACTCACGTACACACAATCAAAGGAAAAAGATCCACTTTTCTAAGAGTGAGCTACTGTAACATAGATTCACAAGGAAATATTTTGCAACTACTGATTGCAATATGTTCAAAAAATACCCAGATTTAGTATTGTTAAAAAGTTTCATAAATCAGTTTATTAGCTTTATTTGGTTAGCCACAGAATGACTCACTTGTTTTCCCCTTTATTAAGGGTGTGCTTTAGTGGCTTTTTAGGAGACACCTTTTTCCATATAAGTTATAGTGAAGATAATTTTCTCATTGACAAACTCCTGTGAGCAGCACAAACTGGCATTTTCTTTCCCAGGCTAGCATGGATGATCAGAGCTGTCCCGTGACATGGAGAACATCAGAGGAGAAGCAGGTCTGAGAAGGATGACTAGAACTCAGCTTTGAACATGTTGGCACAGGGGTTCTTTGCGGCATGCAAGTAGTCCTGTCAAGGACACATGCACCTAGAGGGCAGGTCAGGGCTGAACATGCAGGCTAAGGAACAGCAGTGAAGAGTGAGTTGGGTGGCTAAAGGCACCGGTCTGAATGAGACTGGTTGAAAATGGAAGTCTCTTTGCTGACGCAATTTTTAAATGTGTGTTATATTACTCTAGTATAAGAACAATGATTAAACTGTACCATTAAGATGCCATTTTATATGGCCATTTAAAAATTTGATTTGTATTATTTGATTCATTTAATGTAAAAATACAATATCTCATGTTCCTCTTACAGTAGAATTTCCAGTGTGTTCCAGTTCACTTGCATTAGATGGACTAATTGGCAATTCCTGGCTATTTTATTTAAGAATATAATTATTCCACAATCAATAACAGGTTATTGAGGGCCCAAACTTGCAGTTCTTCTCAAGGTTTGAGAAGATGGTCTTGACTAGACTACAACTCTCAAAAATCAGATGTCACCCTTTGCTAAAAGATAGGTACATGAAAGATGTGGCTGAGTATGAAATCCAAAATTCTAATCTTAATCTGTATCTATTTTCAATTAAGGAGCTTTTATTTTTTTCTGAATTATACCCTACCTAGATCTCTAAGAAAATACCAATATCTGATTTGTAGTAGATTTATAAAAAAATCTGATGAAATCTTAGTAGATAAGTTATTAAGGAAAGGAAGGCATTAAGTGCGTAATAGAAGAGACAAAGAAAATACAGGAACATGCAAAAGGTGGGCATCACAAAATCTGATAGAGGGACCGTCACATTCAATATGAGCATGCAGCCTGGTTTAAGGCAGTCTGAATGAAGGAAAGACTGAATGAAGGGAACGCTGGTGCCCTCAGCTTGAGAACACAGCATCTGGTTCAGCAATCAGGAAAAATTAGTGTTGTGTCACGTGACAGAGCACATCTGGAATCCTGCACTTAACCCAGAATTCCCAGGGAGCAACATTTAAACATGTGGTTTAAAGTAGTTTTGCAAAAATAGAGCCTATTACTTTGTTGTCATAATACTAAAGGAAGAAGCAAAAAAAAAGCTGAGGAGAAAGAAAAAAACAAAACAGAATACCATGGGAATAACTTAAAGATGGCAAAGCAAAAAATCCGATGGAACACAAGAAACTAATTTTATTGGCTGAGAGGAGTTGCAGACGCAATCACATCTCTCTCAGAATCCAAAGGTGACAGAGCTTGGGTCAGGCAAAACTGAGCCAAGTAAGAAGAAAAGACGGTTCTTAATGTAGTTTTCAAGTTAAATTTCAGGTCAGTGCGCAGAGTAGTGGGTTTCACTGTGGCGTTTTACACATAATTTTCCTTGCTCCATTCCCATTGGTGTCTCGGGCCCTCGGCTGCCCTCATCCCGTAGTATCCCCTAGCAGCCTCCTCTCCTCCGGTTCTCAGACCACATGCATCCTATTGCCCTTTCTTTCCCCCAAAGATTTCCTCCTACTCATGATTCTTTTTCTCACAAAGACACCCACAGACATACACACACCCACACACACACACTCACACGCACACACACACACACACACACACACACACACACACGCGCGCACACACACCCAATTTTAGAGCTGAGATCCATGTGTAAAATAAATTATGTGGTATTTGTCTTTCTGAGTTTGGCTTACTTTACTTATCACGATACCCAACTCAATCCATTTTTCTGCATGGTTTCACTTTTCTTTATGGTCAAAAAAAAACCTCAATTGTGTATATGTACCACATTTATGCGTTTGTTTGGTTGATCATTGGTTCATTGGAAGCTGGTTTCACTCCTCGCTATTATGAGTAGAGCAATAATAAGCAAGGACCAGCAGGTATCTCTGTGTATGTCGATTCTAAATCAGGTGTTTACTCGGGTGGCCTAGCCAGGTTACATAGTCGTTTTATTTTTCATTTTCTAAAGACCCCCCAGACTGATTTTCATAATGGTGTATCAGTTTATTTTTCTAATAGCCATGAACAAATATGTTCCTGTTGATACTGGAGAGATAGCTCAGTTTTCTTAGTACGTACAATAACCTTGATTTGCTCTTGAGGACCAGATAAGCCAGGCCTGGTGATGGAGGGGGGGTGGAGGTGGAGAGATTCCATTGATGTGGGTGCAGATGCAAATCTCGAATACTATCATTCAAGAGGTAAAAGCAGAAGGACCAGGATTTCAAGGCCATCCTTGGTTGCATATCAGGTTTAAGGCTAGCCTTAATAATAAACATTTTTAATGGGTTTCACTTTCCCTCATCCTTGCTAATGTGTTTTCTTGATTATAACCACTTTGACTGGAGTGACATAGAGTTTCAAGGCAGTTTTAATTTGTAGTAAGCTAAATTTGATGGCTGACCATGTTAAACACTTTTTTTGGTGTTGTTGTAATTTTTTTATTGGATATTTTATGTATTTACATTTCAAATGCTATCCCCTTTCCCTGTCTCCCATGCCCCCTCCCCCTGCTTCTATGAAGACGCTTCCCCTCCCACCCCATTCACTTCCATCTCAACACCCTGGCATTCCCCTACACAGGGGAAATGAGCCTTCACAGGACCAAGGGCTTCTTCTCCTACTGATGGCAGACAAGGTCAATTCCTGCTACATATACGGCTGGAGCCATTGGTCCCCCCATGTGTATATACTCTTTGGTTAGTGGTTTAGTCCCTGGGAGCTCTGTATTTTCTAGATACTTGCATTTCTCTTTTGAGAAATATCTACCCAGTTTATTAAAGACTATTTTTTAATTTCTAAAATATTGTATTACATTACTCTTTGGCTACTGGCACTGGTTTGATTGGTTGATGGATTGATTGATTGATTGATTGATTGTCATTCCTGTATGTTTGGGATATCTGTGTACTGGTGGAAGGTGACAGGCAGGCCATGTCATGCCACACACATTGAGATCAGAGGACAGCTCTGTACCATTGGTTCTTACCCTCTACCTTTGCATGGTCCTGGGGAAATTGAATTCTGATCACCAGGCTTGGGTTGCAAACACTTTACTGCTGATTTATAAAACCACCCACTCGTGAGACGGAGTTGGATTTGTATCCCAGAATGACCCTAAACTTGAGAACTTCCTGTCTCTGCCTCCTGAGTATTGAGTTTACAGGCAGGCACCCAAGCCCAGGTTAAATTTTATTATAACATTTTGTTTGGGTAGGGGGAGCCATGGGAATGGGGACATCTACTATTCTTTGAGATGTTTTAAGTTTCTCATAGAGCCAAACAGAAAATCTGGAAGAGTGGAATGAGGATTCTGAAAGGACATCAGAAAATAGTTAGTGGGCTTCATAGCTCACCCATGTCTATTTTGAAGGGTGCAGAGTGGTCCAGCATGTCCCAAGTGGCTGGAGAGAGAGGATAGCCACTATGTGTCATTTGATACACTATTTCTCAATCCAGCTTCCTTCTGCAGTATTGGGGCTCAAGCTCAAGGTTCAATCACGCTGGGTAATCACTCTACCTTGAACTTTAAACTAGATTTTCCTATTTACTGGATAGCTTTGTGCCAATTTGACACAACTAAAGTCATTTGAGAGGGAGGAACCTCAGTTTCGAAAAGTGAGGTTGGGCTGTAGGCAAGCCTCGAGGACGTTATCTTGAGTAGTGATAGAAGAGGAGCGCCCAGCCCATTGTGGGTGGTACAACCCTGGGCTGGTGGTCCTGGGTTCTAAAAGCAGACTGCACAAGCCAGGTGGAACAGCCCAGTAGGCATCACCTTTCCACGGCCTCTGCATCAGCTCCTGCCTTGTTGAGTTCTTGACTTTCTTCAATGAGGAACAGTGATAGAAAAATAAAAGCCTCTCTAAGTTTCTTTAGTCATGGTGTTTTATCACAGCAATAGTAGCCCAAACCAACATACTCTGTAACCCTCGAATTTGGCCTTGAATTCGCCATCTTGGCCTCAACATTCTGAATAGCTACAATTACGGATGTGTGTCTTAGCAGAACAAGCTTGAAAACTAACCTCGGATAACTGGTGTGTGACATTTGCTCAGTGGATGCCACCTGGGAGGCCTCTGTGGTGGCCTGGGTTTTAATGCAGCTAATCTAGGCTACCTTTGTGTAGGAAGGAGCCAATAAAGTGCACTCCCTCCAGGAATACTGCATTCCAGCAATTCTGCAAAATACGCAACCATTTGATGTTGTTTTCCTATTTCTTTTATTTGATGAGTGCCTGTAGGGTGCTGACTGTATTGTGTGGAGGGCACTGAAGAAACAAGGAATGTTTTCTGTGCGCTTTTGTGCTCAGTAGTGTTTGCTGGGGTGCTATTTAATACCACGAGTTGCTAATGGAGTGCTGTAGACTACAGGCAAAGGCACAGCCCTGCTTCCCGGCTCTCTCTCCCTCTCCTCCAACACCAGCTTGCCATGATTATTATATTTGATTCACTTCCCTTTTCCTGACTACAGGTATCCAGCATGGGCAATTGCTGTGCCCTTTATTCTTTCCTACCTCCGTGATTAGAACAGTAGTCTGTAATTCAGGAGCCCTGCGGCGTTCTATACCTTTGTCCAAGTGCACACTGGTTTTGCTGCCGTCATTTAGAGCAGGGAGAGAGGTCTGGAATACAGTAGCTGACAAACACCGTGATGCCACTGACTTCATTCCACGCTGGCCAGCATTGTGATTTAAGCAGTTCACTTCCCTAGGAAACAAGGTGAAACGTTTCCCTCTGCTACCTAATTCACACTTTGGTTCAGGCTGCTAATATTTTTCTACAAATACCCAGACTGTAAGTTTAACAAGTAAGTTACAGTTCTAAGGAGAAAGAACACATTACAATTCTGTCACTGGCCAGAGTTAAGGGGACTTGACATCTATGAGTCTGCAAAAATGGCTTCAGGATACAAGCACCCAGGGAAGAGGATGGAAGGCCTGAGAGGAGAACTCCAAGGAAAAGGAGTCTTCTAGACACTAGGGGATTAATATGCATATGAACATACAGAGACTATGAGCGGCACACAAAAGACCTTAAAGCAGACAAAATCCCAGCTCTGTGAGAGGGAAGTGGGCACAAATTCCCACCTATAACAAAGGATGAATCTATTTGCAATGGAGCCCTGCTGTGTAAAAGGAAAACCAGATTTCTCCCACATAGTCAGTGGTTATGTCAGCCACATGCCCAGGAGTTGGCCAACACAAGAACTCTGAATTTTTTGTGCACTTCTTTTTGTATTATCAATTAATTTTAGTTTGTTTTGATTTTCTTGCCTCCCTCTCACTCCCTCTTTTCTTTCTCCCCCTCCCTCTCCCCTCCCCCTCCCCCTCCCCCCCTCTCATGAGGTAAAGTAGGTGGGGGAAATGATGCAGACCTGGTAGGAGTTAGGAGAAAAAAACCTTGAAAATACACTGTATATAAAAAAATTAACAAAAAAATTGAAAGAGCCTGTCTCCCTTTTCATGCCCTGTGGAGGCCTCCCATCCAGGAATCAGACCATCTGGCCTCCTGTCCTCCTCTCTGGGTGTTGTGTGCTGAAGCCAGCTTTGCCGACTCACAGATGGCCATGGTCCTTCAACTCAGTGGCCAGTGACAGACATGGTGCAAGGATTTATGCCAAGGAAACTGTCCAACACTCCAAATCAGGCTTTGTCTGCCCATTAGCTTTTATTCTTTAGGCTGTGTGAGTTACTAGCTCAGCACTGCACAGAAGCACACGGAAAGACACCCCACTGTGTGTCCTTAAAGAGCTTTCATAAACCAGTTTGAAATGTGAGCTCTGCAGGCAATGTCAGGGACAGAACTGCATCGGGGGAGTTTTTATTTGCTTCTCTTATTTATTCATGTTTTTTTCTGAAACTGGATCTCCCTGTGTATCTCAGTCTTCCTGCTTCAGCCTCCTGAGTAAAGTGGTTTCTTTAATCTCCTGAGTGTTGCATGCTGTGTGCATTTAATAAGCACTTTCCCCCCACTTTAAGGGAGGGTGTTGACTTGCCTTCTTGCCACAGTGATTCTTTAATGGCATCTACTTGGCCTGTGGAATTTGTGTCTTGCATTTTGAAATACTATTTGAACTTGCTCTGATAGGTAATATCCTCCACCCACCCTCCGTATCAAGCAATTTCATAAGTATTAAAATACTAATGTGTTCTCAGACAACAAAGACCCATCCCAGTGCATGATGGTCTCCTGGGGCCTGTATACTTTTTGGCATTGCCGAGCTCTATGACACAACCCGCCAGCTCATGCTCCCCCACCGGTGAGCCTCTTTTGGAACTTTAGCTTGATGACTTCTATCGTTGAATAAAAGCAAACATTATCCTACTCTGTAAGTAGCCAGCCTAACCCAGAAAGAACGATGTAGTTAAGGATGACCATGGATGTCTGATCCTCTTGTCTGTGTGTCCTAATGCTGTGTGTACCACTGTGCCTGTCTCTGTTGCTGAGAATATTGAGGAAGGACAGGCGGTGCTAGTAAGGAGGCCCATCAAAGTGAAATAAACTCAGACAAGATCAGTAGCAGATTTGAACATGCGTCTCAGCGTTGTAACCTTTTCATATCATTTCTGTAGTTCACCTGTCTGCAGACCATGGTCACTCTTCTTTTAAGTTCTTAGCCTAAAACAAAACTTTCTCTCCTCCCTTTTATCTTCTTCTCCTCCTCCTCTCCAAGGCACTGAGGACCAAACCCAATATATTGTGTTTGATAGGCAGGTAATCTATGAGTAAGCTACAACCCCAGCCCCAGTTTGAGACAGGGTCACTTTACGCAGACCAAGTTTGCCATGAATTCCATCCCCCTGTTTCCACACGTGCTGGGATTATGGTCAAGTACCATCATGCCATGTTTTTGAACCATTTGTTTTATATAAAGTTTGAGCAGACTCTGGTCACAAAACAAGGGCCGCACAACCCTCATTTGATCTCATATATATTCAACAGATTATCTGAGATACAGAATACATGTCTTAGATATAATGTATCCTCCCTTCAGCCCTTAACAGGCTAAAGCTGAGCATGTCAACCCAGAATTGGGAGGCAAGGGCAGAAGGATTTAAATATGAAGCCAGAGTGGACTGACTACCCAGCAAGATCCTGTTTCAAGACTGAAAACAAGCAAGCAAAGGAGGTATGGGAGAAACAGAAATATGTAATTTATTCACCCCCACTTGCCTTCTTTATCTCAACAAGCCATTCCAATAATGCCCAATAGCTTTGCCTATTTTTAATTTTTAAAAATAAAGTTCTCCTTTATTCTAGTAAATAAAAAACAGAAGGTAAATTGTGCCTTTCTCTCTATCCTGGGATGTTTAAAGTCACTCATTGGCCTTCTTTTCTGTCAATCATTTTGGAGGGGGGGGAGACACGGGGTCCTTGCTGATATCCCTGTCCATTGTGTTTCATAGACCATTAAGAAGAAAGACACACTCGTTTCCTGTTGCTGCCTAATCAAAATTCTCCAAACTCAAACCACTTGGCTTGCTTTCATTCTGAAAAGTTCCCTTGAGTTCATTCACTGCCCTCTGCCCTTCCCACTCCCTGGGATGAGGAAGCAATCAAATTTATCCCAATTTTCTTATCCTGTGATTTTAAATTCTCACTCTCAAAGGCGCTGCACAAGTAACATCTTTCTCACTGTGCTGCAGACAGTAAAGATGCCGACAATAAAGACAATAAATAACACCGTGGTGGGCACTCTGCAGGGTCTCACCATGTCTTTTTCTAGATCCAACTTCTGTGCACCTAACAGATCACTTGTATCTGCCTTTCTGCAACTCAAGTTCATGCTGGCTTCTGAGGCATGGTAACTGTCTTAGGACGTAATGTACATATTTTGTATAGTGTACATAATGTGCATAGTGTGTATGGTGTAGATATTTTACATAGTATGCATAGTGTATGTATTATGAATAATGTGTAGTGTGTATAGTGTTCATAGATAGATATTTTACACAGTGTGCACAGTGCATAGTATCTGAAGATACTCTAATACAGCAATTCTACAAGAAACCACATAATAGATATAGGCTCAGCCTATAATCTCTACGCTCAGAGGACTGAGACAGGAAGATCCCGAATTCAAGCCCAGTCTAGACTAACAAGTAAGACAAGTCTCAAGAAACACACAGTTTTAATTAGAACGACTCTGGCAATATGAAACATCATTTGTTCCTATAATGTCATAATTCTTGGCAAAACAAATGAGGAAAGGAAAAAGCAAAAGAACAAAAAGAGCAGAAGAGAAAAATGTCCTCATAAGATTATGAGCTTTAAAAATTCTCTATATAGTCCTGTTCAGTGTGTAACAAATTCTGAGACCTCAGGGTCAGATGAAAACTTTAAAACTACTCACCTCATCCCACTGCCCTGTTCTGAAAACATCCCTGAGCCCATATCCCAAGACATGAATGGCGTCCTCGGGATATGGGTGTGGGAATGTTTTTAGAACAGGGCAGTGGGATGAGGTGAGTAGTACTAAAGTTTAGGAGTATCAGTCCTTGTTGATCCCTGGAACAACAGCGTCACGCTATTGCTCTGAATAAAGATAGGTGGGTTCCACTTCTAGGTCATGGCTCAAATAGTTCTGCCATGGCTTGCCCAACACATCAGTTACTTTTCTCATGGCTATAATAAAATACTTGGCAGATAAAACATAAGGGAAGGAGTTTCTTCTGGCTCAGGGTTTAAGAAGGGATATGGTCCATTATGGTAGAAAGGTACAGCAACATTGGAAGTGTGGGGAGGCTGTTTACTATTTATGGTGGATTGTCCCTC
Source organism: Micromys minutus (assembly GCF_963924665.1). Lineage (NCBI taxonomy): Eukaryota > Metazoa > Chordata > Mammalia > Rodentia > Muridae > Micromys > Micromys minutus. Next base: position 35,486,423 of record NC_137984.1, on the reverse strand, counting down.
CCTAGTTAAACTTCTCTGGAAACACTCATACAGACATCCACAGAAGGTAATTCCCTAAGAGATTCCAAACCTAGCTAAGGGGACTTTGGAGATTAACCATCACACCTGATGTCAATAGCGACTGCTACCAACCACAATGAGGGAAATTGGTAGCTAGTGTGGTACAGTAACTCAGGAATAGAGGAATAACTGTTAGTGTTGAAAAGTCATGATTGACAGCTGACGTTTAGGACAGCGACTACTACAGAGACAAAGGTGCTCTGGAACATAGGTACATATTAATTAATGATTAATTCATATCATTAATTGTTAAACTTAACAACTAGTAACACAGATGACACAGTTGCTAGTGTTGAACCAACTCTGTAAAGATGCACAGGAAAAAGAAACTAATTTTGACACAGAGCCACATTTAGTCTGAGATAGTCCAACAAGCACAGGACCTAATTTCAGATCAGCACCCACATACAAAGCTGGATGTACTATGTGCCTATTGTCACAGTTCTGGAAGGTAGAGACAAGAGGATTCCTGAGACTCACTGACTGACCATCTAGCTGAATTGATGAACCACAGGTTCTTCAAGAGACCCTGTCTCAAAAGCTAAGGTAGAGAGCAATGGAGGTAGATGCCCAATATAGACTTTTGGCCTCCACATAAATGCACATTTAAGTGCACTTGCACAGAACACGTGCACACATACATACCTTCTAAATTAATTACTTGATAAATGTCAAAGAACAAACATCCTTTTATATGGGGAAAAATCAACAACCAGGACCCTGATTTATTACCAGTTTGCATTACCAGATGGCTTGTCAACCTTTAGCTCTTTCCAAATAGCTAATTCTAAGTGTGAGGTTCCATGACTGACCCCTCCTCACATCTAGCTAAATCTCTCCATCAGCCTCATCACATGACCTATTCCAGCCCCCTCCCAGTCCCTAACCTCAAGAGCATTACATGATCTTCACATGAAATTTCTCAATAAACTGACATCACATCTACATGTTTCATTTGGCTTGTAACCAAGCTTTCAACACTCCATATATGCTAGGATCATTTTGACTACTTTTAGAGAGATATTTTCTAGTTTTTCAAAAACTTCAAGCTCTTTAGATTCTTTTGGTTAAGTCTTTAAGAGGCATATTATTGTTATTTTTGTATGTGCTAATCATCAGTAGCTAACACCATTCATTCTCAGCTGATATCAAAACCACCTTTGCTAAGTAAGTAAAATTGAGGAAATTGACCATTCACCAAATGGCAATCTGTCTTTCAGAGCATCAGTTTGGGGTGCATTGATCTATAGAAGGCAGCTGTAAGTGAGGTTCACGCTACATTGAACAACTACAGAATATAAACATGTATTGATGGTTTTGAAGTATTTTGGATACAAAATGGAAAACATACACATTAGGACATGTCATCTGTGATGTCAGTGATACAGCATAGACCCTTGAAGGATTTAGATGGGAGATGTGTCCTCATCAGGCTCTTATAGAGAACTTATAAATAGCAGAGACAGACCACATGCTGCAAATAGATGCTTTTTCTGTGCTGTTGGGTCTTTACTTTTGCTTCCTTTTCTATGCCATATCATAAGACCTTTGAACCTATGGTCTTAGGTATAGGATTTCTATTGATTATAAGATATAATAGTCATAATTGTTGGGTTTTGGTTTTTGCTTAGTTTGATTTTGTTTTGTTTTGTAGACAAAGTCTCATGTAGTCAGGCTGGCTCTGAACTCGGTTTGTACTAAAGATGACCTTGAACTTTTGATCGTACTGCCTTCACCTCCCAAATGCTGAAATGATAGGCATAAGGCACCACTGTCAGGGTCCAAAAGACTGAGCATAGGTTCAAGCCTCATGTGTGCGAGATGAGGCATTCTACCACTGAGCTACACCCACAGCTATCATAAGAAATTACCATTCATATAATAAATGATACTCCCCAGAACAACACTATATTAATGAGGCCATACGCTAGTCATGGCAGTAGTAAATTTTTAATCAAAAGGAGAATTCTGTAACATAATATAAAAAATATTTAAACACTTGACCTAAAGTTTCTATATATTTCCACATAGATTGTTCAGTCAAGTCAGGAATCTGTGAGAAATTAGCTTGCTACTCAGATTGAGAGTCTCCTGGCCCAGGCCGGTTCCCCAGAGACCTGTGTTCTCACCTCTGGTCCGCTGCCACTGTGCTGTAGCCTCTTCTGAAGCATGGAACAGCAAACTCAGCACAGATGATGTACTTAGCCTTCGATGACAGTCTGATATATCAGAATTTAAACTGACAGCGCCTATGAAATCAAAACATCAGTAACTCCCTTGACAATAAAAAGCAACACCAAAGCTTGCTGGCTACAATGCCAAGTAATAGCATGGCACAGACAGGATCTTCTGTGGAGTATTCATTTAACACTAAATGCCAGACAAGCTTTCCCAACAAGGCTCCATTCTAGTCTAGTGCTAGAAACAATGTAGAGCCATTAACCAATCTTGAGTTAGACTGACCCTGGCGACCAGTGGAGATTCCTATGCTTTGTGAATTGTAGTAACTCCCTTTGGGTTGAACTGCACTTGAAAGGTCATGGTTTATAACAAATCTACAGCTGAAAAAGCAAACTCTTTGGACATTGAAAACAAATATAGCATCTTAACTTCTCTTTCATCTCCCAAAATATAACTCACTACCAGAAATATTATAATAAAACCAATCTCTTGTTTCTGTTGAAATAATTTGAACTATGTTCTGAGAAAAGAAGAATATGAGTTCTAACCTTTGATTTTCATTGCTGATGTCATTTCTCAAACATAAACGATGTCTTATTTTGCATAGATTTAATCCAGCTGTGAGTGTATGACCCAGTGATCATCTGCTTGGACAGTATCAAATACTTAACTCCTCACTTCTCCACTTTGTAATAGGGGATCTTTGTCACACTATACAATTCATAATTGATAGCTATAATTACTTCTGTTTTAACTGTGGAAATATGCCTACACAGGAAGCAGAGATTATACAGTTAAGGCACACTGTTCAGGACTACAGAAATCAATAGCCAAATCCGAGGTGTTAGCAATTTTGCAAAATAAGGATTCTATTAAAACAAATGCTGTTCACATTTCCTTTCTATCTTGTGTTTTGATATTGTCTCTACCTTATCATTGGAAAGCCAGTTCAGAATGTACTGTTTATTGATGAGATTTGGGGCTCTTGTCAATAGAGGAATGATCAAAGACATTGCAAAGACAGCTGGAGAGGTGGAGGAAGATGGATGTAGCAAGATGGATATGTTATGATGCCAAGTAAGGAGAGATATGATTAGGTAGATATGGTGTGATGCTAAGTAAGGAGAAATATGATTGATAGGAATGAACTGTTCTGATTGGCAGTAGCAAGGCTTCCTCATTTCATGAACAGTTGACACAAACTATTCTGTCTGCCAAGGATAAATTGAAGTGGGAGAGAAGGGCCAGCTCAAGAACTATTTGAATGGGGACATGGTTGCTGTGGTAACTGTAGAGTGAGACAGACATAAACAGGAAGGATTGAAGGAATTGAAACAGCTGACTAAGGGGAAAGGTTGAGAACAGGACAAAGTAACTAAAACGGACTCAGGGTTAAGATCCTGAAGTCCCATGGGAATGATAAAACGTGATTAAACAGACCACAAATACACAGAACCCAGATTATTCTTAGAAATACCGAAATAACACACTGCATGACTTCACTTGTGAACAAAGTTGACACACTGGTGACATGAGCCCATGGTGTGACCAGAGAGGGTTTTCCTGAGCTGTGTGTTGAGGTGCTGAGAGGGTGGGAGTCTAGTGGGCTTTGGAGGTGTTGTTTATGTTGTGTCCAGATGCAGAACCTGTGATGGGGCATTCCAAGCCCGTGAAACCTTAACTGTGTGCTAACTGTCCAGGAGCTTCTCTCTCTGTGAACCTTCTACTTTAATACAAAGTGAAATAAAGCTTCAAATGATGGTCACGGGTTAGTCATTGTAGAGTGTAAGCTAAGAGGACAGGATGAAAGGACATTGTCTCTTTGTTTCTCTCCTGCATGTGTGCTGGAAGTTGGCTGCTGGAGGGTCCACTCTCTCCCTTCAAAAAAAAATAAGTAAATGTAAGTGTTCTAATATCTAGGACATCAGAATGGAATATTACTTAAAAGTAGCATTTTGTGGACAAGGTTCTGGGTAACTCTAATCCTATGGAAGACATAGGCACTAGGAACCTGAGTGAGGATGGGGGACCAGGGTGACTCGTAACACCCCAGGAAATGACAGGCTCCCTGAAAGCAACCAGAGTGCAGTACCAGCATCCAGATCTCCCTTCCCATTTTATACAGGGGACATGGCTCTTTTGTGTGTCTCATCTCTATATAGTATACTAAACCTCTGTTGTTTCAAACCACCAAGGCAGTGGTACTTTGTTGGAGCAAACCAGCCCTTACAGATGCTTTAGTGAGAAGCAGCACTAGGAGGCATCACAGCCTGAGCGTAGAGGAGCAACAGATTCACGGATGCTGCAACCATGCCCAGGCCTCTAACTCTCCATCCACATTCTTGAGCTGCTGTCCTTTGTTGCCTCTCAGGCTGGATTTTCTATTTTTCTTTCTGCATGAAGCATGTAGTTGGGACGAAGAAAGAAAGAGTCCCAGCCCTCCATAGTGCATGCTCTGCCTGGTTTGGTGCCAACCTGATATAAGCCAGAGTCATTTTGGAAGAGAAAACCTCAAGTAAAAAAATGTCCCTACCAGGCTAGCCTGTAGGCAGGCCCATGGAGCCTTCTCTTGATTAATAGTTGTTGTAGGAGGGCCCAGATCCCTGTGAGTGGTGCCACCGCTGGGTTGATGGTCCTAGGTGTTAAAAGAATGCAGGCTGAGCAAGCTACAAAGAACAAGAGGGTAAGCAGCACCCCTCCATAGCTTCTGGTTCAGTTCTTGACTTCCAGTTCCTCTCCTGATTAAATTCCTGTGCTGACTTCCCTTGGTTATGGACTGTTACCTGGGAGTGTAGGGTGAAATTAACCCTTTCCTCACCAAGTAGCTTTTGATCATGGTGTTCTATCACAGCAATGTTAAGCCTGAGTCAAACAGTATATGAGAGCTTGGGGGTGTGGTTCTCTTTTACAGAAAGGGAAACTGAGGTAAACTCTGCTACTCTTCTGCAGCAATGAACAACTTAACAGATGTCCAGGTGCTCCTTACCATCATCAACATCATCATCATCACCCAGGACAGTTATAAAGGCCAAAGACTTTCTGATTATAAAGGAAAGAGCACGAAGTTGGAGTCTGAGCACTGCAGCTCCCCTCTGGGCCCATAGTTCAATCCGTGCGATGAACAAATTATTTTTCCCCAAAAAGTTGCTCCAGGGACCTATGACAGAAAGAATGGAACGTCACATGTTACAAGCTGAGAAACACTGAGAGGTCATGGTTACACTACAGCAGTGGATCCGATGTGACCAAGGGGCCTGGTGGCATTTCAGAGCAAAGTGGGAGGTGATAGGAAAAGACAGGCATCTTCAAAAAATAGAAACAGACTTCTGAAAACATATATTTCATACCTCCAGTGATCAATGGAAAATGCTGGCATTGGTGTTGCTTAAAAGACAAAATTAATTGTTGGGGTTTGAAAAATAATATAAAAACAAAAGTGAGTTATCAACAAGCAAGAGAAGAGATGACATGTCAAGTCTTACAATAGAGGGGTCATTGGCAGATGGGCTGGGATGGCTGTGGGTGTGGAACTGCCCTACTCTAAGCAGATATATTGCTCATTTCAATTCTTGGGCATGGGCAGTTTCTAGGTCAGTGATATCCATACCTTAACTTTCAAATACTTGTGGCTCTTGGTAGGTGGACTATTTAACCACACCTTGGTCCTTTGACTAACAGAATTTCAGCTTTAAATATCCAGTCCACTGAAGCAGAAAATTTTGATTTCTTTGGAGACTCGGTTGTGAGTGGATGTTTTGCTGAGGCAGACATGTGGGAAGATGTTTTGTTGAGAACAGACAGGTAGTGGTTTTCTGGAAGGAGCCTGGGAAAGGGTCATGTGATGTTTTGCTAGAGCAGATGCTTGAGAGCACACATGATGTTTGGAAAGGGTATAAATATAACCCAACGTTCAGTGGATGACTCTGTGTGGCATCGGTTCACATTGCCACTCTTTGCGGCTCTTTGTTGGGCTTTGCTGACACTGGTCTTCACTGATGACTCTGTTGCATTGGTGCACCTTGATGTCCTTTGCTGATCATCACGTTTTGTGAGTTTGTAGAGAGAAATGCACCAAAGGACATCTCATGATATTCCAGCAGCTCCTCACTGCTACTGTAGACTTGGGCTGATTGGCAGAGCCTTGCAGAGTCTCCTGCATTGAACAGCTGTTGCTGATTTGTGTGAATTGAATTGCTGCTATCCTGACAATGAAGATTGGAATCACCCCCCCTTTGCCCTATTAACCTTTCTTTTCCACTATCTCTGGTAGGTGCTGGGCTAGAAGGGAGGTTAAAATGTTTAAGAACCCCTATTGAAATAGGCTTTGAAAAATATAAGCCTACAGTCCATGATGAAGACCATGCTGGCCAAGGATTGCAATAATGCACTTGAAGCAACTTGAAGCAACCTTTATAGCCAAACCCAAAACAATTAAGGTTAAATTGCAATGACATAAGGGCTACTCTAACTTGGATTATCAACCATAATCTACAGGAATGAAAACAGGGTCACTAGCCCACAACCTGTGCTTAGGAGAATGTGCACATTATAGAGCTGGAATGTGTGGATGCTGCTTATAGAAAGCAAGATATGCATATCCATGACTTTCCTAAGTCATAAAAAGGCAAACCATGGTGAAGCCTGCATAGAAATGTATTGCCAGTGCAGATGCCTTGTAACCTGGGCCATGTCATCATCCACCTAGGACACAGCTAGGTAGTTCAAGGCAATTACAGAGTTGATGTAGAAGAATAAAGAACTGGTAAGAAATGCTTAATGTTAGTGATATATTACTTCTGTTAGTCTTCTATTTTATATTTCAGAAGGAAGCTCTGTCTTCTATGAGTTTTTGGGTCTCCAGCAGATCTGCTTAGCATGTAGCCTCCTGACCTGCATGCTGTTTTGTGTGAGTGAAGGCATGTGGCCAGGCTGCAGTAGGGCTCCCACTTGAGCCCCATCACAGATGTCACTGGGAAGTGTATGCACTGCACACTTGTGCTTAGTAATCTTGCTTCATGTAATAAACATGTTTCCAGTATGTGTAAACTAGATGCGGGGAACTCACTGTAACTTGTGGTTTCGTGAGTTGTCAGAAGAGTGTTTTACACTCTGACATCAAATAGTTGCAGCAGTTCCATGATATGTTTGCGTAAGGTGCAGTATTATTTTCTGATCGGTCCTAGAAGTTAGTCATTGAAAGCCATCTTATAGTAATTGTTATAGGATAACGTATAAGCATCAGTTGCTTCTTCCATGCATGATAACAAAGAACCTCCTCCTACATCCCTAAGTTCTTAGTAACAAAACTTGTATGACTAGCTGTTCTGTTGAAATATGGAGAATCACAGGAAAAGTCCTTACTGCTGTCTAGTAGAAAAGGTTTGTTGCAGGATAGAAGTCTACAGTTCATAAAGGAGAAAAAGGAGAGGGGGGCAAAATGTTTTTCTCTGCTGTATCTCTTCTCAACACTATTTTCCCATTCAGGACTACTAAGTCTATGCTTGCAGAAGAGAACCACAGGCTGGGCAAGTGGCACACGCCTGTCGCTCTTGTAATCCCAAGGAGGCAGCAGGGTCATGGGCTACATGGTGATATACTGGGCATGTTAGTATCTACCTCTTCTATTAGCACTTTGTAGATAGAGGCGAAAGGATCAGGAGTCCAAGGTCACGTTCTAATATATAGTCAGTCTGAGGATAGCCTGAATTCTATGGCATTGTTTCATAAAACAATATCTCAGGAGAAAGGTGGACTTGATGTGTTAGGACATTTATAAACTCACTGTCTTGGACAGAATGATTGGGACATGAAATAATTGACCTGGCTAGAACTGGTCGGATGAATCAAGATCAAGAGCAGAACAGAGCCCTGAGAATGCGTTGATCCCTAGTCCTACACTCACCTCTTACTTTCTCTCTGTCTCTGCTCCCAATCTGTCTTTCCATGATTTCTATATGCTGCTCAGCCCATCTGCTCCGGGAAGCAGGGGCAGTCCCTATTATGAAACAAATCTCTCACCTCCCCACCAGAGGGAGCCAACCTAGATTCCTAGCCTCTGACAGCAAAGGAGATTATCTCTGGCAGGCCTTGCTTTTCTTGACCCTTCTAGGCCCAAACCTCTTCCAATCAGCTCTTAACAGTATATGCAGGTTAGTTTTAACTGTTAACTTGATGAAACCTGGAGTCACCTGGGAAGAGAATCTCAATGCAAAATTACATCAATCAGGTTGGCTTGTGAACATGCTCACAGAAGATTGTTCTGATGTAGGAAGACCCAGCCTATGTGGGTAGCACCATTCCCTAGGCAAGCAGGACTTGCAGGGTATAAGAACAAAGAAAATGAGCTTAGCATAAGCAAGCAAACATGGGCACATTTACTCTCTTTTCTCACTACTGGATGTGATCTAATTATTTGTTTGAGTTCCTGCCTTGACACAGATGCTGTGGTCCATCGAGGGCCAAAGCTTTATTTTGTGCTGGAAGACAAACTTGGGTGTGGGCTTTGAGACCCTCATAGCTGCCAGAGTGTAGCCTTTTCCTGGTGGCCTTTAAAATAAGGTGTAGAACTTTCAGATCCTCCAGCACCATGCCTGCCTGGATGCTGCCATACTTCCCTCCATGATGATGATGGACTGAACCTCTAAGAGCCAGCCCCAATGAAATGTCTTTTATAAGAGTTGCCTTGGGCGTGGTGTCTCTTTACAGCACTGGGAAATGTAAGACTGTCATGGTGTTATATTACAGCAAGAGAAATCTAAGATAGTTGGGATAAGAATATAGTGCTCTGTGTGTTCCAGAACACGTCTAATGTAATGTCATTTGGCTAAAGTGCCCATCGAAGGAGAACTTGGGCTCTGAGTTGACAAACATGACTTCAGTTCTCAGCTTCACTGTTTATAACCTAAGCAATCTTGGGAAGTTATTTAACCTTGCTTAGTCTCAGTTGTTGTTATATTTAAAGCACTTTACCAAAGAGCATGGTGCACAGTAAGCATTAGACAAATGAAAGGTGTTGTTATTAACAAAACTCACTGAGAAGGTCATATTGTCCTTATCGCATTCATAAAATAATGAAGTGCTTTGGTAGAGGTCTAGTCAGATACATAATATTTTATTTAGGTAAGCTATGATGACAGTCACTTACAGTTGTCCCTGTTCTACCAAACGTTCATCATCTCAGGATGATTTTCTCAGTTTACTGTCACCTTGACCTAAATTTCTGTGTGTCTGGATGCTGTGTCTCTCCCTGTGGTCCCTCTTGTCTCTAGCTCTCTCTGCATTTTCTTCTGACAGGTGTTCTGGACTCTCCTTACTTGCACACTATTACTGAGGTGACCTACTGTGGAGAGTCAGAAGCACGTAGGAAATCGACAGCCATATGACAGAGTGAAACAGAACCTAGGGTGGGGGCCACAGAAAGCCCTTAGAAAAAGAGATGTTTCTCAAGGGTTGGTACACAGTTGCCACAAAGCAGCCTAGTGTTTAGTCCAGCAAAGAGAATAAAGCAGGAAAATGAAGGCATGTACAGGGGAGGAAGGCTGACAGGGTTCACTGGACTGCAAGGCTCAAGGACCAGGCTTGGCAATGGACAGCCAGGTGGATGGCTCAGGGAAGCAGAAAAGTCCTCTGACTAGCTATGGCACCACTGATGGAGTTATAAAGCTTCAGGGTCGTTTATGGTGTACCAAGCCCTGGGAAGATGAAACACAGCTGACTGTCCAATTCTGGGGATCAAAGAGGACATGGCTGTGATTTCCATCACGGAAGCAGGTCTTCCCCTGCCACTAGCATTGCACTTGGTGTGAGACAATTCTCCCTTAGACAGAGGGACTGTTAGAAAAGGGTGACTCTAAGCAGACACACCAGAATAAGTGTCCCGGTGGCATTTTGGTTCTTTCGATGCAGGAAAAACTGAGTTGTGTTGATCGTACTGATGAAGTAAAATGAAGCCTGCATAGACTGGTTCTACCCTTTGGGAGCTCTCTTTCTCTTCCTGTTCTCTCCTCTTCCCTCTCCTCTCTCCTCTTTCATTTCCTTCTCCTCGCTTCTCCCTCCCTTTCTTCTCTCTCCATTTCTTTTCTTCCTCCCTATCTCTCTCAACAAAATCTATTTTAAAGGCGATAAATTGTCTGTAGATATTTTTGAAAGATTTAAAAAAAAATAGCAACTACTGTGTTGGAAGGGGCAGGGGTTAGGCCTCTCATTCTGCCACACGTTTGGCAGCTCTGACATACTTAACCACACGACACTCGTGACTTTGAGAAACACGGCTTGAAAACCTTTGCTGAAGGCTCTCAGGGGTGGCTATTTTTAATAAACTCCAACCACATATCAAAAGGTATTTCTCACTATAGAATTTTCAGGGTGGAAATATATGAAGCAGAATATTTATGTCCTGTCCTGTCCTCTATTCTTGTCAGCCAGAAGTTAAGTTATGGCTTAGTGCCCAAAATAGAAGAAAGACAGGCTCTTCCTGCAATGGTTCCTTGCTTCTCAGATACTTGTGCTGTGCTACGATGTCATTTCAAGTTGTTCTTAAAAGGCTGGAAAATTTACTCTTCATCATTAGTCCATTGTACCGGGAACTTGAAAAGGACAAGACTGAATACTGTGAGTGTTAAAGCCGCTGTTGGAATCAGCAGGGACTGATCCCCATACAAGTGGCCTCAATAAAGAAGAAGCTACAGATTAGGGTGCGTGAACTCTGCAGTTGTAGAAGTACTTTTTTCCCACAGCTCAAAATGAACGTGCAACGGACAGAGAAGCAAACTGTCTGCCCAGAGGTCTCCTGAATGAGCCTAAAGGCACAACGAAGTTGAAGCTGGCTCACTGTGGCAGCAGCAAAAGTCACAGTTTTTCCAGTTCTGCATAATCTCCTGTGTCTCTGAAGAGTAATGCATAAAAATATTAGATCCTGTACTTGAGATCTGATAGTTCTTCAGTCCATCCAAATCCATTTGCTTAATTACAAATTTAGTAGTAAGTATCTAGAGACTGAAAGAAAAACCTTGGCAGGGCCAGTCTTCTATAAAAGGTCAAAAAGAATAGACCTGGGCTATAATGACACATTTTCCATTGTTGTTATCTAAAAAGTGAAGGAAGAAAGAATTGTGCTGAACTTTTAGGCTCCACAAACTAAATGTTGACGAGAGATATATATATCTGCAATATAAGGAATTTTCAAAAAGATCTCACTCTAAATCTTTCCTTTCAGAACTGGGACTTTGTTCACCATGCATTTCTGGGAGATCTACACAAAGCAGTAGCATTAATTAGCCCTTAAGGAAATAAAGCGAATCGAATGTGTTTCTGAGCAACTCATTTATATATAGAAATTAACTTCATCCTCAGAGAATTCCTTGATGTACCTGTGAGCCAGAATTACGGGGGTCAACTTCTTATATTTAGTCCACATTAAAGTCCTGCTATTTTTAGGACATTTAGAAACTTGACTTCTGACTTTCCATTCCTGGTGTGACACCTACACAGGTTGGCGATAATTGCTTTGGGGACTTAATAATAATAATCTTTTCCTGTGGGGGATTTATAATCTAGTTAGACAAATAAACACGTACGTATGCAGGGCACGTGTAAAGTATGAACGGGATGTGGAACAGTTGCCTCTGGAAATGGGAGACGAGGAAGGTCATTATCAGAGATGGTCATCACTGAAAAGCCTAGGATCAAAGATGGCAGCCGGATCCTTAGACACCGGTAGGATTTGGATCACCAAAATCCTAGGGAAAAAAAATTATCCATTTAGGGAAAGAATATTTCCAGACACAATATGAAGGGTGAATTGGGAGTTACCATAACAACCCCCACATCTGTGAGGATTAAAACACGAAGGCTTTGTTCTCTCAGGTCCCTGTGGTACGGCAGCAGTAACAGTAATGGGACAATGAGGGGTTCATTCTTTTGGGTGCTTGCCTCCCCCTCCCAGAGCCCTTTGATGATGTGGTCATTATCTTCAGGTGGTTTCCCAGGTTACCACAGGAGGGAGGGAGTGGATTAGACATGGGAGCAAAGCCTAGCTTCATAGTGGTGCGAATCACTTCTGTCCACTATCCAGACACAGCCTGGCACCCAGCCTGACCACAAGGAAGCTGTTGAGTGGTGTTTATGTGAGAGCAAACTCACACAGTTGGACTCAGCTTTGCTTTTGTTGATGTGATCATATGAGGGACATTATAAGAGGATGTCACAGTGGCAGACTAGGGACTGTTGCTGGTCACTTCACCCAGACTCCAACTCCTCTATAACCCTTTGTCTTTTATTATTATACCTTTTTTTTCACTGCAAGCAATATTGCTTTAAAGACAGCTTTAAAGCACCTTTAAAGAGTTGATCCAAAGGTTTAGACTAGCTTTCATAGGTATTGAGTTGGAAAACATGGTTTTTCATTTTGTTTTGTTCTATAGGTAAATGACATGTTGAAATAGAATCAGTCAGTTAAACAAAGATTGGAAAGAGAGGAGAGACCTGAGAAGAAATACTTTTATGATATTTTAAGTATACACTCATGACTGCTTACTATTACCCGACCGTGAAATTCTTGATTATTGTCCTAGAAAGAAGGAAGGCAAATACTGGCCTAGGGGACAACATGCTAGCATGAAACTTAAGTGCCTGAGATTTTGAATGATTCCCAGGGGAAACTGCATAAAAGTAGGAAGGAAACATTCACAACAGTACATTTAAGTGGTAGGGAGATGGAGAGCCTTCTTAACAGCAAGAACAAAGGTTTGGAAACCTTGCAAAGACTAGTCAGCCCAGATCAGCAGAATGTGCCTTTCTGGTAGGTGTTGGACACATGGATCTGAGTCTCAGTGCTCATGGTTTTGGATGGTGCCACGGGTCTCAAGCAACAGTGATACCCAACTGGATCCCACACCGGTTCATTGATATGTTCGTTGGTTAAGATCGATTTTCAAAAATGAAACCATTGCCAAGGAAAGAATCGTGTGCTTTAATAAGTAATGTGGCTGAAATGTTTTTTAAAGCTACATTCTCCATCACCGCATTTAGTTGTGAAGACGTGTTGGCCTGATGTCCCCAGAACACAGAGAATTGAGACAGAGTTTGCATCCGGGCCATTCATTTTGCGCATCTGTGGCAATCATAGCATGGGGAACCCAGTGAGTAAACCTCTGAGGGAGGAGGAGGTCAACACCACAGTGTGTCATCAGTTGTGCAGCATTATGAGTAGCCAGAGTTGGTGCCAGAGGCACTGTCTTCAGACCATGTGGAATGAGCCTCAGATAGTACGGAAGAGAGGTACATCTTAGTGCCCTGCAGATATACCAGGCTGCAAACCAAAGACCCAGTAGGTTCCCTGGGATTCCATATGGAGGCGCTGGTAACTGGGAAGTCTCTAAGCAGTCAGAGCTACTTGGGTCAACATTGCTGCAAGGTGGCCCTGTGAGGAACAGAGAGAGCAGCTAAGGGTGGAGGTAATGGGTGAGAGGGATGTCAGGAACTCGGGGGTAGTATGATCCAGTCACAGAACGCTGAGCAGGCAGGCTAAAGCACAGCCACAATTGAAGCTGAGGCTTAGGTGTGGCCAATTGGGTAGAGTGCTTACCTAGCATATACAAGGCCTTGGGTTCAAACCTCAGCTGTGGTGGTACACACTTGTAATCCCAGCACTCGAAGGTAGAACCTGGAGAATCAGAAATCCAGAATCACCCTCAGCTACATACTGAGTCCAACGCCAGGCTGGGCTATGTGAGGCCAAGAAAAGAATGGGAGTTGGGACAAGGAGAAAAGTGATGTACCACTGACCTTTTATTGCAGGTCCTTTTAAATAGAGTACGCACCCAGACTTTGAAGGGGAGTGCTACAGTTTTCTCATAAATTTTAATAACATAGACCTCTAAAGAGAAGTAGGAGAAAAGGGCAAAAGCTACCAGTTCCCCTGTTCAAAGAATAAATCTCACTGATAACAAAAGCCAACCAGTTTGTGTGTGAGGCTACCAGCTTCCCTACACAATCTGCCGTGTGTTGTCTTGTCCCAGGGCCTGAGTCCTTGGCTAGTATATTCCATTCAAACTTTCTGGGCAGCCATGTGATGTTTATTTGCCTCTACTGGGAAGAAGAAAAAAAGTCATCTTAAATAGTTTTGCCCCTCACTGGCCTCTTCCACACCGACCACTATAAATACAATGTGTCTGTGCTCATGGTCAGGCAAATGTTTTTTGCCAGATATTGGCCTCTGGGTGCTGGATTTCCTCCCTTTTCAGACCGAGACACTTCCTTTTCCTCTCCCCCCTTTCCTGGCAGCCCTTTTCTGTGTTTTTGTTGTCCTGCTGTGAGTGACAGCACTAAAGCCCATGGCTGATGGAGTTCCAGCTTTACTGCAGGTCCCAAGGGAGAGGAGCCTAGGTGGAATTTTCCCATTAATCATGGCAGGCTCCCATTTTCCTAAGCAAGAGGAAAATTTAGTTAGTGACACCTCTTCTACATGATTACAACTTCAGTTATCCTGATTGAAAGAATCTCCATGCTGAGTACCGGTGGCAGAAAATTACAGCAGGCTGCTTTCCTGGGTTGTATTGCTAATGTAGTCATCTTCAAAGCCCCAGGAGTACAGGGAACTTGGACGTTGGTTTAGATTCGTCTAGCCTTTGATGTTTATTGAGAAGACATATGTACTGGATTGCCAAGGATGCAGATTTGAGGAAGTCCCTTCCCCCAGGAGTTTACAATCTAGCAGGAACGCTTGGGGAATCAACAATTATGTGGCTGTGGAAAATGCTCTAAGAGGAACTTAGAGACAATGTGATTGAGAAGGGGGGTGAGTCTTTAACTTAACTCCGAGTGTGGTGTAGGAGCAGATGGGAAAGAGGTTTCTATAGGGACGTGTCTTAAAAGATGGGTGAAAACTGCTCAGATGAACAAAGATGTGTAGCCTGGTCCATGGTACGGCAGTGGCACTGGTCATGGCCTAGTTGACGAGTTGTATAAGAGTTAACCTGGTCTGTAAGGCACAGCTGGGGGCTTGTGGAGAAGTAAAAGCTAGTTGTGACGGATTCTGGTGTTCTTAAACATCGGACCTCGCACAGAGTGGAAAGATGATCTAGGACTCAAAGCTGACAAGCGACACAATTACATTTGCATTTTAGAAGGCAAACCGTACTACTGGGTGTCCGGAAAGGGGACTTTGGAGGCTAACAGAAAGCTCAGTCAAGAGGTAATGGGGGCCTGATATAGGCAGCAAGGATGGCATGAAGACAAGGGTTTCCTTCTGTGTGGCAGGGGAAGGAGGGATCTGGTTCCATCTAATCAGAGGGCAGAATCCAAGCTGACCACGTTTCTCCTTCTCTTTCCTCAGTCACACCCATTCCTCTTGTCATACTTGCTGCCCACACTCCTACCAGCAAGTCTCCTAACGTGAAAAGAAAGTAAGAGATTAGAAGTAGTGTTCCCTGGGCTGAAATATGACTTGCTAGTAGAGTGCTTGCCCTAGCTTGCACAGAGCCCTAAATTTGATCCCAGCACTGTATAAATCTGGGCATGGTGGCACAAGTCTAGATTCTTAGTCGTCAGGAACTGGAGGCAGAGGGATCAGAAGTTCAAGGTCATCCTGGCTATAGGGAGTTGGAGGCCAGACTGGGCTACAGGAGACCTTCTTTTAAACAGAAATACTAAAACACAGATTCTTTGTTTGAATATGTTCATTGTAGCCTTGCCTTCTTGTACTTAATCTTAGATGCGGGCCATTTTTAAATATCAAGAAGACAGTGATGTTTGCAGTATAACTCCAGAACAAATAACCAGAGTTTATATAAGTCTTGGAGGTTTATAAAACAATTTTACTTTTATCCATCATACTTGGGCTCATAGCAAGGGTACACCAAGTAAAACA
This sequence comes from Micromys minutus, assembly GCF_963924665.1. Taxonomy (NCBI): domain Eukaryota; kingdom Metazoa; phylum Chordata; class Mammalia; order Rodentia; family Muridae; genus Micromys; species Micromys minutus. Next base: position 35,470,315 of record NC_137984.1, on the reverse strand, counting down.
CAGTGTAACAGAGAGCTCAGTTCACGCTCCACATCCCAGGAAGCAAGAATCTCCTCTCTTTTTCCATAGCGTTACACCACACTTCCTGAGCCTTAAGCTTCAGCTCAGAATCTCATACATTGCCATTGGTTCTAGTTTAATACTATTTGTGTTTGTTAATTAAGTTTGGTGATGATTCTCATGGGGCTAGGAACTGGATGTTCGTGCCTCTGTTACCTCTCTCACACAACAACCAGAAAACCATCAATCAATGGTTATCCGTAAGAATGACTTCTTTCAAAACTGAAGAAAGGCCTAAACCTTTGGGCTATCATTTAAAAATCAGTATTTATACTAAAGGGAAGGGACATGTATGAAGTGTCAGCTGAAATGATGGAGTGATGGAACCATGGAAACGTAGGAACAGAGGCCCACCCCAGCTGTGGAGTCAGCCAGGGATCAAGCATGCTTCTTAACATTTCATCTGGACTGAATATGTGTACAGTTTCTGTAGTTATCCATAAATAACTGTAGTTATCCAGTGATTTATGCAGCATCAGCCTCAGACGTGGTGCCACTCAGGAGACTGGGGAAGGTCGTGTGAGGTCAGGCCAGCCCTACGTAGAAAGACTCTGTCTTTAAAGCACAGCACATAGTTTTTGTGCTGTAGTATGCTAAGTAGAGATTGACAGATAGTTGAGCTTATCTGCCAGTGGGGGGTATACACACCCATACTCGAGGGCACATGGGCTTTGGGCATCACCATTCAGCTTCAGCTTTGACAAGTTACTTGGTGTCTATGTGCATCTACGGTCAGAGAGTACACATGCCCTAGATCTTTTAGTATGTGCCAGTTATTATCACTGCTAATAATGCAGGCATCTGGGGATGTAGCTCAGTTGGCTGAGCACTGACCTAGCATATATGGAGGTCTAGACTCCAACCCCAGTACTGCTTAAACTAAGTGTGGCAGCCTGTATCTATAATATCTGCACTGGCCTAGGGGAGACAGAAGGAACAGACGTTCAAGACCAGGTCCTGTCTCAAACAGAGAAACAAACAAAAACCAACCTACAGTTACTAAGGTCAGAATTTCAGAGCCAATCTTGAGATACACACCTGAGTCAAGTCTTACTCTTCAGAATTCTTGTCTCATGATGTCTTATCTCCATAGCTCTAGTCTGAACTTCCTTGAATGTGGAATTTCCAGGAAGAATTATGCAATTACATTCTTATATGTGGCACACTGTTACTACAATTCCAATGGATGGCAAGAAGGTAGCGTGATATTATTTCTGGGGCCGAAAGTTTAAATGCATCGAGCCCTTCTTATCTGTGGTTTTTACTTTCTCTGGCTTCAGTTATCACTGGTTAATTGTGCTTCAAAAATAGTAAGTGGGAAGTTCCACAGATAATTTGTAAGTATTAGACAGCACACTTTGTGTGGCAAGAGTCTCTGCCCTTCTGCACTATGCACTCGAGATAGAGGCAGTTCCCTGATCAGATCTACACTTAATCCACTGCCTCTGCCAACGTCACCAAATGACTGTTTAGCTCAACATCCTCCATGAGAGCCAATAACATCTCAGCCCTTTTATTCAGGTTTGGTCGTTGCTGCAATTTCACACATGTGTTGGGGGCCTTGTTACCTGTCTCTTGGGCAACAGGAGAATATTGTGCTTGCTGAGCTGCTCTTGAAGAGTCTTGACTACTTCTTCATATGGCTTCCTGCTGTTACTTGGCTCCCACTCTGCCTCCTTTTGCTGCCACAATACCTAGTCTTAATAACAGCTCTTCCTGTTCTTGACAGGACAGAGCACAATCTCTCTGCCCAATCATTATCTCCCAATAAGTGATCTAGCCCTTCTTTTAAAAAGAAAAAAAATGTTATGGGACAAGGTTTAACTCATGCACTTGAGCTAGGTTTGAACTTGTTTTGTAGATTGGGATCTTCTCTCTTCAGCACGGAGCACTATTCTTGGCAGATGCTCCTGCTCCTTAGAATGGCCAGAGACCCTGAGCTATGCTCCTACCCCAGTTCTCACTCTGCCCTTCTCACAAAGCAGTGTTGAGATTTACTTCTCTGCTGACGTGAAATTATGATGTTTCTTCCTTACCAGGGAAAAATATCTGTAGTCAACTTTAGTTTCATAGTGTTGATATTTTCCCCTCTGAGTTAAGTAATACATTACTGTACATCGTGATGACGGATGGGATGTTGGCTCATTAATAAAATGTGAAAAGATGATATTGAATCTTAGAAAACTTAGAGGAGGTTTTGTTGTTGTTTTGTTTTGTTTTGATGTGTCATTGTTTGGTCAAGACCTTAACTCCCATCCCAGACCTAGCTTTGTGCACTTCCTACATTGCATGGTTCATCAAGTGACAACTTAAAATGGACTTTGGTTTACATGAGATGCAAGAAAACTCCCTGAAAAGCCGTTCCATAGTTTTGAATCAGATAAACCACCTCTTACATAGCTAATTTTTCTTCAGCCTTTGGAATAACATGATGTCTCACAATTACATGGTATCTATAAATTACCTCGATGTTTTCAAGGTGCCTCTATTTGAAAGAAAGAATGTCTTGTTATTTTGGGACAAGAAAGTAATGTCTTTGTCTTTGTGCCAGTGAAAATGAGGCATCCTCTAATTCATTCAGAGGGCTGGTTCTTTAAAAGGCAAATCCCTAAATACACATTGCATGAAAGGTCTGTTGGAAATTTAAAGTATGCCTCCTACTTTATGGGAACTCCTTTCAGGACTTTTGCCCAACACTGCAGATCAGTGTCTTGAGACAGGGAGGGTTTGATACATGCTGTGTAACAGAAAGGATGGGGCCCGCACCGTCTAATAATGTGTGATATCAACTCACTGACTAAATCGTCTTTTCTGGAGGCAATCAAAGGCTGGTGTGAACCAAGTCATCGCCGACACCGCCAAAGCTCCTTAGTTGTTGCTTTGATGGGTATAATATGTGTTTGCACCCGGGAGTCCTGCCTTGTCACCAGCTGTCACCTTTGTGACTGGAAACAGTTCAGTGTCTCCAGTTTCAATTTCATCTCCTTTCAATTTATATTTGAGATTTAGACATGTGTGTCTTCATAAATCTCCTTCCATTTAGGAACAAAATTTGCTTTTGAAAATGATAAAAGACCAAGTCTTAAGCCAATTTCCCAAACTCAGCTGTTACAGTATTTTAAAAATCAAAATAAATTTCCACTGATTCAAAATTCTCTGACTTTTGGATAGCATTTGCCTTTTCCTGTAATAGCTGATGTTAATAAAATAAAACATCAGCTCTAATTCATGTTGCTATTTCTCAGTTGTGTCTGTCCAAACTCACCTTCTTGAGAACCTGTGCCTTCTTCCATCTCAGCCCAAGTGTCTGGGGCAGGTTTTTATATCCTGGTACTAGCATGGGCACTGGGGGGAGACCTGCCCCAGAATCAAAAATCTATACTTCTCAGGAATAGAGAGATCCAAGAGAAAAGGGGTTTAATTATTTGGAGCCAGTATCTATCCATCTCAGAACCCAGTTCACCTTAGAGTTTCTGATAAGGTGAGCTTCAGCCAAAATGGTTTTCTACAGTAGAAAAGCCCTGCCCACAACAAATAGTGTCAGGGAATATTTATTTGGTGATCTCCCTTTTTGCTACTAAATTCTTGAACTTGGATGCAAGTCACTCACAGGGTCATTTAAAAGGTAACATGCCAAAGCACATTCAAGGTCTCCTCCTGTTTTCTGGGTTTGGAGGTCTCACTTATATGTGAGCTTTCTGCATTAGTTGGAAGCACTGACAGGTGACCATCAGGGGACTCACTCTGAAACCAGCATTTCTACTACTGAGAACTATTAGAGGAATCATGTCTTCATTTTCCTTACTATGTCTGTTACTTGGCGTCCTATATATAAATTCCACATATCTGCCTTAGCATCTCATAAGAGAGACAAGAGAAAGGAAGTGAACAGTAGGAGCCAGGTTCCTTAGGGGTTGAGGATGGATTCCAGAAGATTCCCCTACCTCCCTTTGCTTCACTTTTGTACCAGCATCTTCTCCTCCTCTTCCTCTTCCTTTTCCTCTTCCTTCTCTCCTCTTCCTCCTCTCCTCCTTCTTGCCTCCTCCTCTCCATTTCTTCTCTTCCTCTCCTCCTTCTCTTCCTCCGTTTCCTCATTTTCTTTCCTTCCTTTTTCCTTCTTTCTTCTTTTCTCCTCTTCCTCCTCCTCATTCATTCCCTCCTCCTTCTCCTCCTCTTCCTCTACCTCTTCCTTCTCCTTACTTATTCTTCTCCCTCTTCCTCCTTCTTCCTTCCTCTTTTTTTCTTCATGTGAGAAATATTCTTACATAAGAGAAATTCTTTGACTACTATAATTACTATAATGTATTAACCTACTTTGAGCTGTAAGTGAAAAAAGAAACCTAAACAAATCTCAACAATAACAAATTCATATACCAAGAATCCTAAGTAGGAGGACTTCAAGGCCAATTAATTCAAGAACTAGTTGGTGTGTGTGTGTGTTTTTTTTTCTTTCCTGTACTGTCTTTAAAGAAAGCATTTTATTTATGTGGTTGGAAATCCAGGCATCATCTCATATAAATAGTGTCCAGGGAAACAAAGGTGTTTCTCCTTGTGTCTCTTTTCATCAATGAAAAAATTCAGTCATATGAGCCATGTGTTCAAAGTAAGAACGGGGTGTGCTCTGTCAGCTTCAGCCTTCTTCTCCAGTTTGGAGATACTGCCAACATCTCCTCAAAGGAAAGGACAGTGTAGAGGAAGGAATGTGTAGGAGGAAGATGAGGAAGGTGGACAAGAACCTTGGCCAGAGCTAGGTCCACTGTTGACTTGTGAAGCTGCACAGAGCCCAGCCCCTTGCTCAGCTGTCATGAAACTCCTCAACTGTGGATGATATGTAAACAGTGTGTCAGTTACCTCCACCAGAGCACTGGAGGTGTGTCATCAGCACCTTCCCCCTTTCCGTCTTTGGAGAAAGGCAAGATAGGACTTAGCTTTGCAGACATGAGGGAAAAAAAAACAAGGAAAGGTGGAGATAGGAAAGGAGCCACCCACACAGGTGTGAGCAGTGGAAGAAATTGGGAGACAGAACAGAGCACAGGGATGGGACAAAGAAAGCAAGAAGGAGGTGTCACATGCCTGAGAGGAGGTGAACCAAGGCAACATTTGTCTCATCACCAGAGGAGTCTGTCCTCCACAGGAGATGGCCCACCAAACACAGTTGGCCTCGCAGCTGCTGAACAACCCTTTCATTCGCTTATAGCTATTTTTGGTTTGAAGTTAGAAAAATAGGGAATTGAAAATAAAACCTATCCTTGGGATGGTGCCCTCTGACTGTTCAGGATTAGGCACAACAGGTGGAGTCAATTCATAAGAACTGTTGGACCCTGGTCATCAGATGACAAGAAGGGAGGTGGCCGCTGGCCATTGTAAGTCAGCAAAACGTGTGGAGACAACGTAGTGAAAGTAAGATGACAACCCATCTTCCCAAGCCAGAAAGGTTTGTTTCCTAAATTTAGGACCTACATATCTGAAGTGCTAAGAATTTAGTAATACTAATATAGTAGATACAATTTATAAACATTTTAACTATTAATATAAATATGAATCTACTCAAAATCATTAGCTACAGACATGGCAGAAATTATTGCAATCAGTGGAAAAGATGAAAAGGCATAGAGAATTTTAATCAGGTTACAAAAATAAAATCTTGATAAGGAGGCAAATTAGAAGACTTGAACTTCTAACTTGGACTGGTGCATACCCTGTACTTAACCTGGCCTCTTCCTGTGAGAATATGTTACCTTGGGACAGAGACAAAGAGCTACCATTATTAATCACCAATGAGGCTAAAGCTTGTGTTTTCACAATGAAAGTTGTGCCCACATCACAGAATCTAAGATTTCTTTTGATAAAGATCTATGTGTTATAAGTAGAAAGAATATAAGTTTTATGTTGCTCTGGACCAACTATAGTCACTGAAACCTTTCCTAAAGGTAGTGATTGCTTGTCTACTAGAAGGCAATTAACCAGGGCTTGGGGTGACTTTCCCCAACATTGCAAGGGAATTTGCTTTGGAAACTGAGCTACATCAGCATCGGCAGGCAGAGCCTTTCTGAAGACAAGCCCAGTATCACATGGAACATGAACCACATTCATCTGAGATTCTGAATCAAGAGGTAGCAGATGAACTTTCTAATTCCAAAAGACAGACCTGCAGAATCAGCCTCTGCCAGAAAACAGTCACAGGCAGCCATGTTTTCAGTTTCGTCCTTTCACTGTCCCTGAATAGGGTTCTTAATGCATCAGTTCCATCAAAGGACTGTCATGTACAAAACCATGTACTAAACACCCTGGCCCACTGCCGATGAAGTCATAGCTCCACCAAAGAGTCTGTAGTCATGGTAAATGATAAAAGACAGAGATGCCAGGAAGATAGGCACATGGAGATAGATGTTAAAAGAAGAGGCTTGAACAAATAAATTTTAGTCTTTTGATAATTAAAAGTACCTGTTAAACCACAGAAATAGTATGTTCTACATCCAAATGATTTTGCAACTTATTCCCTGACCCTTCTTGGATTGAGATGATTTTTTAAATGCACCCTTTTAAACATCAAAGTGCTATTGAATAGACTTTAGATTGTTTATTTCTTCACATAACCTTGTCTGTGATCAATTCATGAATTACTGCCATTGATGTTATATTATGTTTTTATGATGCAAATTTGAATAAATTAATGAGCTCGGCTAAAATGGTAGTTTAACTTACAGTGGAAAAGGAAAATGTTGAGCTTATGTTCTATGAGAAAAGTAAAGGACAATGAAAAACAAGATGATTTTCAAAGTTGGTGCTATGCAGGAAATAATTATTGCGTGATGACAATTATATAGCTAATAATTAGCCAGTCCTTCCACAGGTTGGCACTGTTACATGCCATCCTATAAGGTAGACAATATCATGTGTCTGTGTGTGGGGAGGGGGTGTTCATGTGTGCAGATACTGACATACGAAGGTCACAGAACAAATTCAGGTGTTGGTTCTCTGGCTCCTTCTACCTTTTGTTTGAGACAGGCTCTCTCCGTGACTTGGAGCTTCACCAAGTAAACTAAGCTACTGGGTCACTGAGCTTCCAGAGATCCGTCTGTCATGTCTTCATGCCCACCATGGAATTACAGTCTCCCACCACCGTGCCTGGCTTTTCACGGGAGTTCTGGGAATCCAAACTTACACTCGTAAGGCAGGCAACTTTCCCACTTAGCCATCTATCTCCTCAGTCTATGTGAGTCCTAGCATTACCCTTTCTTTATGAAGGGGAAACTGAGGACAACTTGCCCAAAGCCATGCAGGTTAGTAAAATGTGGACTTGAAGTGAAGCTGTTTCCTCTGTATTTGAATCAATGCCTTTGCTAAATAGTGAAAATATATAATATAAGAAAATAGATATCTTGTGTTTTATAAAAATAAAGAGAGAAGGAATATGTTTGGTGAAGGTGCAGCCAGGTGTGGGGATAGAGGTGTGTCTGCAGGCCCATGCTGAGGCATCCCCCCCCCCCCCCCGGGAGACCAGCCACACAACCCTATAGTACAGAATAGAGTTTATTCAAGGCATGGGGAGGGGGGTTGAAGGAGGAGGGGGAAATAAGGGGTGATAAGGGGCAAGAGGACAGAGCAAGAGCAAAAGAGCAAGAGAGAGGGGGGAAGGGGTAAGCAGCTCCTTTTATGGTGAATCAGGCACACCTGGCTATTGCCAGGTAACTGTGGGGTGGAGCCTAGACTAAATGCCAGTTATATATATATGTATATATATATATATATATATATATATATATATATATATATATATATATATATATATATGAAGTATGTCCAGGACAGCATGACCAGAAGTGAAATACTGAAGAAAATTAAACCTTGGGTTTAATTGCTAGCTCAAGACTTACCCTTAGTTTAAAGTAGAAGCTCAGCAGAAGCAAAAAGCAAACAAAAAGTGAATGTTTTTCATCTTTATGCCTCAGATTGTTTCCCCTAACAAATCTTCAAATGCACGTCTGAGATAAAGAGAACCAGGAACAGGGCCCCCTGCAGAAACAAGAAATGATCAGACCCCAAAAGGTGTCAAAGCAAGCAACAAGAGAAAGCTGAGTTAGACGCAGTAACTGATGTTCCTAGTTCAGGTATAGAAAGAGGCAGGCAGGAGGCCTCTCCAGCCTGGAACAAGGCCAGGTTGGGGGTTGGGGAGGCAATGACCTAGTGTTGAATAAGAAACAAACTAGCAAGAAACTGCTCTGATTCTGTTGCAGAGAGTAAAGATAGTCTTGCAGGCATCTATAGGAAGCAACAAACCTTGAAGCTTGACAAAGTTGATTTTAAAAATACAACTTGTAGAACATATAATAAAGATAACAAAATTGAACAATAACCAATGCACGAATCTGATACCAGATTAAACTGAAAAGTGAATTAATGGTAATAAAGAATACGGGTTTGGGAGAAATTAGAGGATTATATAGGTACACACTAGGCTGAAAAATGCAAAGGAAAAAATGATTCTAACAAGTGTTAAAAAGCAATCCCAAACTACCAGTGAATACCCAGAAACCCGCTTCTAGACAAATCAGAGCAAAACATCAGAATAAAACAAACTTCCGGGCCACGCACCTGGCATACGCCAGTAATTCCAGCACTTGGGAAGCTGAGGCAGTAGGATTATGAGTTCACCACAACAAAAAGTAAAGTAACTTTAAAGTGAAACATAGTAAACTTTAAAATGAAGCAAAGAAGAAAAATCCTTAAAAGTCCACCAGCGGGAACAGCCAAATTATCTTCAAAGAAGTAACACCCCTTCATGTGAACTCCTAGCTGTTAGTCAGCAGCTGCTCCTCTGGTGCTGGGAGGAGGGTGCAGCCCTGCAAGCCGTGATAAGAAAATGTCATTCCAATGAATCAAAGCCATTAAAAAATTGTAAGTAGAGGGATGGCACCCTGTGATTTACGTTTTACAAACGTAAACAGCTCTGGCAGCTTTGGAATGGAGGAACTTAAAAGGAAAACGGGAGGCAGTAGTTAACAAGTCATTTCTGTAATCTATGCAAAGGGTGATACTTAAGACGTATTAGTATACGAATGGACTGCAACTGGGTTTGTCTTAGCTCATTTCCAGTTTTAGGGAAAAAATATTGAAATTTACATATATCAATATAATGTTTGATCAACTCACACCTTATTCTCTCCTCTCCAACTCCTATCCCCTAACTACTTTGCCCTTTCAACCTCACATACTTAAAAAAAAAGCACATTGAGTGTACTGTGTTACCTGTGTGTGCGTGTGTGTGGCCAGCTGCACACAGGAGCCTGTCAGGGGCCTTGTAAGAAAGAAACTGACTCTCCCCGCTGTAACACCCATCAAATGTCCATAGCCCCCCAGCTAGGGGTGGGACTTGTGGACTCCTGTACCATCCACACTGGGGTTTTGGCTGGCTTTGGATGTATGTGGGTCTTGTGCATGCAGTCACATCCATTGTGAGTTTGTGTGTTCAGCATCCCTGTCATACCTGGAAGAGGATGCGCTTCCACTTCTGGCTCTCTACAGCATTTTTACCCCTCTTCCCCAGTGATCCTTGAAACCGTGGAGGAGATGTGACGGACATGTCCTGCTTAGAACCAGGCTGAGCGACAGTCTCCTATTCTCTGTACTGTGATCAGTTGGGAGCCTCTGTCAACTGGTGCAAAAAAGAAACTTCTCATATTTAAGGTGCAGTTTAATACTATGTCCGTTTAGCCAAGTAATACATTGTATGAAATCCTTAATGTCATTATTTTTATAGTTCAGCTATGAAATGTCCTTATTAGGCTTCTAGTTTGAATGCTTACTCTCCTGGTGGTGGCACAGTTTCAAAGGTTCTGAAGGCTTGAGGAGGAGGGGTCAGTGGGAGGAAGTAGACCAGTAGGAGCAACCCTTTATCTCTACCTTGTCTTGGGTTTCCTCCTTCTGGCAACCACCACAATGTAAACTGTCATTTCTTCCCCAACATGGTGGGCTCAAACTGCAAATCAAAGGAAACCATCCTCCTTTAATTTGTTCCCATCAGGTAGCTGGTTGTAACAATAAAAGTAGCTAATGCAAGGATCTAAGACATAGACACATCATATACACCTTATTTGAGATACAATCTAATCAGGGCCCAGAGAGATGGCTCAGCAGTTAAGAGGACTGGCTGCTATGCCAGAGGACTCAGATTCAAGTCCCGGCACCCACGATTCTACAATTCATCTACAATTCTAGTTCCAGGGAATCCAGTGCCCTCCTCTGGCCTCCACGAGTACCAGGCACACATGCAATGCATAGATGTACACCCAGGCGAAACACCTAGACACACAGAAAAAACTAAAAATAATATTAAAGTCTTATCAAATCTGTACATCGTGTGCAGTTGGGAGCAAGAGACATGACTTTAGGTGATAAAAATGAGCACCCCAAAAGACCTTAGCTTTTCTGGTACAGGAAGCATTGAACAGTTTGAGCAGGATAAATTTAACATGGGAAGGGTAGGACTTAGTACAGTGTGCATAAAAAAAAAAAAATAAGGATTTCGTGACAAGGAACTTTAGGTGAGTAAACAGTGATTTCAATTGTGCGCTTTCTAGTTATCCTAACAGTACACGGCTATTTGTGTTGTGTAAGCTGAACCTTGTTAAGGCCATATCTTGGTATTTTGACAAGAAAGTAGGAATGAGAGTGATGAGGAGATCTTAAGATCATAGGAAGTAAGGGACTGAGGAGGACTAGGAAAGTCTAATAATGGAACATCATTTTTATTTCAACAAAAGTTTCTAAACAGTTCTTTATCAAGCTTTCATAAGTAATCAGCATAGTATGACAAATTATACAGATATGTGTGTATGTGTGTACATATGTGTGTGTATGTGTGTGTGTGTGTGTGTTATGTGGTTTCCATTCTCATTCATAATAAACATAACTATCATCAAATAATTTCAGGTTTGTTATTTGAAGGAAGAAGGTATTTTACCCAGATATATCTAGGTAAAAATAATGAGTTGTGAAAATTATAAAATATTATAGCATTTAGTATAATTATTAAATATTTAACTTGAGTGAACCTCCATCTAAAAACTTTAATGCACCCAACAATGTCTTTTTCTTGTATTAATGAATTTCCCATCATTTGAGACAGCTCACATTAGAACAGGAAGTTAAATTATGTGGATATCTTGGGTTCTTCTAATCCTGATATTCTTCACTTTGAAGTATATTGGTTATTCGTGACAAAGTAAGAAACTGTCCCTAGGTCAGTGGCCTGGAACAATAAACAAAGAATAACCAGGGCAGGGGTGTCATCTGGAAGCTGGAAAGGAAGGTATTGACTGGTGGAATTCCAATTCTTTGAGTTCCTGGAGGCTGGGTACTGACTCTCAGCCACTCTGGCTCCTGAGCCATGTCTGTCTCTCTGGTATGGCAATGCCATTCATCCACAGTTCCAAGAATCAGAATTTGTTGATAACACAGAAGTCACTCTCATATCAATCCTAAGTCACAAAAGTATATTCCTTTATTTTTCCATATTCTGATAAAAACAAGTTACAAGTGAGTCCTATCGTCCTCCCTCCCTCCCTTCCTTCTTTCCTTCCTACTTTTATTTCATTTTTAAGGCAAGATCTCACCATATATCTCTAGCTGGCCTTGAACTCACAGAGATCCACCCACCTCTGTATTCCCAGTGCAAAGATTAAAGACATGTGGCACCATGGCCTTGAATGTCACGCCTTAATATTAGATAGCATTATGGATCAACCCTACTATAGATCAGGTGTCTCTGCCAACTAAGAGTCATATTCAAGGTAAGGGATTGCCCAGAGTCATAAGGAAAAGGATGCAGGGTCATTTGGTATCATGTCAAAAGCTTCTTGATACTCTATAGCTGTTTTAAAAGATGTGCTTAGAATCTTAAAAGAGTTGGAAGAAGAGAATCAGGCTGGGCCTAGTGAATAGTAAGGGGATTATAAAACAGAATTTTGAACGTAGCGTGGTATTAGGGAACTGAAGTATAATGTCCTTTGAGAAAGCATCTATTTTATCAGAAAATTTGCCCTGAAGGAGAATTATAACTCTAATAACAAAATCCCACAAATGTAGCATAAAAAGAACTGCCAACCGGTTACAAAGTGATTTTAAAAATTTAATACTAGCAGAGATATTAGTCAGTGCAGAACAGGATTCACCAAGGTGAGGTGAGGATCTATTCAGACATGTATATAGGTCCAATCTCAGTAATATGTCAGGAGAAAATGCTACTCCCTGCCATCTTGTGCAGGCCAAAATAGACAATAAAATTTAATGCTCACCTATTCCTGGATAAAAAGTCTTAAATAGAGGTGAGGGGAAAAGTACTTTTTAACGGCTGTTTCCAAGCGTTAGAAAAGTCTGGCATGTGGCAGCTGACCAGTCAACATTCCAGTTAACAGGATCCTTATCTTTAAGACTTAAAAATAGCCCCCAACCAAGAGGGAGGGTCCATTTCTCGAGGTCTTGAATCTGAGCTAGCTTGATTGCTTGCTTTGGCTAATATCAGGCAACTGGTGTGAACCTTGTGCCAATTTTAAATCTAGCTCTCAAGCACCCTATAACCTTCCTTTTCTGCCTTGGACTCCTGCCTCCACCAAAGAAAGCTCTAGAAGGCAGGCTGGTAAGTAATGGGAGACCTGGCGGAGAGCCAAGTAACCTGGGCGAACAACCAGCCAGGCAGGCCCCAGGAGCAGAGCTACCCAGAAATCACAGAGCTAGGACTAGACCCCTGAGTCCAGTTCAGGCTAGTCTCAACCACCAACTGTTTGCTGTGTGCCCAGCTAAATAAATGGCTGTTTTAAACTATTAACGTGGGATTCTTTGTTATGCAGCAGTAACAGACGGCCAGCACATCCTCGAGCCTCCCCAGTCAATTTCTACAAATGATAACTTCTGATTTCGGTTACTCCTGATTCTCTGTTAAAGCGTTGCACACGACTACTATTAATTGTTAAGTAAAGTACAAAATAATGATTCCCTTCACCTAGGTAAAAGATTTTATCATTGTTTTAGATAAGTGATAAGCTGCTATTCTTCTCATAAGAAAGCTGTTCTTAAGAATGCTTTGATGCATTTAAAAGACAATTGTCAGCCAAGTTCAGCGGTGTGAGCTTGTAGAACATTACCCAAACAGCTGAGGCAGAGTGTGTGAGCCCAGGAATCCCAGGCTAGCCTGGACAACATAATGATACCCCATTTAAAAAAGTCAGTTAATGGATTTTGTAAAAGACAATTTTCTGATTAAGAATTTTAGCTGGTTTGTCTTTTCCCCTTACACCTTGAAACATAGATTTATAGTAATTCCTTGTATGTTTTGCTGACACGTTTGTTGTATGCTGCACCCTGGATCACAGCGGAGACACTGAATTTCTAGAGGTGGAGCACACCAACCACAAGATGCTTCTCACCCAGAGGAGATGGAGCTCAGCAGCTCACTGCCACCTGAGGCTTTGCATCTAACACCCCTTGTCCTTTATTTGTTTCTATTCAGAATTTTATGAGAGAAAAACTATAGCTCAAACATTCTGGATCGGACTTTGGGAATTAATGGTTATTCTGATTACCCTCTTCCCTAAAAACAGAGCCCTGGATTACTTTACACAAAGCATTGTGACTCTGGGTAAATAGACTGTCTGCGGAATAGCTAACATCACAGTTAGGAAGCTGGGACGATCCCTAGACTCTGGAATGAATTTGGGCTCCTTGGAATACCCAATGCTTCTTTAGCCAACATCTCCGAAGCAGCTCAAGAGTGTCAAACCCACTTATCTCTGGAACTGAGGGTTTCGTCCCAAATCTTGCAATGAGTGAACCAATAATCTGGATTAGAAATTTTTTTTTATTTTAGTTTTTCTCTCCTGAAATATCTACTAATTTTTCAATTTACAGAAAGTAACGTGGGGTTTCTTAGAATTATGCTAATGAGAGGTTTTCCTCCTTGGACCTTTTTATTAGAAAAGTTTTTCCTGACATCTATCTTCTAGATGCTTATAGGGCAACTAAAATGGTCAGGACACTATACCCATGAGAAAGAGTGTATGGTTTTTCTCTAGGAGGAAAAGATACCGAATTACTCTCCTTTAATCTCAATACTCTACCTAGGGGACAGAGGCAAATGGACTCTGTGTTCAAGGACAGCATGGGCTACAAATTGAGTTATAATCCAGCCAGGGCTACCTAGTGAGATCCTATCTCGAAATCTACAAAACTACCTTGAAAGATATAATTGCCCATGTCATCAAGAATATCTAGGGCATCTGGAATAAAGGACACATTCACAACACCTTTTCTTGAACACTATAGACAATTACATGGCAGAGAGAAGTTCCAGGCCCATTTTTTGCTGCTTAGGTTGGAAAAATGAATTCCCTCTGATTGATAAGCTGCATCCTGGAAACCATCCCAGGCTGCCTGGCTGCACCCCAGTCCTGGCAGCTCTGATACAAAACTGGGGGGTGGTGATGGAAAATGAGGTCCACGCAGGCCTTGCTTTGCATCCCAATCTCGAGGATGTACAGCTTTCCCCCTGCCCGAGCTGCGCTGCTGTGAACCCCATGAGAGAAAGGAGTGGGTTCCAGGCCACCCCACCCACTCCCTCCTTTTCTTTTACATGTCATAGCTTTTTTGCTCTTTGCTTCATTTTCCTACATATATTATTCTCTAAACAGCCTGCAAATTGGAAATCACTTCACTACCAGGATGATTGTGTAGAAAATGTAACATGATGTGAAAATTATGGAGCTCCGGAACTGGATTCTGTGACGTTGATTTTAATCACAGCAGACTGGCATCCAGCCTGGTGTCAAGTCTGAATCAGGCTCATGTCTAGAAATTCTATCTCCCCGGGCTGTGTACAGCCCTGACTCCAGCCTCACAGTTTCTTCTGTTCTAGGCCTTTCCCTCTGGCTTGCTCTCCCTACTTTTTGTCTCTTGGTTCCTGTTCAAGTTGATGCTAATTTTAACCATCTTGGGGCAGCTGCAGTCACCCCCCCCCACATGCTTCAGATCCTTTCCTTTCTCTGTGTCCTGCAGGATAACTGATGCCTACAGCGCTCGCCTGACTGATAAAATGTCTTCCAACAATTTCTCTCTTCCTCATGCCTCTCGTGCATCCTGTGCCAAACCGAGTGTACCTTTCCCGTGCCCTCTGCCCTTTCCACCTCTTCAGCCTCTGTACTTTTAGCTACTTAGTGTTAGCACCCTCCCCTTCACCCCTCCCCCGTCCTGCACAGATCAAGTCAGATGCCATCCTCCGATGCCTCCCTACAACACAAACTGCAAAGGAGCCGTTTTTCCTCCAGATCCACCAGGTAGTTTCAGTTTCTCACTCACAAGATGCAGAATGGCTTTTCTGCCAGGAGCGTTCTCATGAAGGCAACCCCAGTGCTCTGAGCATGCCTCCTCAACCCCAGTGGGCAAAGCAATTAGTCATGACCAGGAAGAGGGAGGGAGGGAAGGAGGAAGGGAAGAGCCAGAGTGGGAGTGACATACCCACAGGTACCCACTGTACCTCATGGCCCCTTCCTCCCATTAGCCCATAATTCTCATTGTCACTCCATTTCGAGCAAATGCCTCTAGTCTGGCTGTCCCTGTGCAGTGCTTCATGTCCATTACTTTAGAACCTTTGTCACCCTGTACCCACCATCAAAATCCAGTCACCTGCTGTGCTGTGCCATCCTTGTCCTCTGAAGAAAATGCCCAGGGCCAACCATGTTGCTGGATCCTCTCTTCCCCCGGGGAACAAGAGGCACGGTGTCTTTCTCACTGGTCCAGCTGAAGTCTTCACTCCAAACCCCACTTCCTCGCAACCTGCTCTTGGGTTGTTGGGAGCCAAGTGACGCAGGTGGCTCTCCCATCCACACTCCTTCCTTCCCTGCCCCATCTAAACCTCATCCAAAACCCAAGTATCGTGCCTTCCTGCTTTCTGGTATCTGCCACTGTGGGGGGAGGGAGGCCACCTCAACAAAGTGGCCCTGGCAAGAGTGAGAGGTAGTCACCATATCCACTGGAAGAGAGCTTCACTCATGCCGTACACTAGCTGCTCTCTCTGAACCGATGATATGGAAACATCTCATATACATTGATTAGGATCTCAGACAGAGCTGCAGCGTTGCTCGTTCTGTGAATAGCTTTCAAAGCTCACAAACACAATACCCAGCAGAAGCAGCTGCCACAAAAGAGGGCATATATTGCATGATCCCATTTATATAAAGTTCAAAAATACTCTATTGTATTAAAGATAGGAGGAGTAAGGACTGGAAAGGCGTAGACAGGGATTCTGGGGCAAGGTTCTGTTCCTTGATGCATGCAATTCACAAAAGCTCTGCTTGACGAAGCTCATAGATTCATACACATGTATGATCCACACACCGTTGAGGATGTATGTCCTGCTTTGATTAAAAATATGAAAATAAAAATGAGTATGGAGTATTCTGTCAGTTGCCCAGTTACTAAGATAAAGGACACACGGTCCTTTTTGATTCAAGGTACTTTTAGCATGAGTAGAATTATCAGCCTGGTGATTATCGGCTAAGTTAATAACCCTCTGCTATACTGTACCTACATAGGTGCACCAGGATACGAGGTGGAGCATCCAACCAAAGGTGGGCCTGTGCCTGGTAGTGCACTCCCATAGCCCAGCACTTGGGTGAATGAAGCAGGAAAACTGGTTTGGAGACAAGCCTGGCTTCCACAGTGACCTGTATAAAGAACAAACAACAAAACTCGGGTGGAGTGAGCTGCCCCTGCAGTCTGGCTTTGCTTGGGAAGGAAATCCAGTGAAGTGTCAGACCTGAGAGCAGTTCCCTATGGCCAAGTGCCGAAGAGATGCCTGGTAGTCTCTAAGCCCTTCCACATGGTTTCTTTAGATTATGCTCAGGATCGGCAAAGAATAGCACAGACTGCCCACAGCCAAGGTGCTTCTCTGTGTCAAGACACTTGAAACAGCATCTTTGAAGACACTGAGGCAGCTAGGCCTGGTTGAGAGAGACCAGAGAGCAGCTAACTGTCACCCAAGGTGAACATCCACCTCCTCCTCTGACCCACTGAAGATATCAAAAGCCCTGCCTCTCCAGGGTTTGACTTTCCTCACTTAGGTAGTGAAGGGATTGTTCTGGAATCTGCCAAGGTCCCCTCGAGCTCCTTCCAAGAACCTATGCTATAATTAGGGCCCAAATCCTTCATGTGGAGATTAAATGGGGAAAAATACTTTTGTTGTAGTCATTTGTAAATTGAACCGTAAGTTATAAACTGCCTTCACTGATTTTTATACATGAAAGGACAGCCTTTCTGAGTTTTGTTTCTAACTTTTACAGGAAAACTGAACATTATTTAATTATGGAGTAGTAATTATGGAGACCAGGGGTTGTTTTTCTTTCAAATTCAGACCTCTGCATGCTTTTTAAGCACTAATATTAATTTCCATAGAATATCAGTAAAATCGTTGTCACCTGACAGAATAGTGTCTCTAAACACATTAGTATGATGCAGTGCTGTGGTTTGGGTCATTAGGATAGCCATTGTTTTCTCATTCTTTCCTGACTCTTGTGAACTGCACAAGCCCATCCCATCATGCTCCATTTCAGTGAAAATTGAAACCACTACTGGAGGTCCCGGCATCCGGGTGGGTGGGACGGGACTTGGCTTTCTTGTTTTTTGATGGTGACATCGAATGAATACTCAATGACAGTATAATGGCTATTTTTGGTTGTCAACCTGACTATATCTGGAATGAATTCTACAATCCAGAATTAGAGGGCTCACCTGTGATCCAGACCTTGAGGCTGGAAGACACATGTTTCTGACCTGGATCTTGGCATGGAGATCTTGAGGCATAGTGGCCATGAAAAGATTAGGCACAGGCAAGGTAGTACACACATTTAAACCCAGGAGACTAAGCCAAGGAAATCTCTGAGTTCAAAGTCAGCCTAGGACAAAACAAGTCCTAGATTCAGGTGTCATGGTACACACTTTTAATCTGGGCAACACCTTCTGCTAGAGACCTACATAAGGACATTGGAAGAAGGACAATTCACTCTTCTTTACCTGTTTGCATTGACTTGCCAGCACATCTGTTGAAACCTACTTCTACAGAAGACCATCTGAAATAACTAGCCTTGTGGGACTGAGCAACTACTAGATCCTTGGACTTCTCATTCTCAGCTGCCCATTGTTGTGGTAGTTGGACCATAGACTGTGAGTCATCACAATAAGTTCCCTCAATATAGAGAGACATTCCATAAGTTCTGTGACTTCAAAGAGACTAATACAGACAGAAAGCAGAAAGGTTCCTGTGACCTGACTTTCCTGAGAAATGGAATGACTTTGTGACTTACTAGCCCCACCTATGTCTGCCTCCTTTATACTTGAATTCTAGGTACTAAATCTTAAGCATGGTGCTCATGAGGAGGGAGACAGGCTCTGGGGAATGCAATGAGAAGGGAACCTTCACCTTCTCTTGAGATGCTTTGGTGTTGTTAGAGAATGGTTTAAGGGCTGGAAAGATGGTTCAAAGGCTAAGTGCACTACGAATGAAGGATATATTTGAAAGTAAAAAGTGCACCTTTATTTATTTACTGTTGACTGATTTACTATTGATTTGTTTATTTTGGGACTTAGTATATTACCCAAGCTAGACTCAAGCTTGCAATTCTCCTGCCTCGGTCTTAGGGGGTGCTGGGATTACAATATGAATCACGAGCCACCATGCTCAGCAAAAGACAAAAACTTTCAAAAGACAGTTAGATTCATTTTATTTTTTTAACTTGTTTATTTGCTGTGTATGTGAGCACCTGTGCTTGTGTGTATCACTGCACGAGTGGAGATTAAAGAGCAAACTGTGGGAGCCGAGTCTCTCCTCCTACTGTGTGGCTTCCGGGGACAGAACTCAGGTTGTCAAGCTGAAGCGAGTGCGTGTGTTGTCAATGAGCCGTTGTGTAGGCCTAAAAAACATGAACAAAAAAATTTTAAATTAATCACATAGGACATTCACAAAGAAAAGGACTACCTTTCTCTACTTTTTACCTTTTTAATTGCTTTTTCTTTTCTACGCCCTTTTCTCATTTATTCTATGTACATGCATATACACAGACATATTCATGAATATAAATTTATTGTCTATTTCCCCATTTTGACTCTTTAAATGGAAGTACCTCCTCAAGAGGGTAGACTTTTTTTCAAATTATTATTCAGAAATCCAAGAACCTGAAACAACACTGGCCACCCAGTGAAACCCTGAATAATGGCACATAAATGAATGGGACTATACCACAGAGATATGAAGAGGCGAAATATGAAAGATGTTTAGGAACGTGGAGGCTGCCACTTGGAGCCCAAGAAGAACTGAGAGAGGGTGCTCTAACACCAACCTGGCTGGTGGCTCCATCAAGCCTTGCACTTTGAACAGATATTTGTGCACAGGTGAGCAATGGGGTTCCATTCATTCTCATGAGTGTGAGTCCAGTGCCCAGTACCATGTGTTAAAGAGACTGTCTTTTTTCCAGGGTGTATTTTTGACAGCTTTGTCAATGAGCAGGTAGCTACAACTCTGTTGGTGTATTTCTGAGTCCTCTCTTCTTCCAATCCAGTGGTCTACAATCTGCTTTTGTGCAAGTACCACGCTGCTCAACAAACTAGAATTCTGCAAGTGCATCTGAGATCGGAGGTTGTGGTCCCCCACCGTTGTTCTGTCTGCTAAGAACTGCTTTGAGCTATCCCAGGCCTTGTGTGTTTCCATGGGAACTTTAGGATTAAACAGGGTCACTGGGATTTTTATGGGAATGGCACTGAATCTATAGATTGAGTTTGATGACACAGCCATTCCTACAACATTAATTCTACCTACCCATGAGCATGGAAAGTTTCTGTGGACGACTCCTAACAACATGTGGCATGGGGACAGGGAGGACTCAAGTCACAGAAGATTTGACACCAATGCATAAAGCTGAAAAGCAAATCAAGATGTGAGGAACCTTCTATGAAGCAGCAAGGCTGAGGCGCATGGCAGGCAGCGTCTGCTCTGAGGTGGAAGTTCAAATACAGAGCCCATGTGACTTTGACGGGGGAACACATCAACATCGTGTCATCTGTCATTGTGGGTCAACTTGGCCAGCTCGGGGAGGGGGGGATAAAGACATTCTAGTGTGTGGACAGGATGTGAGTTCAAACTAGTGACTTCTTAAAATACCATCCTCCCAGTGAGGTGAGCACTGAAGGCCTGGGGAGCTCAGGAGAAGGGAGCCTCCTTCCCGCTCTGCTGATGAGGACTCCCCATCTCAGCCTCAGACCAGAGCTCACACCCGCAGCTCATCTGACTCTCAGGCTTTGAACCGGAACTGGATTATTCCTTAAGATTTTCCTGTCTTCCGCCTGACTCTCAGCCGTCATAAGTGGATTGAGCCAATCCCTTAAAATAAATTTTTCTAAATGAATGAATTTTTCTCAGTACATATACACACATACACGTCTCCCTTGTTCTGTTTCTCTGGAGAATTTCAACACAAGGGAGAAGGTAAAGGCTCTGTTCTATGATTATTATAACCTATGTACGTTATATATCTACTTTTAATTTATTTTACATTTATATTTATTTTGCTTTGTGTTTACACACAGGGTCTAGTTATGTATCCCAGACTGACCTGAAACTCAAAATCCCTGTTGCAGACGTGTTCACACACTCAGAATCACATTCATTTTTTAAATACAAAATACAGCACAGGTGTTGAGCTGTATCTTGTGAACAGAGTGTTAGCCCACCATACCAAAAGCCCTGGGTTTGATTCTTAGCACCCTCTAGTTCAGGGGAATGGCCCACAGAAGTTCAAGATCATCTTTGGATTTATTTGGAAACAAACTATTTAGGCTACATGAAAATCTATCTCTAATATATAATACAAAAGGGGAAAAAAACCATGGCCTTAATTTTTGCAAGTATGGAGTATATGTATACAGAAGAGCATATAAACTCATCTAACATGATCAATCTAAAATCATTACAGATCCCATAAAGATCATTATTTTTCAAATTTTTTCATTTTCTTAAGAGTGCCATGAGCTTTTTGGCACAAGAAACTTCACATTGCATATGAGATACACTGAAGCACATTCTTCCTGGAATTGAATTAAAATGAAAGAAGAGTAACTTGGACTTTAACCAAGGGACAGCAGACATGCCATCCTGGGGCTCATGGGGGTAATAGCATGTAATGTGGGTGTAAAGATGATACTGGCGGCAGACAATGCACTGAGATAGCAGTTGAAAAGATCTAAAACCTGGGTATCAGAACAATCCAGAACCACAGCAGTAATGAGTCCCGGATCTGTGGGAGGCTGTGAGAGAGGAGAGCAGCTAGGAACCCGGAGGCAGCTCGGAGCCACAGCTGATGGGAGCCTGTGGTGACTGGGGAGGGTCAGGGTGACCTGCTCTCTCACTCAGACAAGTAGGAGGAGAGGAGGCAGGTCAGCGAGGGACATTGAGAGATCCCTCTTTCCTATCTTTCTCCTGACCCTCCTCTGGAACAGAGGTTGCATAAGAAACTCCCTAATAAGCCAGTTCCTCTGTGACTCCAAAGCCTCAGAGACATCCCTTCAAGCCCCCAGCTGTAGCATGGAACCCTCTTTTTCAGATCTGTGTGAGGTGCAAAGACCCCTGCTCACATCATAGACCCCTTTAATCTCACAAGGTTATTTAGGACATCACATTTTTTTTTCAGATTAAAAAAAAAGACAACTTTAAATACTATTCAGTTGGTCAACAATAACAAAGAACAAACAGCTAATATCTCAATAAAAATCTTTAATTCACCTCAGAGCCCTGACTGTGTGTAATACGGTGCACAAGAACAAGTTTGACTGTAAGTATGCAATGTGGTGCATAGGAACAAGTCTGACTGTAAGTGTGTAATACAGTGCACAGGAGTGACTCTGACTATAAGTGTGTAATACAATGCATAGGAACAAGTCTGACTATAAGTGTGTAATACAGTGCACAGAAGTGAGTCTGACTGTAAGTGTGTAATACAATGCATAGGAACAAGTCTGAGTGTAAGTGTGTAATATAGTGCATAGGAACAAGTCTGACTGTAAGTGTGTAATACAGTGCACAGGAGTGAGTCTGACTATAAGTGTGTAATACAGTGCACAGGAACAAGTCTGACTGTAAGTGTGTAATACAGTGCATAGGAACAAGTCTAACTGTAAGTGTGTAATATAATACATAGGAACAAGTCTGACTGTAAGTGTGTAATACAGTGCACAGGAGTGAGTCTGACTGTAAGTGTGTAATACAGTGAGTGCATAGGAACAAGTCTGACTATAAGTGTGTAATACAGTGCACAGGAACAAGTCTGACTGTAAGTGTGTAATACAGTGCACAGGAGTGAGTCTGACTGTAAGTGTGTAATACAGTGAGTGCATAGGAACAAGTCTGACTATAAGTGTGTAATACAGTGCACAGGAACAAGTCTGACTGTAAGTGTGTAATACAGTGCACAGGAGTGAGTCTGACTGTAAGTGTGTAATACAGTGAGTGCATAGGAACAAGTCTGACTATAAGTGTGTAATACAGTGCACAGGAACAAGTCTGACTGTAAGTGTGTAATACAGTGCACAGGAGTGAGTCTGACTGTAAGTGTGTAATACAGTGAGTGCATAGGAACAAGTCTGACTATAAGTGTGTAATACAGTGCACAGGAACAAGTCTGACTGTAAGTGTGTAATACAGTGCACAGGAGTGAGTCTGACTGTAAGTGTGTAATACAGTGAGTGCATAGGAACAAGTCTGACTATAAGTGTGTAATACAGTGCACAGGAACAAGTCTGACTGTAAGTGTGTAATACAGTGCACAGGAGTGAGTCTGACTGTAAGTGTGTAATACAGTGAGTGCATAGGAACAAGTCTGACTATAAGTGTGTAATACAGTGCACAGGAACAAGTCTGACTGTAAGTGTGTAATACAGTGCACAGGAGTGAGTCTGACTGTAAGTGTGTAATACAATGCATAGGAACAAGTCTGATTGTAAGTGTGTAATACAGTGCACAGGAGTGAGTCTGACTATAAGTGTGTAATACAGTGCACAGGAACAAGTCTGACTGTAAGTGTGTAATACAGTGCATAGGAACAAGACTGACTGTAAGTGTGTAATACAATGCATAGGAACAAGTCTGACTATAAGTGTGTAATACAGTGCACAGGAACAAGTCTGACTGTAAGTGTGTAATTTGGCACACAGGAACAACTAGGAGGCAAGAAAGGAGGCATGTCTCATGGAATATTTATCTTTATTCTATCAGTAAATCGAGGAGTAGAATTTCTAGCTTTAAGAACATTTTTATTTTAACTTTATATACTTTATTACTAAAAGACTTGCATATAAATATAAATATCAACACACCATAAACTAGACCCCGAGTCTGTGTAGCTCAATCGATCTCTATACAGTTAGAATGAGCATTTGAAAAGAAGGTGTAGAGTTTCACATTAAGTTTTACACTTTCATTGTTGAATATGTTTATGCACTTATCCACCAACAAAATCAAATCTGTGTCAAAACTAGAACTAGGAAGACAATTAGCCTTACATCCTCTTTCCTAACTTGTGTCATGTAAATTTAGCAGACTCATAATTATTTAGGGCAGAGTATGATATTATAAAGGTATCCTTTCAGATTTTGTTTCAATAGATTGTGAGAGAAAAAAACGCGATCTGGATTATTTTTCACAAAAATATTGCCTGACAAAATCATTCATTGGTTATATTTATATTTATTTTTAATAAAAAAGCTGCATGAGGAACAGAGTCTCGGTTGGCAGGGTGCTTGCTTTGTATGTACAAAGTCCTGAGACTGGTCTCCAGCACCACATAAAACTAGGTGTGGTGCTCATATCTGTATCACAGCACTCAGGAGATGTAACTAGGAGAACCAGGTCATCCTCAGCTACATAGAGAGTGTGAGGCCAGCCTGGGCTCATGAGACTCGGTCTTATAATAGATTTAGTATGTAGCACAGGCTGGCTTTGAACTCACAATCTTTAAACTCTGAGTGCTGAGATGACCAGAGGACTACACCACCCTGCCTGGCTTTCATATAAATTACCTTTATGCTTTCTGGAGGAGCTGGTGTTGGGTGTGGTGTGCATGTGCTGTATGCGTATGCATGTGGTTGTGCTTGCCTGTGCACATATAGAGGCCAGTGGAGAACATCAGGTCCCCTGCTCTATCATTGTCTGCCTCCCTGAACCTGTGGGTCGGCTTATGGGTAGCAAACCCCAGTGATTATCCTAAGCCCTTAGCCTCATCCCCATAGCCTCTGCATCTCAGGCCCTGTAGGTTCTGGGATCCGTCCTAATGCTTGTGCAATAAGGGATTTTACCTGATATTTTGACACAAGCAAGAGTTGTCTGAAAAGAGACACCCTCAATTAAGAAAATGTCCTCCCTAAAACTTGGCTAAAAGACAATACCTGAAAGGGACCAATCCATTGTGGGTAGTACCATCCCTGGGATGGTGGTCCTGGGTTCTATAAGGAAGTAGATTGAGCAAGCCATGGGGAGCAAGCCATAAAGCAGCACCCTTCCATGGCCTCTGCATCAGTTCCTGCCTCCAGGTTCCTGTCCTGAGTTCTTGCCCTGACTCTTTCAGGACTATGATGTGGACTATGATATGGAAATGCAAGCCAAATAAATTTTTCCTCCCCAACTTGCTTTTTGGTCATAATGTTTCTCCACAGATAAAGAACCCTAAGTCATCCACCAAGCCATCTCTCTAGACCCATTTGTAGTGATTTCTTAAAAACTGATTTTTTTTTTTTGTTTTAGTGTACAGCTGCTACTGTTTTTCTTTGAGCAACTTTGTTTCTCTTCATAAATAATGCTTTGTAACTTTTTGGTTAAATCAATGAGAGAAGACACACTTCAGCAGTCTTTGTAGGAATCTAGTTTCTCATATGGATATGTCATTTACTAAAAGAAACAGAGGCAGGAGTGAGTCAATAGAAAAGAGGAAAAATAAAATTTTCATCAAAATTCACATTCTCCACAGCCCTTGTAAATTAAATAAGTATGTGGGGAAATATTTACCCTGCCTCATTCTCACTTCTGGCCCGAGGAAGCATCACAAAGACCCTGTTATCACTTTTACTGAACCATTTTTAAATTTATCCTGTGCTTAAGTCACCACTGGGGGGAAATGCATATTTTCACATGTGGTTTTGAAAATCATTTTGAAGGAATTGTGTGAAAAATCTATATAACATAATGAGGTAAGATGACTCAATAATTATTCTGTTACCTACCCAAAGATGAGACTTAGGGAAAATTAAGTCATCCTTTTCTGATATTAAATGTAATAAACACTGCTTTTTCATTATTGTTGACTCAGTGAACAAATGTTATTAAATTGAGGGAGAGATCAATGATTGTCCTTATTTAAATTTAGGGGATACCCCCCTTATGTGCCATATTCTTTATTTTGCCCCTTCATGGGCTCCCTGTAGCATTGTACTCTGATACCCATGCGTATCTGTGTAGCTCTTGAGAAATACCCATGGGCAAAATGAATTTACTTTACTCCCGTCCATAGCTGAGCTGTAAATGAAAAAGACTTCTCTTCTCCCATCATTCAGCCCCGTGAGGAATCAGGTAGAGAAGGGAGCTTTACAACCTATGACTATAATAAAGTCTTAGGATTTAAAAAGCCAAGGCACTATGAAAATCACTTATGTGTTAGTCGGGTGGTTTGTCATCAAAGCCAGGAAGCTCCAAAACTGGTGATTTACTAAGATACTGACACTGAGCCCAAGAATGGAGTTATCCAAAAATGATGAGGTCATTAAAGAGACAGGGTTTAGTATAAACAGGAAAGAAAAACATGGGCCTCTTAGGGTCCTTCTGGATAAGATTAAAAGTGACCCCCCGGGAAAGCTGTCTATTAAATTAATTGCTCTTTGCAGCTCCTCCTTTGCACTCCTTGTGTTATTGCCTTTTTGATGTTTTAACTTTTTTTTTTCCTTTTCTTTTCCCCTCTTGTTTTTTAAAATACCGGGTCTTGTGCAGCCCAGGCCCAATACATAGATGCAGACGGCCTTAAGGTTCTGATTCTCCTGCCTTCATTCCAGACTTCTGGGATTATAGGCATACTCCGGTATGTCCAGTTTTAGGCAATTCTGGGGAGCATAGCTGGGGACTCATGCAGGGCAGGCGAGCACTCTGCCAACTAAGCACATACATCCTGGAGCTTGTTCTTAACATTTTATTAAAAGACTTTATTTTGTACTTGTGTGTGGGGTGGGGGTGGGAGCTATGTACTTGTGGAAGCCAGAGGAAGGCACCTGACCCTGTAGAAATGAGGTTATAGGGAGTTATGAGCCTCCACATAGGAGGGCTAGGAACTGAACCAATGTTCTGCAAGGAGCAGGGCATGCTGTTAACTGCTGAGCCAACTCCTCAATCATTAACATTTTTTAGTTATATATATATATATATATCTTTTCTAAAATGTAGCTGGAAGCCCCTTGATAGGAAACATTGCTGCTTTAAAATATCTTTCTGGAGGCTGGTGAGATTGCTCAGTCAATAGCGTGCTTGCTTGACCACCAAGTGGACCGGAGTTCAATTTCCAGAGTCTGTGTAAAATAGCCAAGCACGGAAGCAAGCATTGGTAATGTACATGCTGAGGAGCTGAGGAGCCTGCTGCCTAGCCTGCCTGTGAGCTTCTGACCAGCGAGAGACCCTGTCTTAAAGAGCAAGATAGACAGCACCCTGAGGAGACAGTTGAGGCTGCTATCCTCTGGCCCCCATACTTACAAACATGCATTTGATCAGGCACACACGGGAACATGGGCACATAAAATTAAAAAAAAAATAAGCTATGTTCCTATATATCTCTCGCTGGGTTACTATCAGATAAATACTGATTGATCTGGGTAACAAAAATCAAATGAAAGCTAATTGTAATTTGAGACACAGAGCTTCAAAAGTGTTCTATTTACAGAAACAACAGATGACCAGTGTAAAAACTTCGTAAACAACAGAAAATCTATAGGGAGCTTCAGTAAGTCTTCAAAAACCCTAACATCTCTCCTCTTTCCGGATCCGAGAAGTACATACATGTTCTTTTGCTTGTTTGTTTACAGAAGTTCTCAATCCATGGGTCCCGACCCCACAGGGGTTACATGTCAGACATCGTTTTTTACAGATGTTTACAGTACAATCCACAACAGTAGCAAAATTACAGTTATGAAGTAACAACAAAATGATGTTATGGTTGGGGGTCCTCACAACACGAGGAGCTGTATTAACCGGTCATAGCATCAGGACAGTTGACAACCAATGGTTTATAGGGAAAACGACAAAGCTGTTTATGAAACCCATACTGCTGTGCTTACTGACATCACGACCTCCCCACATCAAGGACTATCCCTCTGTAGTGTGGTTTCTCTGTCAGCAGAACATCCCATTGTGTGGGAACACCATGAACCCCTCTAACCACCACCATACCGCCTCCATTCCCCTACTGTAAATTATTCTGCTGTGAATACCGATGGCTGTGTCATATCCAATACACATCACAATTAATAATTCATCAAGTATTTTCTCTGCTAATAGAAGATATTTGATTAACAGGAAACAGAAACTAGAACTAATATTTCTTACAACTGTGTATCGCGTACGTTACACTTTCTCATAGAAAAATTACTCGCCCCCTCAGCTGTGAAGTGGGGCTGAGAAATAAGATACTGAAGTTTTATGGGACAAATAAATGCATTAGTCAACTGACTGATTTATTTTCTGAGCGCATAACACTGTTGTAGAAAAATCACAGTCTTAAGTCACTTCACGATGGAGTAAACAAAAAACTTAGCATTTATTATCTGTGTAACTTAACATATCTTACTAAGTTACTAGCAAGAAGTATGGGAAGAAATTTTGGTGGCTCCGGAAGGTGTACAAGGGCATTCTAGGCATCGTATAAATGCTTGATCCTCCAGTGCATAATCATTGATGAGCTTCAATCTCAGATCTGCCTTATGCAGAGGTCTAGGTGGCTTTTCAAGCTCAAGTGACACAGAGCGTGGTTATATACTTAATTGGGAAGTTCAAGACTATGACATCTGTCACGGGCCAGCATCAATCTTTTACTAAATCCACCACCAAAGCAAAAAGTGAAAAGTTCCAAAACTATCTCAGAATCTGCCATTAAATGAATCGGGTCATGGGCTAATTGTTTCTACTCCCTTTCATTGATGAGGCGTTTTCAGTATCGATATA
The DNA here is from genome assembly GCF_963924665.1 of Micromys minutus. Classification (NCBI taxonomy): domain Eukaryota; kingdom Metazoa; phylum Chordata; class Mammalia; order Rodentia; family Muridae; genus Micromys; species Micromys minutus. The sequence continues at coordinate 35,441,976 of NC_137984.1, read as the reverse complement.
CTTTGTGAACACCAAATGTTTTATAGGTGGTAATATGTGTGGATTGCTGTCTGTAAGCAGGTAAGGTCGGGTGAAATCTTAATTCGTCAGATAAGGCTAGAGCCTGTAATTGGGCAATGGAAAAAGAATGTGGAGCTGCTAGTTTTCGAGAGGGGACAGAGAGACAGAGAGATGGAGAAGGAACAGAGAGAAGATGGAAGAAGAAGATGAACGATATTCTTGTGACCTAAAATAGCCACAGGTAGCTATGGATATCACAGAGGGACAATAGAGTAATGTCAGGCACATTTGTCAATCTAGGTGTGCAGCCTGCATCAATATCAATTGAGGTTTGAGTTCTTCCTGTGGGCGTTTTGGGGGTTGAGGATTTACTGAAATAAATCTGGCTGATAAATTACAAGCCTCTGGATTTTTCTTCATGGGGATAGGAGTTTAGAGGCAGCAGGCTAGCCACAGGGGACCAGTGGCTTGGGAAATGTGAGCGGTGGCAGGCTAACCACTGAAAACTGGGCAGACCACCGCTTTGGGAGCCGTGGGGGCAGGCGAGACAGCAGTTGCAGGCGTGTAGCTGGCATCAGTGTAGATTATTTTTTATTAATTTACATCAAAAGATCAATAAAGAAAGGCTGGGGAGGGCAGCCAACAGCATCATCTGCCTTTCCCAATCTGATCCCCAGCTTCCAGAGCAGCTTTGCAGGGCACAGGGAGAAACATATGGATAATTAAGAAAATAGTCAAAGAAATAAGGTGGATTTAGGCTATGGGGTGGAGAGATTGACAAGGCATCTGAGACTTCTGCTCTAAAGAAAATCACCGTGTTCTCAGAATTTAAAGCTGTAATCCAGACCATGCCTGTGGTAAATGCCTTTAAGTGGATCTCCATGAGTTCAAAGCCTGACCTACATAGTGACTTCCAGGCTGCCTAGTACTTCACAGTCAGACCCCGTCCCAAAAAGAAGCAAATAAAAAACAACTCTAATAAGTCTGTCTATAAATGCATCCAGCTATTGCTTTACAAGGCCACAAAGACTATCTGTCCAAAAGGATGCTGTTTAAATACAAGGCATTTAAGAAATACAAAAGTCCATGACAGTAACATCCGTCCACTACAGCATTTACCAGTTTATCCCAGTACCAATAGTGGAGCAGCATTTTAAATTAGTTCTCAAGTAAGTTTTGAATACTAGTTTTTTTATCCTCAAAAGATGATGTGTGAAAGAAAAACTATTCTGTAAAAACTTGGTGGTTGCCTATAAAGAACACACTCACTTGCACATGTCCTTCTGTAAACTTATAGAGCTAACCTGCTTACGACCCCTCCCCCTTCACGGTATCCACTGTGTCACACGGGTCAGGCAGCACAAAGCTACTTGCTATATTGGTCCTACTGTACTCTTAGATGAAGCAATATCATCCTGGGTTTTCCTCTGGGCCCAGCTGTGCACAGAAAGCAAGGTACAGTGAAATTAATTTTGTTAGGTGAATATAAAGAGAAGGAGACTCAAGAGGGGCCATATTATTGAGAGAACAGTTGTGATGATTTGGAATTTGATCTGGGGAAGAACATGTAGAACAGAAGGGCAAAGCACAGTTTGGAGGGTCTGGGAAGGTGGAGCCATTGCTAGAATTATGGTACCAGAGGGAGTGAATGTTTGTGGCCGTGGGAGGTGGTGAGGTCACATCATAGTCCCAGGCTATGATCAGAAACTACTTCAGTGCAGCACAGGAAGAGGTGAAGGGAAAGGATTCAGGACACAAAGCTGGGGGTATTGGAAAAGCGTCTGCATTTGGAAGCATCAGGGGCTGTCTGCACAAAGACCAAGTCTTCCTCGGTGAGCAACAATGTAACGAGATGGACAGAGTCAGCGGTTAACATCAGAGAGAGTGAAAATACTCTGGAGATGAACAGATAATGGCAATGGCGACAAAGACCAGTGTGTGAGGCCAGTGGGCGCTGACATCAAAGCTGGAGACAAAGGAAAGGGAGCCCAAAGCAAAAAGAGCAAGAAGGTGCCAGGAATTTTCAGAGAAGACGGGAGGCCAGGCAGGTTTGCTGAAAATGGATGTTGAGCTCCAGGGGAGACCACTGCAGAGATCCAGATGTTTTTATAAGACCATGGGGGAGGTAGAAGGCAGGATGGTTAATCCTCACTGTCAATTTGATCGGGTGAGAGGTGTCTAGGAGCTAAATAACCAGCATCCCTGGGCATGTTTACGGTGGTGTCTTATTTCTACAGGTGACTGGTGTAATGAACGATTAGTCTTTTGATGGGGTCACAGTCTGTAATTGTTCAGCATGTCAAGAGGTAAGAGGAAGGAGACAATCACACTGGTTTGTGTGGATTCCTAGTCCATCATCCTAATCCACATTCAATAGTAAGCAATGGTAGAAGAGTATCTGGTGTTGCCGGTGATGGTGATGATGATGATGATGGTAGAAAGGATGACTTAATGTTAGTGGTGGGCAATGATGATGCTGCTTCTGCTGCTGCTACTTCTGATAAAGATGAAAATAATGGTTGTTTGAGGGTCTGGAAAACAGAACACACAGACTCAGATCATCTCTTCCTAGAACGATACACTAGGCTTAGACTTCTTGTTGTCAGATCTTTTAAATCTTCTTAAATTAAGAATGTTTAGATTTTTATTGGATATTTTTAATTTACATTTCAAATGTTATCCCCTTTCCCAGTTTCCTCTTCAGAAATCCCCTATTTCATCCCCTCCCCCTCCTTCTATGAGGGTGTTCCCCTACCTACCCACCCTTCCCCTCCCACCTCCCTGCCCTGACATTCCCCTACACTGGGGCATCAAGACTTGGTAGGACCGAGGTCTTCTCCCACTGATGCCCAACAAGGCCATCTTCTATTACTTACACATCTGGAGCCATGGGTCTGTCCATATGTACTCTTTGGATGGTGGTTTAGTGCCTGGAAGTTCTGGTTGGTTCTTACTGTTTTTCTTATGAGGTTGCAAATACCTTAAGCTCCTTTAGGTTTTTCTCTAACTCCTCCATTAAACTAGGTACACTGAAACTAATAGAAAAGAAAGTGGGGAAGAGCCTTGAACACATGGGCACTGGGGAAATTTTCCTGAACAGAACACCAATAGTTTATGCTCTAAGATCATAAATAGACAAATGGGACCTCATGAAATCACACAGCTTCTGTAAGGCAAAGGGCATTGTCAGTAAGTCAAAATGGAAACCAATAGAATGGAAAAAGATCTTTACCAATCCTACATCTAATAGAGGGCTAATATTCAATATATACAAAGAAATCAAGAAGTTAGACTCCAGAGAATCAAATAATCCTATTAAAATGAGGTACAGAGCTAAACAATTAATTCTCAACTGAGGACTATCAAATGGCTGAGAAGCACCTAAAGAAATGTTCAACATCCTTAGTCATCAGGGAAATGCAAATTAAAACCACTCTGATATTCCACCTCACAGCAGTTAAAATGGCTAAGATCAAAAAACTCAGGTGACAACTGACGCTGGAAAGGATGTAGAGAAAGATGAACTACTGTTGATGGGGTTGTAAGCTGGTACAACCACTCTGGAAATCAGTTTGGAGATTCCTAAAAATATTGCACATAATACTACCTGCAGACCCACCTATACCACTCCTGGGCATATACCCAAAAGATGCTCCAACATATAACAAGGACACATGCTCCACCATGTTCATAGCAGCCTTATTTATAATAGCCAGAAACTGGAAACAACCCAGATGTCCTTCAAAAGAGGAATGGATACAGAAGATGTGGTACATTTATACAATAGAGTACTACTCAGATATTAAAAACAATAACTACATGAAATTCTTAGGCGAATGAATGAATCTAGAAAATATCATCCTGAGTGAGGTAACCCAGTCACAAAACAAACAAACAAACAAACAAACAAAATCCATACATGGCATGCACTCTCTGACAAGTAGATATCAGCCCAAAAACTCATATTACCCAAGATGCAAGTCACAGACCACATGAAGCTCAATTTGTGTGGATGCTTCAGTCCTTCTTAGAAGAGGGGAACAACAATATTCACAGGAAGAAATAGAAAGAGAAAATTTGGAGCAGAGACTGAAGGAAAGGCCATTCAGACACTGCCCCACCTGGGGATCCATCCCATATGCAGCCACCAAACCCAGGAAATATTGCTGATGCCAAGAAGTGCTTGCTGACAGGAGCCTGATATAGCTGTCTCCTGAGAGGCTCTGCCAGACCATGACAAATACAGAGGCAGATGCTCGCAGCCAACCATTGAACTGAGAACAGTGTCCCCAATGGAGACCTCTTAATTTTTGACCACATTTACTGTCTCGGGATTTTTAATTCCTATAGGTACTGATAATGTTTTTCTCGCTCTGCTTAAGTCATTTTATAATTTGCATCTATAGAAAATGGGTTCTGAATGCAGGTCTAAATTTATGAATAAAATTTAATCATAAGTTGTCCCAAGAACTTCCTCCAACTAAACTCCCTCAGGTTTCTTTTTGTCTGTCCCATTCCATAAATCTTCAGCCAACGCTGCTATTCATGGCTCACTTTTATTATTCCTTCCACGTCAAATCACATCAAGATCTTGGCTTGTTGCTGAGTTAGCTCCAGGGCTGTCTAGGTTTTAATGTATTTGGCCAGAGTATGCATCATGTTTCTAGCCAAGGATGAGCTGATTGTTTTGAATGAGGGATTATTGGTGGCAGAGGTTCTTGAATTTGCTTTTTGGTTAAAATCCACCTGTGATTCACTAATCTGTCTTTGCATGAAAATTGGAGCCATTTACGACTTGGGTGCTTGCCACCTTCTTGCAGTTGTGCACGGATGAAGCTTCTCTCCCCTTTGGGGTGTTGGAGCTGTAAGCTTCTGGCTAAAGAGATGAGGGGGAGGATCTTCCTAAAGCAAACAGAAACACCTTACTGAAATGATGGGTTTGGTTGCTGCCCAGAGCCAACGCTGATGCAGCTTTGGTAAGAAATGCTATGGCGTGTGAGAACTGCTGAGTGACTTGGGTTCCCAGGTTCCCGTTGTTCCTGGCTCTGCAGAAGGGCCGTCTTCCCTGGTGTCAACAGAGTACACCAGACACACCTCCATCTCCATGATAAATCACGGAACTAAGGCTCAACACCTCTACTTTCCAGGTACAATTTAGACTATTCTCCTGTTTCGTAGGCAAAGATGAATCTATTGCATGTGTAAATATATATCCTGTCTCCTTTCTGGTTTACTGGAACAGACCCTTATTAATGGCTCTCATTTCCCTCCATACTCGTAAATGCAATGACATCTCTGATGGAGGTATAGAAAAAGCTCGAGTTTAAGGAGCACAGGCTTCTGTGAGGACTGGGGTGTTTACTAAACCGGCTCCTTGTGCCTCCAGTTGCAGGGCCCCAGTTCTCATGCCTACAAGTGGCACTGCAGCTTTCCAGGGATATACAAAGATGTCACTGAAAGTTCCCTTAATCACTGATTCCACCAAGAACAGACACCACAACTCTTTTAAAAAGGCAGTTACAGACTACCCATGACTTATCATGGATGCCTCCCTGAGAATTTTCATTCTGGCATTGAAACCCCTTCTAAGAAAGTATTTAATGTGTTGTATAGCTTAAAGAGTAAAATTATTTATTTATTTCGTATTTATATTTACCTTGTGCAAACACGGTGACACACTGGCAGAGGTCAGGAGGTTACTCCGGTCTTTCCTTCCACGTGTAGATTCCAAGCATTAAATTAAATTTAAGTTGAACTTGGTGGCAAGCCCTTTTTTACCTAAGACCTTTAAGTGGCCTAAACTCAGTGCATTTTAAAAGATATGTAGAGGCAAGCAAAGTCACAATTTAAAAATACTATAAGATGAACACGTGTATGTGTGAATATGAAACCAGACCAGCAGAGATTCAAACACTCACACTCAGATGAGACTGAACGTCCTTTAAAAAAACACTTCAGCCTTACACAATTTATAATTTTCTGTATTTGATCATCTTGTTTTCTTTTATCTGTAAGACCTTTAAAGGCATCATAACTTCATGATAGAAGTATTAACAACTGAGTAGCATCTTTGTATGTTGTGTGAAACGTGACTTCCGTAAGCTTTGTTTGCTTTTTAATTACATGGGTGGTGTCATACCTGTGTGAGGGAGCCCTTGGTTATCAGAAGAGAACATTAGATCAGTCTCTTGGATCTGGAATTCCAGGTGGTCGTAAGCTGCCCAATGGAAGCTTTGGGAAGTGAATTCTGGTCTTCAAGAGGAGTGTGCTCCTAATCACTCCATCATCTCTCCGGTCCTGTGACTTTAATTTTTTAACAAAATTGGCATTAAAAGAACCACTGAGATTCGGTGTGGGTGTATAACTTTAAGATAATTTATGCCATGTAAGTACAGAGAGAAGTAGAAAATGGTTTGTTTGTTTGTTTGTTTGTTTCTGTCCCATTTGTCCTTTGCTTTACTTTGCCCTCAGGTTAAGAGTTACAGGGTAAAGGAGTAACCTAGGAAGATCACCAGTTGTGGGAAGGAAACGCTGTCCTTGTGTGTCCTAAGTGAGGCTGGCTCCACCCACTTCCCAAATCTGTACTGCAGAGACTGGTTACTGCAGTCAAGCACAGGAAGATAACTGTTGAGTCACTTACCTGGCCACATAGAGACAGCAGTGCCACCAGATCCTGTGATGGAGCAATCGAGGGCTAAGACCATGCTTGTGCTGTTTGGGGGTTGTAAGAGGCACCCGTGGGACACAGAATGAATGTGACGCAAAGGAGCTGCATAGGATATGAAACGAATTGCACGTGGATTTTCCAGTGGAATTTCTAATATTCGGAGAATTGGGCTTGAATAAGCTAAACAACTATTCCACAGGACTGAAAAGACCAAGCCCATCTGTGTTCACAGCCTCTCCTCCCAACAGGTGACTTACAGGACCTGCCTCCACCAGTTCCCTGGGTGTAAGCGATTGGAAGACTCATTCGCCCTCAAGGAAGGACAAATATAACTTTGAGGAACGTATCTTTAAATAGCTTTTGGGAGAAGGTCGGCAGGGATCGCAGGGATTAGGATAGAGTAGAGTTGTTTTTAACCTTTCCAAAAATAAGGGCTGGCAAGATTACTTTCCAAATGTTCACGCTGAGTGAGGTCAAGAAATGAATGCAAAGGCTTTACCCACTTTTCCTCACGTCTCTGAGCACAACAGCTTTGGAACGCCGGACTTAGTGACTGGCTTTTTGGTTGGACTGCTTCAGATCATCAGTGAAACACTGGGCTAGTAACAGGTCTCTCTTTTCAGGGGGGAAGCGTTGATTCCTTTGAGCACTAGCTTCACATTTTAAAGGAATGTATTACTAAGTATGTGTGTGGAGAAATGGATTAACAATGGACCTAGCCATGTGGGAAGCTCATGGCAAAGCCCCCTATGAACCTCAGTTATTCTTGCACATTCCGCTCTGTGGAGAGCGTGTTTGTTTGTTTGTTTTAATATGTAGCTATAAAATTCAATAATCCTCCAAAGCGATGAATCATCTCTATTCCCCTTGCTCGCAAGCTAATGAGGGAAAAGCGCACAGTTTCTCAGATGGTGGCACACAGATCAAAGCTCCCAGGCCAGAGATGAAGGACAATTGCCACGGCAACAGCATCAGCCAGGACAGCCGAGGACCAGAGGATCTCTGCACATAAATTGGATGACCCTTTACTTCCTTTGTCACAGAGCTGGGATTTCTACGCTACAGAGGAAAAATGTAAAGCCTTTAGGCATGCATCCATGTGGGCGAGCATCCGTGTGAGCGCGCATCTGTGGAAGATGACTTCCATTTAACCGCTAAGACAGGCCTGCATCCATGGGGCTGCAGAAGCCACCACAAAGCATGAAGCTTCCATGGGACAGAGTTGGCCTGAGACGCAACTCTATGGGAGGATGTAAGTAATATGACATGAGGGAAAGTGGTTAAGAGAGATGGAGAGGAAGAGTGGAGACACACCCTGGAGAAGACTCTGCCCCATTCTCAGATACCAGCTGTGGATGGCTCCATGCCATCTTGCCCTAGTCAGGGAAGGACTGGCTTCCCCCTGCTCCCCAACTTCTAGATCTCTTCTCTCTGCACACTTTGACCAAGTATCTACCGTTCCCGTGGTTATTTGCCACCACTTTTGAACCCTTACCAGCAGCATCTTTCTGAATATACCAGTGTGATATGGTCCAACGGGACATCTGACACCCTGGGTCTCCTTTGGCCTGCAAGAACTTAGAACCTAGTGTGGACCACAGACAAGTGGATGGTGAGCCAACATGGAAATGCATGGAGCTGGGGCTGTAGCTCAGTCTGAAAGCACCTGTCTAGCACACACAATGACCTCTCAGCTTTGTTCCCAGATAAACGGAGTGTATAAACTGAGCCAGCACAAGCCAAAATATATTATGTGAGATATTTGGGGATTTTAATCTTTGTTTTTTGAAACGACATTTTACTGTACTCCTGGCTTGCCTGGAACTTCCTATGTAGACCAGGCTGGCCTCAAACTCACAAAGTTCCACCTGTCTCTGCCTCCCAAATTCTCGGATAAAAGGTAGGCACTACCACACAGCCTGGTGTTGGTTGTTGTTTTTAAGCTGTACATGACAGCACATATAAATAACGCGCTGTGTAAGAAACGTCGGCAGGAGAGTCAGGTATTCAGCATCATTCTTGTTTCCACGGTGAGTGTGAAGCCAACCCGAGCAGCAAACTACAGGGTAGCATTTAAACTCCACAGGGTGGGTCCCGGCTTTAGAACCCACGCTTCAAAACTCTGTTGTTCGGCAGGCCACGGCAGCGGATGGATGGTAGCTAAAGTGTACGTAGTGTGTGCCAGGCAAAATTGGAGGCACAGTCAATACAATATTCTCACTGTGCCTACTGCAAGAACCACTCCTGGGACAGAGGCTTCCTGAGATTCCATAGTCCTCCCCAAGCCCACTGAGTCCTCCCCAAGCCCACTGAGTCCTCCCCAAGCCCACTGAGCCTTGGAATGGTGGAGGTAGAATTTTATTCCAGATCTCTGGCCTATTCTACGTGCTCTTCTATAGTTTCTTTATACAATTATGAGGAAAAGTAAAGTAAGCTAAGTGCCCTGCAGTATAACCGTCATTCATAACTCACTTCTAGAACAAGGTGAATTTTAAGCTCCAGACTTCTGGCTCATGAAGAAATTTGTGAAACACATTTTGAGTGTGCACCTGGTGAGCATCTGGTTGACTTGTCAGAATCGTAAGTATTAGTGACACGCAGTTTACAAGGCCGTAACTTCCACGTAAAGGGCAGTGGGAGAGCAGCTAGTGTCTTAGTCAAGGTTTCTGTTGCTCAACCGAAGCACCATGACCAAGAAGCAAGCAGGGAAGGAAAGCGTTTATTTGGCTTTTGTTTCTTTTTCTTTTTTCTCAACTTAAAGTTTTTTATTTAGAATATAATCTTGTTGGAAGGTTAAAAATTTCTTAACTTTTTAATTCCTGGTACCACTACCACAATGTACAGGGAAATCTACCTGATGTAATGAAAAGGAAAAGAAAAAGACAAAGCTACAATAAATAAAAGACTTAAGTACCCTCTCCCTGCCCCCCAAAAACAGCTCAGAATACCCAAGAAACTATCCACAGAACATATGAAGCTCAAAAAGAAGGAAGACTCAAAAAGAATGTGGATTCCTCAGTCCTTCTTAGAAGAGAACAAAATAGGGGAGGAAATACAAGGTCAAATAGAGGAGCAGAGATTAATGAAAAGATCTACAGAGACTGCCTCACCTGGAGAAACACCCCATATGCAGCCACCAAACCCAAGCACTATTGCTGATGCCAAGAAGTGTTTACTGGCAGGAACCAGACATGGATGTCTCCTCAGAGGCTCTCCCAGAGTCATACAGATTCAGATGAGGATGCTTGCAGCTAATCATCAGACTGAACACGGGGACCCCAATAAAAGAGCCAGAAAAGGGACTGAAAGAGCTGAAGGGCTTGCACCCTCATGGGAAGAACAACATCATCAACAGCCAAGGCACTGAGGTAGAGAGGGTGTTGGGAGAGGGAGCACCTTCATGGAAACAAGTTGAGGGGAAGGAGGGAGGGGAGTGGGAGGGAGGATATAATGTTTGAAATGTAAATACAGAGAATATCCAACAAATTTTTTTAAAGATAAAAAAGAAGGTCACAAAAACAAAAACTATTAACATGTGTGTGTTTAAAGGGCATAAATAAATAAATAAATAAATAAATAAATAAATAAATAAATTGCCTCAGGAATGTCCATCTAACCGACACTACATTGCATTAATCAATAGCTGCAAACTGTGGCTGTGACTGTCCTGAACAAGACAAGTTTCCTGTTTGAGCTGCAGTAACTTTTCTGACTGTGGATCATCGTTCCTCCTGTGGCAGATCGTTACACTTCCTCTAATGCATGTAGGGTGACTGTCTCAGAGTAACCTGCAACTGTCCTAACAATTCCTCACTGTCTCTCCTGCTAAAATATGTAGCCGTTTCTGTTTTATTTTAAACTGTCTGCTTCCATATCCACCACTTCCACCTCCAGATCCATGGCCACCTCCACAGGGACTGCCTGAGCTTCTGCCACCAAAACTGTACCTTTCATGGGTTCATAATTTGATTGTTGCTGTCCACCATAATTTCCAAAGTCATTATAGTTCCCACCACCACCACAGTTACCTCCACCAAACTTTCCTCCTTCACTGTAACCATCATCTCCTCCTCCCCCACCAGATCCACTGCCTTGGTTTCCATGTCCTGGCCCACCACCTCCATAGCCTCCTCTACTGCTGTGACCAGGACAACCACCATAGTTACCACCATCACCTCCAAATCCATTATATCCACCATCACCTCCAAATCCATTATATCCACATCACCACTTCCATAAGCACCTCTGCTGCCACCACCTCCACCACAGCCTCCTCTTCCAACAACGTTTCCTCCATGACCAACGTTTCCTCCACGACCCATAAAGTTGCCAGATCTACCTCCATGACCTCTCTGTGACCCAGCAGACTGCATCTCTTGTTTAGAAAGAAACCTTTTCACTTCACAATTATGCCCATTAACAGTGTGGTATTTCTGAACAACATTGTTATCAACTGTCATAATCATCAAAAGTTACAAAAGCAAATCCTCTCTTTTTCCCACACTGCCTGTCTTCCATAACTTCTATGGTTTCAATCTTGCCAGACTTTTGAAAGTAGTCTCTCAGATTATAGTCTTCCGCATCCTCTTGTTTTCTTCACCGTTAAATGGGCACCTGGCTTCACAGAATCCTCTCAAGAAACAGCTCTCTTTGGTTCCACCACACGCCCATCAACATTACAGCATCCACCTCTTCAATACAAGAGTAGGTCACAAAACCAAAGCCTCTGGAACGTTTTGTTTGAGAATCTCTCATAAACACACAGTTCATAAGTGTGCCCCACTTCTCAAAATGTTCTCTTAGCCTGTCTTCTGTGGTTTCGAAGCTCAGACCACCAATGAACAGCTTCTTCAGCTGCTCTGGTTCCTTTGGATCGTGCCCCCTCCCAATCCCCGGTGGTGGCAGTGATGAGGACAGCTGGAGTCAGGAGTTAGGTTGGGGTCAGCCAGGCACTGGTTTTACCTCCATTTTGAGACCAGACTCCTCTCTTCCAACTCAATTCAATATGGGACTGAGAGGATCTAGAATATAATTTTTAAGACAAAAAGTAGCTCATTTTATTCAGCAAAATAAATTTAACAAGTTCATTACATAAGTTAAACCCTAGACTCTGTAACTTTTTTTTTAAAGCTAATATATATAACTTGAATGGCTCAAATACACCCGTGTTCTCATCTAGTGCATTAAGTGAAGCTGAAGGAAGGGGACACAGGAGAGTGGACTGAGGAGGTGTTTCCCCGCCTGTTCAATGGTAGCCAGGGAGCTCTGGATGGTACATAGGAATTACTACTGAAGGGCAAACAAAAATCATCTCTCATTAAAACTCAAAGGGACATGCAAGCCAATCCCCTTTCCTGGCCAAGCCATCGCTTTACATAGAACTGCATTTAGCTTCCTGTTATTTTGGGTTTGGTTCTTTTTAGTTATATACATTCAAAAAAGCACATTGTGTTAAATAGCACATCAGCAAACAATGAGATATTCAACACTGCACTGAAACATCAAAACAGCCTGGGTACTCGGAGGCAAGGAAGAGCAGATGGAGTTCCCAGAGCAGGTTCAAGGGCCTGGCTTCCTAGTTCGTAATGGATATGTATTCTGAAAGCATGCCTTCTGACCACCAACACTCCACCAGGAGTTGTTTAAACCATTTCTGCGACTCCTCCTCTGTGAGACCCTTCTAGGCTGGGATGAGGTACAGCGTGGTAGGGTCGGAGTGCTTGTTGACCTTGTTGAACTCTAGGATCTCCACCTGGTCCTCTGTGTGGCAGCTTGTGATCTGTGTTGACATGGTCTGTGTGCAACATCTGGCTAAGGATGGAGAAGAAGAAGAAGATGCCTCCTGCCTGATACTCTGAGGGACAGTAGAGGAAATGCCTCAAGAGCTGCCTCCTGGAACTACCCTAGGGACTGGGGAAACTCATCATTCTGGGCTGGGCTCCCGTGGCTGTGGGCACACCTCCTGGGTCCTTGGCATATGTTTCTATATCATGTTTATCATTGAAGGAAATCAGGACAGGAACTAAAGAAGGGCAGGAACTTGAAGGCAGGAGTTGATGCAGAGGCCATGGAGGAGTGTTGCTTACTGGCTTGCTCCTCATGGCTTGTTCAGCTTCCTTTCATACAGAACCACCAGCCCAGAGACAGCACCACCCACTATGAGGGGTCCTCCCTCATCAATTACCAATCAAGAAAATGCCCTGAAGGCTTGAGGACAGCCTGATCTTATGTAGGTATTTTCTTAATTGAAGTCCCATCCTGTCAGATGACTTTAGCTTGTGTCAAGTTGACATAAAACTATCCAATACAATTAGTACATTGTAAGTTCAGAGATTCTGTGTTAGGGGCTAATTGTTCTAATATATAGCATCTCCTAGGGTACTAGTTTGTCCCGCTTTAAAGACTAGTGATATGGAAGCCTGGAGGGTGGCAGGCTAGACTGTTCTGTGTGCACGCTGGCAGGGGTGGGGAGAGAAGGGGCAAGGGGAGGGCAGGTCCTGGTTGTTGTGCCCCTTCCTCCAGTCCTGATTCTTCACTCTGAAAATAAAATACAGACTTCCAAGGAGTTGGAACAGTCAGAGGCAGAGGTACTCAGCTTTAGGAGTTGCCTGATTAGCAGTTGACATAAAACATCCATACATATAAAAATGAATACAAATAAAAACTAAAAAACAAAATACCTTTAAAAAACTAGTGGGGTGAAGTTACTTAAAAGAGAAAGAAAAGTCAATTAGTAAGACTTCTATTCTAATGAATGTAGAAAGACTTTGAAACATTATCCCTGACTCTAAGCCTCTTCCTTGGTGAAGTTGCTAACCTTCATGATTGTTAGCACAAAGTAACCATTAGAGTGTTTTTACTTGGATGTGTTATAAACAACCATGCAAAGAAAGAGTTAGGTTGGGGAGAAGGAATGGAAGACTTCCACGGAGATTTAAAACAATACACATTTTAACTAAGATAGAATTACCTCACATTCTCCCTTCCCTGAGTCATTTTCCACAGTTTGTGTGTACATGGGTTTAGGGCAGACATTTTGTAACAATCAGTAAGGGAGCTAGTCCCTGAGAGAGGCTAACTCTCTCTCTCTCCCAGCAGTCCTTAGTCACCTGTACTCTTTTGTCCCTGTGGGACTGTGAAAATTGCCCACTTTCATGCAGTAGCACAGATCTTAAGGAAAGTATGGGTGTTCTGCCATTAGAGTCCTTTCAGCTTGGTAATTCGTTTACATTTTTCTGTAATAAATCTGTTTACTCTACTCATAAAGAGGGTAGGGAGAAGTACAACGTGCTCTTAGGAATCACGGCACAAACCAGGGAACTGTCACCTGCTACCATTTTTAAAATCACTATTTTATTTGAGATTAGCATTAAACTTATGTTTCACTTATTTTTCAGTGGCTAAGTCTCTGCTTGAAAACTCTGCAGGTTTTGACTATTGATTTTTGGTTTCTCAAAGCAAAAGGTTTTGAATGCACCGCTGGCAAATGTGCACTTTACAGAATCCCTGGGCATCTGACAACACTCACAATGCAGTGAGAAGACCCTCTTCTGCTGATAGAAGAAGCAGGACAAAGCTGACTGTGCCAAGAAAGAACCTCATTTCCTCTTTTCTAGGAACTCTTTTCTTCGAGCTCTCCTCTCCTGGAGTTTTCTGTAAGCTAAAGGCCATAGCTGTTAAAATAATAATAATAATAAAAATGTCAGACTGACTGAGGCTGGAGCTCAGTTAGTCTGTGCTTGCTGAACAAGCACCAAGCTATGGGTTTGGTTCCAGTTCCCTCCTAACCCAGCGGTGGTGGCACTCACTCAGAATGTGGGGGGATCAGAAGAAGATCAATATCAAGTTGGAAGCCAGGCTGGGCTGCATGAAACCCTGTGTCCAAAACAGGATTGTTAGCCCCTGGTGGAATGGGTTCCTTGGCTCACAAGACTCAGCATATACCACAGGCTAAACTGTGTCTGTGCCCCAAACTCACACGTTCAAGTCCTAATCCCCGGGATCTCAGAATATGACACAGTCAGAGATGGTTTTCCAAAGACAGAAAGAAGCTAAAATGTGGCGGCATTATTTTGATCCTTAATCTAATATGAATGATTTCTCTGTAAGAAGAGAAGAACAGTAGACAGGCCAGAGGGAAGGACACATGGGGACACAGGGCAAAGACCTCCCCCACCTCATTCCCCACAAACCAAGAAGAGAGGACACAGAAGATAACTCTGCTCACACTCAGAACTCAGACTTCCAGCCCCTGAAATACGAGACAATGAATACATTTTGGTTGTTTAAATGTTGCTATGGTAGACCTTGTAAACAAATTTTGGGGACTCCTGTAGCCCCAGAGCCTTAGAAAGCCAGGTCATGAATTTGATGTGTACATTTTAGGAACGTGTCAACTCATTCAACATTTTCTGTCTTCATCCTGTGGACAATGGACTCTGTTAAATGCCAAAGACAGAAGGTAGGTTTTCAAATAACAAAAATAAGAAGGAATTGAAAGTTCAAACAGGAGACCAGCACATAAGGAGTTAACTTCAAGTGGATCTCATGCATAGGAGACACTCAGGACCTCCTGGACCTCTGGGGACTCCAGATGGACATCAGAGATTGTCAGACTAGAGGCCACCTCTCTCCAGCTCTTTAGGGGTAAATAACAAGACAGTTCCATGTAGGTAAATGACACAGAGTGAGGGGGACAAGAAAGTGGCCTTGGTGTTGGGTGGCACAGGACAGGAGTTACATAGAGATATGTCTGTTATACAGAGCAAGAGGAGAGGCTAGATATGGTCAGGTCACAGAAGGCTTGCATGCCAAATTTGGATTTATTTAAAAATGAAAGTGGGAGTCACCAGCGGTTGGTTGGTTGTTTTAATGGAGAAAACTCACGATCAGACTTGCTTTGAACAAAATCTTCGTCTTAGGGAAGAGGTATGCTACCGAAGCCGGGAGGACCGTGAGAACCATGGAGGCAGCGTTTCTGAAGTGCACAGGGCAGTCTGCTTTGAAGTCCTTCAAAGATGGACTCAGAGGGGATCTGGTCACTGGGCTGTGGACATCAACACTTCCATATGCAGTAACCCATGAAGGGATCGACACAGGTTCCCATCTTCCTGAAGCACAGGTCAAACTAAGCACCATTACTTCCTTAAACATACGCTTGCTTACTACCAGGACAAGGAATCCACGGTACTTTATGGGCCTTTCAAGAGCTAAGTGGAAGGGATCTGCAGTTCTGTACTTTATGTCTTGAGTTTGGAAGGAACCGTTCCTCCATGCTTACTTGGGGGTAATCCACTCCGTCTATCTGGGCTGTTAGCACCCACATCTGTAAGAGGCATACATGCTGATGAATAACTCAGAGATGCATAAACAAATATGATCAAAATAACGAGACACCTAGGTTCTCTGGCCCGGAAAATTCTCACTCTGTAACTCTCCATCCCAGAAATTTGAGTGACCTTGGATTTTAAAGTGCATTCTTCTTAAGTTTCAAAAATAATTGTGTGTGCGGGTGTGGGGGGTAACGGGGGTGTCCAGTCCCCACACCCTCCTTAAAGCCTACTGTGGTGGAACAAGCTGAAGAGGTAGAGACAGACAGACTTGTGGCTTGCTGGCCTACAACCAAGCCTGTCCTAACCCAGGAGCCCAAGGTCCAAGTGGGAGATTCTGTCTCAAAAAAACAAGGTGGATGACCCAAGGAAGAATACCAGAGTTTGACCTCACACACCCCACACACATATGTGCACATGCAGCTGTAATTTAGGGAGGCTGGAGCCAAAAGATTGCTGTGCGGTGTGGTGTGGACCAGCTGGTGCCAGATTCTAACTTCCATGCCATCCTGAGCCAGAGTGAGTGAGACCTTGTCTCAAACAAACAAACAAACAAAAACTGAACATTTTTCTCCCTTGAAAAATGCTTCTTGAAAAATACAGAACTTGAGTTAGCATCCCGTTTAGAAATCGACCTGCTGTGAGGCCCAGGGACCCAGGAAGCTCACTTAAACCCCTGTGGATTCTGCTAAGTCTGACAACAGGGAACTAGCAATGCTTTCTTTGCTTTGGGAATCTGTATAGCTGAGCGTGCATTAAAAAAAAACTAACAAGTAGAGGATTCCGTTTCCTTCCTTAGGACATTTGTGTCTACAGATGCAAGAGGGTTCTGGGTCTCTGATTTAAAAAAAAAAAAAAAAAAAAAAAAAAAAGGAGGGTGGAGGGAAGTTTCTGCTGTTTCTCGGCTCCCCACCTGCTGGTCTGTCCGATTCCTGCGCAGCGCTGTCTGCGAGGGACTAGTCTCCCCTCCTCCCATCCCTCCTCCCTCCTCCCTCCTCCCTCTCCTCGCTGGGAAGCCGCGCCGTCTCTCCGCGATGCTGTCGGGCCGGCAGACCGCGCACAGCCGGCATCGCGGCCGCGGACCCCGAGCTCCGCTGCAGGTCGCGCGCTCGGCCCGGGCGAACCCCGCGCCGCGGCCCCGGTGCTCGACTCGGGGCGGCTGGGCTGCTGACTGCGGGCGGCAAGGAGCTCGGCCGCTATGTCCACCAAGGTCAAGAAGTGCCGGGAGCCCGCGAGGGTGACCTTGCCCGCGCCGGAGGAGGAGGAGGGCGAGGCCGAGGGAGCCGAGCCGCAGCGCCACCGCCGGGGCTGGAGGGGCGTCAACGGCGGGCTGGAGCCGCCCTGCCCGCGCGCGCCGCCGTCCCCGGGGCCCGACGCGTGAGTACCGGAGCGCGGTCGAGCCGGGCGGGTGGGACCCGCACCGGAATCGGGATCCCGACCGGCTAAGCGCGGCGCTGCTCCTCTTCCCAGGAAGATTCGGGCTCCGCACCCGGGTCCGGCTGAGCCGGGCCCAGCCAGACTCACGAGCACGCTCTGCCCGCGGACCATCACCGACGGCGGGGCTCCGGGGGAGAGAGAGAGTGCCACCCGGGCTAGGATCTCCAGACTCGAACCCGGAGCTCCCCGGAGGTCGTGGGCCGTATCTCCAGTTCGCCAGGGTGGAGGACCGGAGCGGGGCTCAGCGGGGCACAGTGCCGTGCGGAGTGCACTGAGTGGGGCGCAAGCTTCCTTGGCAATGTGCGTGCTCACACCCAAACCTGAGGGCAGCGGCTCTGACAGTCGCGTATGGCCAACTTGGGCGATGGGATTCCCCCAAAGCTCAGGGCCGGTGACTCCCCCTCCCCCTCCAGTTCTGACTTTTCTTTTTTCTTCATGTCTCTGCTTGCTTCTCTTTTCCTCTCTGCAAAAGTAGTTAGCAACGAAATGATTGGGAAAAGAACCTGTTCATTCCAACAACACTGCACCCGGGCAGCTTCCAGAGGCAAAGATGCAGAAGGTGCTGCTCTACTTTCCTCGGCAGTGCGCTGCCCTGTGCGTGCGGGGGGGGGGGGGGGACAGTTTCTGGGAAGAAGGGGTTCAGGCGTAGGGACCCTGGTGTCAGTCCTGGCTTCTCGGCCAGCGGGCAGGTGGCTTTCCTGTCGAGGGACAGGCTCTGCAGCGCCGCCTGCTGCCCGAAGTCTGTCCGCTTGCCGGGTCCGTGGCTTGGGGAGGTTGGACTGGTGGAGAGCTCAGGCCAGGCCAGGCTGGACTTAATAGGCTGGTGGGGCAAACAGCAATCAGTAGGTGGGAGCAGATCATTCGGGAAAATCAGCTATGCATCCAGGAAGAAGCCGGTGACTGGCGAAAGAGCATACCATAGAAATGGCCCAGGAAATGAAGAGAAGGCTCATCCTTTCGGATTACATCCCGGTTGGCTCACTTACACCCTCTAAAGTTTCAGAACATTATCCACTTTTTCATTATGTTTCCATAAAAATCCATGAATTGGGTTTTATGAACTTGTATAGTTTCTTGATTTTTACGGAATTCTTCTATTACCTTAAGTAGCTTGTATACTGGGAACGTAATTATCTGTGGAAGCAAGGCGGATTCGAAATTATGGCTCTCCCTTCTGAAGTTTGAAATCAATTACACAAAGCCCGGGCGTGGGTTCTACCGGAGGCTCACGACCTGACTGCCGAGATCACTCCTATCCCACATCTGCTGACTTTACACCATGTAACAAGTGTGTGTTCCTTATTTTTTAAGGTTGAGAGGACTGGTCACTTCATGGGTCACTCTCTTCCCGTTTACTTGACACTTGGTGACATCAGAGGGTGGCTTGCTACCCGCAGCAGAGAATAGTTCCGTTCCTCCTATAGTGTCGAGTAGAGTAAAGCCACGGTGTTTCTGCATCATTAATTAAAGGTGAGAGGGACAACCTAACTTGGAGTCAGAATGGCATATCCAGCCAGCAGAGCCACCTCAGGGTCACATTCAGTAACCACAGTGACACTGCTGAGCTTAATACTCAGTAGAATCCTAAGAATAGGACCTTTCCAAATCCTGTTGTTAATGTTGTAGGTTACAAGTACTTTGTTTCCTCATAGCATCTTATGTTCTTCATCATCCTCTCCATCGTCCTCTCTTTTGCGCCATCCCCTTCTCCTAGTTTCCCCTCTATGTGTTGAATGTATCTCATTACTATATTTCCCTCTTCTCTGAAGATTTCTCCCTCTCCACTCCTAATCCCTCTTGTAGTTTAGGAGCAGAATCACACACACACACACACACACACACACACACACACACACACACACACACACATTCTGTTGCTTATTCGTTTGGTTCATGTTCCAGACTTTCACTTGGGAATCTGAAGGGGCCGAAGAGGGAAGAATGCCCCTGTTAAGTCACCTATGAGATAGATGTCTCCATCCTTTGATAGGACTCTCGACTCAGCCATTGACACAAACAAAGCAGTTCTGTCTCTATTGCTTGCAGACATGGTACAACAACCCACCAAGATGAGGAGCAAAGCTTTCCTCTGTGAGGGAGAGGGATAAAGATGTTGGGCAGGGACAAAGGATACCATCAATCTGAAGGAAATGAGTATTACTCAAAAACAAGTGAAGTGCCAAGTACAATAGGAGACAAGGTTATTTGTTTGTAAAGAAACCAAACATGAGCTGGAAGGATACTTAGGATGGGACAAAGTGGGTAATTATTTCAAGCTCCAGCCCTCAAAATGCCAGTATGTTTCAGGAACATGTCCGCTGAGTCTGGTTGGGGCTTTGGGTATGAGAAGCAGAGCAATGGGGTTTGAAGGCATTTTGATCCTGGGCACTAGTATGAAATGTCTTGTGTGTCAAGATATAGCAATAAGGAACCTTTGGTTGTTTGTGGACACTGTGACTGAAGTCACTCTGTGTAGCGTGCACTGAAGTGGCAGTTGACAAATATGAAGAAACAAGTTAGAAGGCTGCTGTAGCTGTCAGGGCTGAGTTTGGTTAGAAGGAGCCCAGGATAGAGGACCTGTGAATAAATCTATGGGCTTGGGCTTGTTTGTTTGTTTTTTTAGTGTGCTTTGCCTGAATAGTTTTTAAAAGAAGCTGGATTAGGGAGAGTTGGGGTATTCTAACCAGGATGAGTGAAGGCATTGTTGAGAGGAAAAGGGCTGAGAGAAGATTCTGAGTTGTCAGGTGATTCTCAATATGGTGTCCACCAAGAGATGGAATTCCAGGCTGGAACTCGGGACAAGATGAGACCTCGCTGTCTGGCGGACTTGTTGAGAAGCTGTATGCTCACACTAGTCTGTCCAAAGGACCATTCAAGAGAAACAGAGGAATCTTTGAGGGGAAAGTGTTTTGGTGGAAAAGATGGGGAAAAGGAGTGAGGTCAGGGCGATTTGAACTCTGGGCTGCTTAGAGAATTTCAGGAAAATGGAAAATTGACAGAATCGTGGCAAAACCTAGAGACAATAGATATTTGTGAGTCTACTGTAAAGGCAAGTCAACTCTGGTATATGTGAACGGGTACCGGCAAAGGTATTGCAATTCTCAGAAGGCTTCGTTTAACAGAGGCAGACTTCTAGAAAACAACAGTTTCTGTTTACATATACTCCTGTTAAATCACAGCTCCATAGGACAGGGGTTGTCACTGTCATTGACAAATGAGGAAATCAGCACACACAGCAACATAATTCCCAAAAGTTACTAAACAAGGCAAGGTCAGCTGTTGACGCTCAGCTGTCTGAAAGGGTGGTCTGAGGACACAGTGCTTCAGATCCCAAACTGTCTAGCTGGATGTAGGTTTGTGGGGGCTGGTTTGGCTCTGGGATAAGGACCTATCACATGGACGGGTTTAGATGTCAGATTGTAAGTAAGACCTCCTTTCCACCCCTGGAGAACTCAGTTCTCAAGTGACTGTCAAATCTTTCTAGACTGTCAAGAAGAATCTGACTGGTGTTACAAAGGCAAAGGCAGGTTTCTTTGCAAGGAAAATTCCTTGTTTAATTTTCAAGTAAAGCGCAGAGTGGCACAGAACTCGAGACCCTTAGGAATTTGATACTTTTCATTAAATCATCAGATTCATGCCCCAGGGGCACAGTTTCATCATGTGGGATACAGAGTTGTCATTTCGTTAGTTTGTTTCAAATTATTTTTATACAGTGTCAAAGTAACACACACAGCTTTGGATGTTAGAACACTAAATGCTTTTATGAGCAGCAGGCCCCACCTGTCCCTGTCAGCCCTCATCTTCTCCTGTCTACTCTGTTTCTCTACCTCATTTTCAGCTCTGTCGTGTGATGACACTTTGATACACATATCATTGAGGGACCATCAGAAATCTTGAGAATTTTTGCTCACATTTACCCCTTATTCTCCCCTCATCTTCCACAACATGATTTGTTCTAAATTCTGGCCAACATCTTAAGGTCTTCATTATTTAATCATGTGACCATATTACTTAGAGCTAACCAATAGCCTAATACTGCTCTATTTCTTTTATAATTATGTAGTTTTCTTGAAATAACTAGTTGCCACATTTGGTTTTTTGGTTCTTTAGCTAAGTCTTCTACAGAATGTGTTCCTGAAAATATCCCTTCTAGATTTCTCAGACTTTGCATGTGGCCTTTAAACTTTTCTTTCCTTGGGAAGCTTTTGGAATGCTTCCTTTATCCATTCTCTTCTGAGGCTGGGCACTGGGGGGGGGGTGTTCACTGCTAGAACAGAATGACTGACCTGGAGTTGGTGTCCCTTTCTTCTGGGATAGTTTCGGGCACTACATCCTGAAATGATTCCTTTTTCCTTGTAGTGTTTCCTAATCACTTTTTCCAATCTTCCTTCACTAATTATTTTGAGAATTCCAATGATTTTCTTTTGAAGATGACTATTTTTCAATTTTTTTATTCTTTTGTTTATTGGATATTCTCTGTATTAACATTTCAGATGTTATCCCCTTTTCCCAATCCCATTTTCCCCTCCCCTCCCATTGCCTCCATGAAGGTGCTCCCTCTCCCAAACACCTTTTCCTCCATCATTGCCTTGGCATTTCCCTACAATGGAAAAAAGAGCCTTTGCTGGACCAAAGGCCTCTCCTCCCATTGATGCCAGAAAATGCTATCCTCTGCTGCATATGCACCTGGGGCCATAGGTCTCTCCATGCAGACTCATTGGTTGGTGTTTTAGTTCCTGGGAGCTGTAGTAGGTTTGGTTAGTTGATCATTTTGTTCTATCCGTGGGGTTGCAGATACTTTCACTTCCTTTAGTCCTTTCTCTAGCTCCTTCATTGGGGTCCCTATGTTCAGTCCGATGGTTAGTTGCAAGCATCCTCCTCTGTATCCATATGGCTCTGGCAGAGCCTCTGAGAAGGCATCCATATCCAATTCCTGTCAGTAAGCACTACTTGGCATCAGCAATAGTGTGTGGGTTTAGTGGCAGCATATGGGATTGATCCCCAGGTGAGGCAGTCTCTAGATGGTCTTTTCTCCAATGCCTGCTCCTCTATTTGTCCCATTATTTCCTCCAATGAGTGTTTTGTTCTCCCTTCTAGGAACTGAGGCATCCACTTTCTGGCCTTCCTTCTCTTTGAGCTTCATAATTTCTGCAAATTATTTCTTGGGTGTTCCAAGCCTTTTGGGTTAGAATCCACTTATCAGTGAGTACATACCATGAATGTTCTTTTGTGGCTGGGTTATCTCACTCAGGATGATAGCTTCAAGTTCCATTCATTTGCCTAGGAATTTCATGAAGTCATTGTTTTTAATAGCTGAGTAGTACTCCATTGTGTAAATGTACCACACTTTCTGTATCCATTTCTCTGTTGAAGGACATCTGGGTTTTGTCCGGCTTCTGGATATTATAAATAAGGGTGCTATGAACATGGTGGAGCATGTGTCTTTGTTAGATGTTGGAGCTTTTTTGGGTTATATACCCAGGAGTGGTATAGCTGGGTCCTCAGGTAGTACTTTGTTCAATTTTCTGAGGAACTGCCAGACTGATTTTCAGAGTGGTTGTACCAGCTTACAACCCCACCAACAGTGGAGGAGTATTCCTCTTCCTCCACATCCTCATCAGCATCTGCTGTCACCTGAGTTTTTGATCTTAGCCATTCTGACTAGTGTGAGGTGGAATCTCAGGGTTGTTTTGATTTGCATTTCCCTGATGATTAGTGATGTTGAACATTTCTCTAGGTACTTCTCCACCATTCAATATTCCTCAGTTGAGAATTCTTTGTTTAGCTCTGTACCCCATTTTTAATAGGGTTATTTGTTTCTCTGAGTCTAATTTCTTGGTTTCTTTGTATATATTAGATATTAGCCCTCTATTGGATGTAGGATTGGTAAAGATCTTTTTCCAATATGTTGGTTGCCATTTTGTCCTTTTGACAGCATCCTTTGCCTTACAGAAGCTTTGCAATTCGGGTGACTTTAACATTAGATTTCCTATGCTGATGTGGTTTTCCTGTCTCTACTCTTCTAACTTTCCCTACCTATCTTTCACATTATTCTTCATGAGAAATCCCAGCTACAGGGTCTGGGGAATAAACCAAGGGCCCCGTTCAGGCTAAGGACATACATTTGTATCTGGCTCCATCCCCCAAGGCCTAACTAGCTACTTTAAATAAATAAATTAAATAATTAATAAAACTTTTTTCTTTTTTTTTAATGTTTTGATTTTTATTGAGCAGTTAGTATATCTGTCCCTTCCTCTGATTCTTGTCTTTTTTTCCTAGGCAAACAAACATTTCTACACCCGTAAGCCTTTCACTTCTACATATTTTCTGAAATAAGCCAGTCCTTAGACTAGATACCATGTAGGCTTAGTTCTTTTTTTTTTTTTTTTTAAACGACTTTATTTTACAAAACAAAGATAAATGTACAGATTTTTTCTTATGTGTGTTCCTCTTTTCTTTTTTTTTTTTAAAGGTATATTTCTTTTGTAGCATGTTTTTCATACTTGTGTATTTTTTAAAATTACATTACTTGGTGTAGGGGACTAGAAAATTATAAAACTCCTGTTACTGTTGTAGAAGTGGGCTGAATTTTCCGATAATTGATACCTGCTCTGAAATACCCACAGCTAGTGTGTCTCTGTTTCTGTGTCTCCAGAGAGGCCACATTCTCTCTTTTACAGGAGTGTGTAAGGGGTTTCATTTGATTGTGTTAGGGTTCAGGGTGTACGGGATCACTTCTACCTTATCCAGACTTCAACAAGTCACTTGCTTGAAGATACCACCCGATTTCTAGTTTCCTTAACTTTCAGACCTTCTCTGACAGTGGACAGAGCGACCCTTCCTGCTCCCTGCCATGTTGTTTGGATACCTGCTTTTCTTCTAAGTAATGAGCTATTCTCTGAGCTCTCTCCTTGCTGTCTTCATAGTTCTTGGCTTGGGGTTACAAATGTCTCTTGTTTTTTTTTTTTAAATGGGTTTCAAATTACTATTTTTTGTTCTCCTGACCACAGAGAAATTTTGGAGAGAAGGGGGATAAGAAAGTCATTTATTTATTTATTGGTTTGTTTGTTTGTCTATGTGTTTATTTGCTTATTGCTTGAAACCAAACATCCCTGTGGTCATGTCTTGCTTATTTCCATGGCATCATTTAGAACAGAACTGAGACCAATGGAGGAAGAATGTTCCTGATGGTTTTAAGAGAGAAGATAAATAATTATTTTCACAGTGTAATAAGACCCCCCCAAGTTCCCACCCCCACCACCTCAGAACTACCCAACACAGAGTATTCTGCAGAGGAGTCTCATGTTGGAGAGGGAAGCCATGTCCCTTGTCTTCTTTAGATATCTAAGTCACAGGAGTCCCAGGTCATCTGAAATAGGTTCCCAGGCTGTGCCGTTTGTGCTGTGGCCTCCTTTACTTAACAGATTTATCTCGTTCGCAAAGACATTTTAAAATAAATTTACTCCAGGGAAGAACAATATAGGAAACTATTAATTAGTAGTATTAACTCATTTATGAGATCCAATTAAGTCATCATTGCAACTCAGCTGGTGATGGCAGATCAACTTAAGAACACTTGTGACTAACAGAAGGACCACAGCCAGGGGAAAGGAATGAAGAGGACCTGTCCAAACAAAAGTGTCCCTGCCAAGAGTTACTGCCAACCCTTACCCTGGTACCATAGAGGTGGAGGGTCCCAGCCTGACACTGCCCATCCTTTGAGGATGGAGATATAGGGATTTTTATTCCTGTGATGGGACATCAAGTGCTTCATCCTCTCCTCTTTTATAGAGTTATTCTTATCCATTAAGCTTTCCCATAAACCATAGCTGCAGTTTACAATCAGACAATAAAGCATTATGGGAAATGTGTTGGGGGAAGAAAACTTTTGTCAGAACTCCTGCCCCCTTGGCAGGAAGAAACCCTGACCATCCAGGCTCTGCAGTAATCACCTCGCCTGGGGGTGAGGCCTGCACTGGCATCTGAGAAGGCTTTGGCTTCTCAGCCACCCTCATTTTGCCCTTAACATATGATTGCATTACTCTAAGTAGGGCGGGGGGTCACCAGTGTGTACAGGGTGAACACTGGGGAGTCTGGCCTTCCACAGAGGGGCTGAGGTGTGGACTGGGGGTGGCTAACTTCACACTTGTACAGAAGGGAAGTATTGGGAGAATAATTAGGCCTCTCATAACACTCCGCCTTTAATTTAGCATCTAGGTCAGAGATGTTTAACTACTCTTATCTAGTTAGAAATTTTCCTTTTTCAGAGAAAGCTAAGCTCGGCAGAGTGACTTATACCTGTAATTTCAGCATTCAGGATGCTGAGGCAGGAGACTCACTATGAGTTTGAAGCTGGGGTACATAGGAAATATCATGTCTCAACAACAATCAAACCAACAAACAAGATACATAGAGAGAATCTCCTTTCCTACCGTCTGCATTCAGACATTAAGCATAATGGGTATTTGATGATAGAGGAGTTTTGATGATTTGTAAGTGCCCACAGATCTACATCCTGATAAGACCTTGACCTCAGTGATTTTTTTTAACTCCAGTTTTGCACCTCTAGATGTATCTCGTCAGATAAAAATGATGATTTAGATTCTGTAATGAATCTCGGGGTGCAGGCTGATGAACTGGGACTGACATCTGAGAAGGCTTTAGGCTTTGGACAGTGACATTCATAATAGAAAGCCAGGTCCCTCTGCTTCTCATAAAATAAGAGAATGGGCATATGGAATTAATTGGTGATGATTAATGTTTAAGTGGGCAACTATGAGAGGCTCTTTAGTCAGTAGATTTCCGTCATTTGAGTTCATTTTGTCTCTATTCCTACTCCATTTATACTGATTTCATAAGACAATTTCCTTTATTATCTTGAGTCTGTCTCAAATGCTATCCTGAAAATAAATTTATTTTATAAGAAAATCTAAATTATTAATTATTAGAAATTATTGATCTTATAATATATCCCCTATTTACCCTCTGATTTTCCTGGTAAGACATACTTTATGTAAGATCAAAATCAAAAGGCATCTAACCTGCAAATACTCCTGGGCTGGGGGGTAACTAAGGATCAGATGTAATTAAGCAGAAATCTAAAATTGAAAACTTGGTTGATAGAGTGGTTGTTTATATGACTTTAATGGCTGGTTATTGATTTTCATTAATGCATTCATTGTATCCTTTTTATTAAAAATTTACCATTATTTGTACATGCTGACATATATGGCTAAGGACATTCTTTGATCTGAGGGAAAATTCTCTGTTCCTTGAGTCCGCAGATGTAG
The DNA here is from genome assembly GCF_963924665.1 of Micromys minutus. Lineage (NCBI taxonomy): Eukaryota > Metazoa > Chordata > Mammalia > Rodentia > Muridae > Micromys > Micromys minutus. The sequence continues at coordinate 35,415,253 of NC_137984.1, read as the reverse complement.
CAATTGGTATCAGTGGCATGTGTGCACCCATATTTCAACAGGTGCTCCCCATGGTGTGTGACAGCCAGGCATATGGCCAAAAAGGCAGTCTGTGTTCCTCAGGAAGTTACAGAATCCTTGAGACCGGCATGAAAATGGACAGACATACAGTATTACAAAAGTTGGTTTAATGGCCTTAGGGGCAGATGCATTCCAGGAAACAGATATGTACATTCTGGAATGTGTTGCCCGATGCTTTCATAAGCATATATATTTAAGAAATATCCCCCAAGAGTCAGGCAAGAAATGTCTGGAGCATCCTCTTCTGCCCCCTATGGGCTTTGAAGGGAACAGCAGGCTGCTTAGTTCCTTTTTTGCTTTGTCTAGTTTTAGCCACTAGAGTCCGGATGAACAGCATCATACTTTCAGAAGATGAAGGGGAAGCGAAGGCAGGAGACATGAGCTTCCTTCTCTCGAGTATCCAATAGGTTATTGTCCCTTAAAGTTAACAGGCTTATTATACATTATTAATTCTGAATGTGATAAAGTGGTAGATACACATTTAATCCCAGCACTTGGGAGTTATAGGCAGGTGGATCTATGTTACTTCAAAGCCATCCAGTTCTATACAATGAGCTCTAGACCAGCCAGGGTGACACAGTAAAACCATGTCAAAAATTCTGATGTAATTCAGACAGAACCTTGAGGACCCCCCTCCCACTACATAGGCCCAACTATCTTCTGGGCCTGGTAATCTTAATCTTAATTTTGTGGCATTTTGTAACATTTATGTATTTGGCGGGGAGGGGCTATGGGGGCAAGAAAACAACTCACCAGAGCCAGTTTTCTTCTTTCACTTCATGGGTCCAGAGACTCAAAACCTGTCAGCTTGTCAGCAAGCACCTTTTACCTGCTAAGTCATCTCTTCAACACAACATGGTAATCTTTGTAGATGAAAACTATGCCCTTTTCTTTGTGACATGAAGAATCTTCTATTGCTGTCTGGTCGTTACAGTGATAATGGGCTGTAATGTACAATGTGCATAGGTCCTTGTAGACTTACACGTAACGGGACTAATACCCTTAGGAGTGGCTCCACTGTACTTGCCCTTCAAGATCACAGGCTATGAAGAGATACAAGTTTGGGGTAGTGCTGTTGAGCTCTTTCTTCTTTTCTTTTATGTGTATGTAGGCATGCTGAAAAAAAAAGTTAGATATCCCAGCAGTGTCTAAATTTATTGGCAGGTACTGCTTGCTGGGAATACTGCAGGTCATCTGTTTCTTAACATTTCATTGCTGATTTTTAGTTTGTCAGAGCCTTTCCCACACCACTGTCTCCAGTACCACAAATAGCATAGTGGCTGCTTTACGATGCATTTTTGTGTTGATTGTTGAATATTGTCTAGTGTTGAATATTGACCACACCATTGTAAACTGTTAGAGATGACATAAGCTGAAAATAAGTGTCGAACACACTCTGTCAAACATAAGGACACACGTGCCACCCAGGAAAATGACCCAGTAGACAGAAATCAAAGAAGAAAATAAACTCATCTTTATGAATAAATTCATAAAGTTATTCATATTATAGAGGTTCTGGCTTGGACAGTCAAGAGCAATTGTAGAAAGGTTCAAAGACTTCATATCCCAGAATGAACAGAATCTTGCTGGTCACAGAGGCCCCACCCTTTATCTTAAGACACAATGTGAGCTGGACCGTGGCAGGAGAAAGGATCTAAATTGATGAATGACAGAATTAAGATGTGAAGTAATAGAAACAACAGGGGGAACATTCCAGAAGCTGGTATAGCAGAGTCAAGAAATCAGCAGCTTAGATGAGCAGACCTTTGCCTTCTTCTTCGACCAGATGAATATGAGAGACAAAATAATCCAATATCCAATATGTGGTGTACATTAGTTTTAAGGTTGTTTTGTTTTTGTTGCTTACTAAACAGGTATTTATTCAGGAAGTAAATTAAGCAATCAATAAATCAAGCAATTAAGTTAATTAAGCAATTAAGCAGTTACATGAGCTGACAGGGAGAGATCTGCTCCATCTCACACAGGAATTTGGCCAAGTAGGGCACAGGCTTTCTGAGCCAGAGGTATTCTGAGCCAGAGCATAAGTGCCTTTTACTTCCTGAGTCTCCTTCCAGTCTCTGGAGAGGTTCAAACCTGAATGGTCCTTCTGTGCCCCATCTGTGAGCAAGTGTGGAAGATGCTGGAATGCTGGCCCCATTTAGCTGTTTGGTGCTATAGTAAAAGTGTTCTTTGGATGATTTTCAATACTCCCGGGAAGTCATCTCTTCCCCTGCTGTTGTGGGGATGCCAAGCAGGGGGTGGACTTTTCTGTCTCTTAGATAAATGAAAACTATGCCCTCCACTTTGTTAAATGAAGCACCTTCTCTTGCTGGTTTGGCTGTCACTATGGCAATGGACTGTGCTATCAGATGCCAAGAAGCTGTTGTGAGTGTTGATATCCTTTGACTCTTCCTGATCTCTGGGCCATGTTCAGTACTCACTTGGGTGTTTCTAGTGGAAGGCATTTAATCTTGGCTCATTTGCTTTGTAACAAAAAAGTGCTCCCTCTCTGTTGGAATGTAGCTGATGTCCCTGGTGTTTTCAGCATCCTCTGTCTCAGCACCAGTGGTCCAGCACTCTTGGCACATCATCCTGACTGTGATGCAGTCTCCCTGGCTCTCATCTTACAGCACATACCACACGGGAGTCAGAAATGGCAGGAGAGATCACTTCTCCGCCTTTTGGCTAAGATCAAGGGTAGAATTTTCAGGAGAAAGCTCTATGGAATCTGGTAGGACCCACCCCCCACCCTGACCCCCAGAATCCATATGTCACTTTTGATTCCTGTCAGTCCCTTTGATATTTTTTGCTGTGGCAGTGGGAGAACAGCCAGGTCCATGTGATGAGATCATTCTGTGGTGAGGGTCCTGCAGAATGCATAGATAAGGGAACCATGAAGATTCAGCCAAGAACACCTTCTCTTTCCCCAAATTCTTCTCATAAATCCTACTTTTTCTTGTAAAATCCAGAATGTTCCCTTGATCTTTTTCTTTGTGGCATACTCACTGTCCTGTAAGCAGAAAAGGCACTCACTCAACAAGGCCAAAGACCCTGCATTCGGAAACACAAAATTAAAAAAAAAGAGGGGGAGGATCTTAGCACGTCTTTAGAAAATAGCCTCGGCTGTATAGGAGGGAGAAGGATGTTAACAGGATAGAGGATAGATTTGAAAGCAAGGAGCTGTGGACATTCCTGAAGATGAATTAAAGGAATATTAACTCAGAAGGGGGCTGTAAAAATAGGGCTTGGTAGACCAGTTGTCTGTGAGGAATGCCATTCTGGGAGTGACCATGAGTGTAAAGAGGACAAAGGGTCCCAGTAAACACCAAAGAACATAGACACCACTGGTTCCCAAATCTACACTTGACTGGATACGTGACCTTGGGCTTTTTTTAGGTCAATTTTCATATTTATGAGGCAGGGAAAATAAGTTTGCTTCATAACATTGTTGGGGAGAATTAAGTCCCTGATAGTACCTTGAGAACCCAGCATGCGTCTCAGATGCTCAGCCAGGCTGACCTGCTCTGCCTCCTCTTCACTTGCAAAGCCGCTGAGATAACCCAGCGGTGATTTGATAAAACCCTGGAGGGTGGTGCAGCCAAGGATAGAGAGACAGATTGAATGTGAGGACATTCCCGAAGGGAAATGTCAGGACTTTTTGACTGGCAGGATCAAATCTCGGGCTATAGATGACTTTGAGGTTTCCCAGCCTAACTTGTACTTTGAGCTGTGCATTAGAAATGCTGGTTTGATTTGAGTATTCCAGAGTAACAAAATGGATAGCTGTACTTGGAACCTTAGGTCATGTGGGAAGACAGGTAGCTCTAATGTACAGACCCTTAGCAAGTATCTCTTCTCCTTAGACATGGAAATGTGCTCGACAGATAATAATAAGAAACGATCTCACTGCCCAGGAACGTGTGTAATAGTGACACCAAAGAGGTTTGTTAATGTACTGCCTTCAAATGTAAATAACTTCAATAGTCTTTAAAATACATGGAGTGTAAGAAGACAAGTTCATGCCTAACGGGGCTTCTCAATACACAGGAGTCACTTGGCCTTAGCACCTGAATCCTTATAAAGGCACAATGAATGGTAGAAACAGCAGGCAATGTCTTCAGCTGCTCCATTCAGTAACCCATTTAAAAGCTTCACTTCTTGATCAAGCAAAAATGTGTCATCAAATGGCCAAAGGTAAAAGCATGTCGTAGACTGCTGACAGAAACCTTACGGAAGTCAAATTTTAAATAGTAACAATGATAAAAGAAATAAAATTAATATCAGGTTGTATTTTTCTTAGCCTTTACCACTCAAAGGCATCATTTCGACTCTACTTTTGTCAAAGCCAGTGTGACAAGTGCTGAAAAGCCCCATAACCCAAGGTCACTGATACAGAGTAGTTCTGCTAGCTTGTAGTACAGGCTCCCTTATTTTAGCATACACAGAACTTGCCGATGGTGTTCATTTAAATTTCACACTGCAGGGTCCCACCCTGGGGTGATGTAGAAACAGTTCCTCTGGAGTAAAGTTGGAAATCTGCATTTTAGCACACACTAAGTAGAACTCAGCCGCAGTTGTAGACACGCTATTAGAGAGGTCAGAGGACTCCACAGAAAGTTATGACAGCTAGGGGTGTTGCTTGTATATTTGCCTCTGAGTGGAGCAGAAGGTTCCCAATGGCTGTACAGAAATAGTTTCCAGAGGAATTTTTCATTGGCTTAAATGTTTGACAAATACAGAGATCTCAAGAAGCATTAAAAAAAATCTTTAAACAAATACTAAGTGTCTTGTTCAATTCTGGATATGCCAATAAGACCCTGTAGACTTCGATAGACACCTGGTTTTGACTGTTTTAGAGCCTGGAATTCTGAGGTCAGGTTGCTGACACAGTCAGGTTCTGGTGGGGACTCTTTCTGGCTTGTAAACAGATAGCTGCTTTCCCTACACAGCCTCCCATGGGCCCAGAGGCAAAACTGGGAGGGAGAGAGTTTAGTCTGTAGTCGTGATGCCCTCTGGTTGTCTACGGTAGCAGTAGTGAAGGAACCTAACAGAACCTTGCAGATCGGTTAGCACCACTGTGTGCTTTTGTGAGAATGGAGTTCTTTCAGAGTGCCCTCCGAGTACTAGCTGCGTACAACCATTGGACGAGGGTCAGAAGAGAGGGAAAAACCAAAACTTTATTCTGTTAACATTCTCAGAGTTTGGCATCTTCCTTACTTCCTTCAAACGCTGGAAGAAACATGTCAAGGGCTCTGACGCTGGAGACCGGTTTATCCACTGGGGCCAACTCTGACCATTTCTGCTCTGTAGGAAGTTAGAGGACTCATCTGTAAGCAGGCACCCTCTCATCTCTTTTATTCTCAAGTGACACTGTAAGAAAAATAGTTTGCTTTGAGTTTGTTTTTATTGGGAGATCAGGCCTCACACTGAAGTCTGTGTTAGTCACTGTTCTATTGCTGTGAAGAGACACCATGACAACTCTTATAAAAGCAAGTGTTTAACTAGGGCTGCTTGCAGTGACTGCCCGCTCTCAGCTGGGAAGATGCTTGGGACTCCTGTGTCTAGAGCTTACAGAGCCGAGAAGAGCTGGGTTCTAGCACCCCACTTCCTCTGCTGGGGAAGCTCATTGAGCCAGACCCCCATGGAGGCTTGTGTTTTGTGTTCTCTCTTGTAAATTTTCAAATCCTGGCTCTGTGAATACATGTTCAGTGGCCAGAGATGCTTCTGACACGGATATAAAGCAACTGCTTTCCCAGCCATTCACTTTTAAGTTTCGTTTATTTGCTTCAAAAGCCAGTAACTTGGGGGAAAAAAAAAACTTTATTGGTACCTTTTGATATACTTCATGCTCAAAAAAAAAAGTTCTACAGATTTTTTCTTTAATTAAAGTTATTGAGCCTCTGAATCTGAAAAAAAATCTGGTAAAGTTAAAGATGCAGATTTGTGTAATATTTGCACATTTGGCCACTAAAACCTAAGTCATTGAGCTGTTGTTACAGAAAACCACAATGTCTAAATTATATAATTTATTTTGCAGTGTTTTTCAAAGACTTGGACTATTTGCAAAAGCTTTTATTTATAAACTCATACAATCTCTGGAACTTTTCACTTTTGTTACTATTTTGCAGTCCAGGGGTTTGAAACCAGGGCGGCAAGCACCCTAGACAATACCTTACAGCCCATCTGTATCTCTAGACCTCCTCTTACTTTTGTTTTGAGGCATAGTTCCCTGACTGGCCTTGAACTTGGAGGTCATCCTGCTTTAGAATTCCCTAGTAGCTGAGAAGTCTATGCTGCAAAGCCTGGAATTGTTTATTATTTGAAAGGGGGTTTTGTTTGGTAGCTGTGGTTTTGGTTTTTTGTTTGTCGTCTGTTCGTTTTGTTTTGTTTTTGAGAAGACATGGTCTTGGCCTTCTGAGTACTCATATTAGCAGGAGTGAGCTGAGTACCTTCTGGGCTGTAACTTCTCATTTTACCCAGGCTTATGAAAATTAAGATGTGGATTGAAGTCATTGCACACACCAGTGTATGACGTGACTCCGCTGCAGGTAGATCTCATCTGGTGTGGCTGGTTGTAGGATTTCCCGCTATGTTGTGCTATAGGAGCCATGCCTGTAGCTACAGTCACAAAGTATCACTAGTGGTCTTCAACCCGTGGGTCAAGTCTTTCCTTCTCCAAAAAGCAAATGGGTAATTTTAGTAATGAAAAAAAATCTTTATTATAAAGGGAGTTATTCTCCATAAGGTAAATCTAGATTAATGCTTGGATTCTGCATTTGGTGAATGTTGTCTGGGTCATTGCAAAGATTAATCCTGTAAAAATAGATAGATAGATAGATAGATAGATAGATAGACAGATAAATAAATATTTTAGTTGGAAAAGGCTTGTCCTTGAGAGATTAAAGATTTAAAGCTAAGATGGTACTCAGCCTGAATACTGGGCTACATGTGAAAATTTGGCTTAATGTACAATAACTTGAGACTTCTGTCCTGATGCTTGACAAAAATTAACCTCTATTAAGTATGCCAGCCTGTGGTGTGCATGCCACTAGACACTATTTTAGGATATTTTTCCCTCTGTGGTAGTACAGGTTGAATCCTGGTCCTGACGCATTCCCTGACCAAGTACTCTGTCCCTAGGCTACACAAGAGAACAAGGTTGACCCCGAAGGGTACTTACAGCATCATTGTTACTAGTGGTGGTTTTTAGTTTTCTTTTGTTGTTGTTTTGGTTTTATACCAGAGAGGTATAGGTGCATAAAAATTATCTCGTTATTTTTCTAACTGATGGCAGAAAGAACAGAATCTGCGTTTGGGAAGGGCCATGGGCTCCTCCCTGAGGCTTAGGCAGCCTGTGACAGGTGAGGGATAGTCATGGTGGTTGGTCTTAGCATTTTACCTGACTAGTCCCTGGCCTCGGGTCTGCAGCCGGGTCTGCTGGGGGAGAAAACTGTAGGCCTCGAAGTCCCACGTTGTTTTGTCGCCCCACTGATCAGGTCGTCGGAGGGCAGCCCGTCCAGGTGGCGCACTGCGGGGATGCGTGACAAGGGCCGGCGCCAGGCAGTGCGTGGCCCGGCCTTCATGTTCGGTGCCCGTGGGCCCAGCCTCACAGCCGAGGAGGAGCGCTTCCTGGACGCCGCGGAGTACGGCAACATCCCTGTGGTGCGTAAGATGCTGGAGGAGTCTCGCACGCTCAATGTCAACTGCGTGGACTACATGGGCCAGAACGCGCTGCAGCTGGCAGTAGGCAATGAGCATTTGGAGGTGACCGAGCTGCTGCTGAAGAAGGAGAACCTGGCGCGTATCGGTGATGCGCTGCTGCTAGCCATCAGCAAAGGTTATGTGCGCATCGTGGAAGCCATCCTGGGCCACCCGGGCTTTGCCGCTAGCCGGCGCCTGACCCTCAGCCCTTGCGAGCAAGAACTGCGTGATGACGACTTCTATGCTTACGATGAGGATGGCACACGCTTCTCACCTGACATCACGCCCATCATTCTGGCTGCACATTGCCATAAATACGAGGTGGTGCACCTGCTGCTACTCAAGGGTGCACGCATCGAGCGGCCACACGACTACTTCTGTCGCTGCGCCGACTGTGCTGAGAAGCAAAGGCTCGATGCCTTCAGCCACTCAAGGTCTAGGATCAACGCCTACAAGGGACTGGCCAGCCCAGCATACTTGTCGCTGTCCAGCGAGGATCCTGTGCTCACAGCGCTGGAACTCAGCAATGAGCTGGCCAAGCTGGCCAACATAGAGAAGGAGTTCAAGGTAGGCCTGTGGAAGCCCCTGTCTGCTGTGCCAGAGTCAGTTGTGCCCGGTGCTTGTTAATCTGTTGAGATTTTGTTTGTTTGTTTTCAGATAGATCCTCACTTTATAGCTCAGGCTGGCCTCAAATTCACAGCATTTCTATCTCTGCCTCCCAAATGCTGGGTTTACAGGACCGTACTCACATGCCCAGCTTCTCTCTGGTCCAGACAGGGTCCTAGGTGTCATCATGTTCCATAGCCCTTGATGGACAGAAATTCAGAGCAGTCCTGCGTCAGCCTCTCGGGTGCTGGAGTTTACGGATGTGTGCCATCATTTCTTTTTCCCAGTGCATTTTAAACTCGAAGGAACTGCTCTAGCGGTTTTGCTCATCTCAGACTCACGTTAAAGACAAACATCACAGCTTAGCAAGCAGAGGTATCTATGTCCTAGATAAGGATTAAAAGCCAGAAAGTCGGTGTGCCCTTTTGCTAAAGAGAGGCAGGGGTCGACAAGTCTGCCTCCTTCTCAGGTCCTAGATTCTTTCTGTTCGGCTGCACGGTGTGACGCAGCATGCACGGATTTTCTCTTTGCTCTGAACTTGTCTCCAACGGCTACCCTGCATCGCTGTGAGGTAGGGCTCCTCTTCCTTTTCTCAGGTGGAGTGGTGGTTTCTTTGAAGCCCTATTCGTGGCCACAGGCTTTTCTATATGCTTAGATGTAGCCGAGTCCAATGCATGTATCCCGAGATGACGATGACGTCTAATCTACTCATTTGTAAGGGACAATGTTAGACTGCAGACTCAAGACTGGGTGCCCCTCCCAGAGCCAACACTCAGAGAGCAAATATGGAACACTATTGGAGCTATGTTGTTAATGATAATGTACTTCACTGATGGGACGAGTGTCTCATCTTGAATCCCGTGGACATCTATTTAGAGTGGTGAACTGTGACAGTTGGGTCAATCTACAAAGGACAGAAAAGTCGTCTGTGCATCAGAGAGATTTTCTGCTTCTTAAACGCGACTTGTTTTTGTCAATCAGTATTTTCTTACAGAAACTCTATATTAGTGATGGATCATGTTAAAATTTGACTCCATTGCCAACCCTCCTATGCATTTTAAATGGCTCTAGTCTTAACTCTGAGGAAAAGGAGGTGCTTGACTGGTAAGGTAAAGCTCCATGCGTTCTCTTTAGCAGATTTCTGTCCTGTTTTCTACACAAGGAAGTGGTTGCAAGCACTAGCCCCTCGGCTTCAGACAGCATGAGGACTAAACCTTTTCGGGATAGAATAATACCTCAGAAAGTGTATTTATCCTCTTTCACATCTTAATATAGTTTTTCATAGTTGAGTGGGTTTTTTTTTTCAAGCACAATCTGCAACATAATTCACGTTAAGGAAAGTCTGTTTTCTCTAGGGTTTCAAGAGAACATCACAAGTGAGTTTGCTCACTTTCCTTCCACAACAAATCCCCTCCGTGTTTGTCAACCCTCACTGTGTCTCGGTGAAGCTCTGTCCTCGGTGTAACAATCTTGTCACTCAATTCCTGATTTTTTTTCTGATATAAAACTGCCCCCTTTGTTGTTAAAAAATGAGGGAAAATCAAGAATAAAATGGGGCTGGCTTGATATCTACTGCTATATGCACATCTATAGTGTGCCACTTAAAAAGACGGGGTCTCACGTAGCTCAGGCTAACCTTGAACCTGCTGTGTAGCTGAGGATGACCTTGAACTCCTCACCCTCCCCCACTTTTCGAGTGTTTGAATTACAAAGAGCACCTGTACCCCAGAGCACAGGGAGAGCAAGTTAAAGCTTCAAACTTATCTGGGACAGTAGAAAAGTACTAGAAAAAAATATTTTTCAACATCATTTCTTTATTTCTGAGATCGTCACACGAGCATAATTCTAAATTTATTTGACACTTCAAACATCACAGAGACCTGTTTTTTTTTTTTTTAAATGTACTTCACTTGATATATGTTGAAGCTCTGCAAGAGAAATTCCATAAAAGGAAATATTTTCTAAGATTATGTTTTAATAATTTACTAAAGATGGTGATGTTTGCGGTTCCGCCAGGAGACATCTCCTCGGTGGAGCAGCAGAGGAGAATTTGTTATTCATAGTTTCCCCCCTGATGCCAGCTAAGTCCATATTAGTAATGCTTAGATTAGAATCGCCTTTGCTTGGAGAACCTTCCAGAGGTGAGCAAATACCACAGTGAAAAAAACAGAAGGGTCCTCGAGGTTACTCACGGTAGCCGAGGATAGACCCTAATAACCATCTGTGTCTTGGACGCTCACCTTACAGGGCAAGCTTAAAAGTCACAGAGCCCTCTGTGAACCAGAGCAGGGCAGCTTCTCAGTCTCTGGAGACAGAGCCTCTCTGCCTCGCTGCGTGCCCTTTGTCCCCCATCCTTGGCTACCCTTGTTGGTTCTTCCTTAGTCCATCTCTCCTTTGCCCTCTCGTCCCACACTCCTGTCCGTCTGTCAGCGCTGTACACAGTCTGAGCCCTAACCCAACTCCCGGTGCTGCACCAGAACAGGACAAGCTAAGCTCGGTGCTGAGGGAAGCAGGTAACCTAATTTGCCCTGCTCTGTGCTGTTCACTATCGTCTTTCCAGAGGGACTTTCAGCTCAGAGTCCTGGACTGAAATAAGAAGTAGACAGTGTGCAGCTCCCTGGTGAAGCACAGGAGATGCTTTCCCCTTTCAGACACCCAATCCCAGCATATTATCAATGACCTGGATTGCATACTCTCTCGGCCTCCGCACACTTCCCACAGTCTCTTGGGGCAGACAGAGAACATGTGAAGGTCATTGTCTCAGGAGGCCGAGCGCTCAGGGTCATAGATTTAGATGAATTGATGAAGGACAGCCCAGTGGCATGTTATTAAAGGAACAATCCGGATGTGCAAATGAGCTAGCTGTTCTGAGAAATGAAGGCTTAGATTTGATCATCCTCCCATCAGTGGCAAGGAAGCCTATCAGTTACAAAGATACAAGAAGACAAATTGAAATTTCCAGATTCTAATTGAGTTGGATGCAGGTTTTGTTTTTTTTTTTTTTTTTTTGGTAAATAAATAAACAAACAAACAAGAAATGCTATCAGTCTTCCCTGTGCCTCAGTTTTTCTTTCAAAGTAGAGAGCAATTTCAGTTCCTATCGTAGTGGAGCTAAAAGGAAAAAGCAAAAGCAGTATGACCCAAAGCTAGAAAGCCTTTTATAGCAGGAGGAGATGCTAGGAATCATGGAGTCATGGAGACCCCTTATTTCACAAGTGGGACAGCAGAGGCCAAGGTCACACTGACTAAACTATATCTGAGCATCTTGGATTCCAGTCCCAGGTTTTATTTACTTAAGATTTATTTATTTGTACTTTTATGTGAAGTGTTTTGCCTGTGCACGTATTTGCACCCTGTGTGTGTAACCATGTGTATGAGCACCATGTAAGTATATGTATGCCTTGTGCCCTTAGGCACTGATTTAAGTGCTAGAAACCAAACTCAGGGCCCCTGGCAGAGCAGCCAGTGCTCTAAACCACGGAGCCATCCCTCCAGCCTCAAATCTTGGGCTTTATGTCCAAAATATCATTCGTTTTGACACAGAAGCACTTCAAAGCTTTCTAACATCCACTAAACTTGCTCACAGAATTTAGTCCTCTCAAAACAAAGAGAAAGGAGGATTCTCCTTATGGGGAAAGATGAGAAAATTCCAAAAGGTCACACAGTTGGTACCTGATAGGAGTCTTTCTGGAGCCCAGGACACCAGGGTGCCTGGTCTTCAGATTCCTGCTTTCCCTCTGACTGTCAGTAAAGAGGCCTGGGGCTGCATGTTTGCTTGGCGTTGAATGTCTGTGTTTCTCTTTCACATATAAAAGGGGTCAGGATGGGGACATGTTATAAGGAATGTAGAGAGGCTGAGTTGAAACTGGAGTTAGTTCATTGCTCTGCCTCGGGCTTAACAAGCCCCTGGAGTTGGAGTTTCTGCTCGGGTCACCTATTAACTTGGTAAAGAGGGCCCTTGTGCTGGAGAAGCACCGTGAAGATGATGCAACGGAGCTGAACTGACAGCACCTTGGTTCTCTGATCTGAGTTGTGAAGCCCCGAGAGGCAGGGAGGAGCTCAGGGTGGCTGGGCAGGCAATACCGACTTCAGCAGCAGAGGGAAGGGTGGCTCTGGCCAGGGTTCGCCATCTTTCCCTGAGCACTCTGGATAGATCTAAAAGCTGTGACTGACGTGAGCAAACCACCATTAGCCAGGTAAAATGCTGCATGCCTTTAGTCCGGAGGAGACAGAGAGAAGAGGAGCCCTTGAGCCTCAAGCTGGGAGCCATGGAAATTCAGTCTACCACACTGGATTAAGAAAGGAACTTTATATGGAAACAACATGGATTTAATACTTCTGTAAGCTATAATAAAATATTGCATTAGCTTTCTGGAAGGGAAGGCAGATGGATGTTTAACTGACACCCACCCTGCACAGAAATGAGAGATTTTAGTAATATTCTCAGGAGCATGGTACCAACTTGAATGGAGACGGTGGCCTTATTCATGTCATCTGTTCCCTGGTGAGGCTATAAGGTGAACTGTTACGTCCTTTGTCTCAGTACTGATATCTGAAGTGGGAATGTTCCAGTCTGTGTAGCCTTTAGACAGTCTCTCTCTGTGGTATGGTTTTTGCCTACCAAATCCAAGTATTTAAGGGAAGAAAATCAAATTCCCCAGATCTTACTTTAGAGCCGTGCTTACCAACCTTCCTAAGGCAGCAGCTCTTTAATACAGTTCTTCATGTTGTGGTGACTCCCAATCATGGAATTATTTTGTCCTAACTTTGTAACTGCAATTTTGCTGCTGTTATGATCATAATGTAAATATTTGATATGAGGATCTGATACTCGACCTCCAAAGGAGTTGCCACCCAGAGGTTGGGAACCAGTGCATTAAAGTATGATATATTTTTTGACACCTAGAGGTCTGCTATGTGAGCTATCACTTGGTTATCAAGACAAAGTGTCTCAAAAATCAACAATATAAGAAATTGTGTTTTCATCAAGTGCATCAGTTAAATGATGTGACTAACTTAAAAATCTTTTTTTTTCAGACAGGGTCTAGTTATATATCCCAGACTAGCTTTCAATTTGCCATCCTCCTGCCTCAGCTTCTTGAATTCTGGAATTGTAGAGTGTGTCTGGTTTAACTTTCTCTATAGGCTAAAATTTTAGTCCAAGTCAGCAAAGTAGAAATGGGGTTTTCAAAAGTGAGGGACTTCCCCCAGGAGATGGTCAGTGGTACCTTAACTGAATCCAGTGGGCTAAAAATAGAGCTCTATTCAGAAGGTAGCAGGAAGGCTGCCAACCAACCATCCATCACACCAAATAAATATGCAAATGGAACTAAAGATTCACAGATTATTTTTAGCAAAGTGTTAGTTCCAGTGGCCTGGAAGTGTTCCTCTCAGGTATTGATATTCTGTAACCCTGGAGAATCCAATTCCGTACAACCAGCCATTTCTCTCCTTCCATTTCTGCAAGGAAGATGACATGCCCTTCAGCCAAACCAGAAAGATGTCTCTCCACCGGGCCCAGCCACAGCCTCCTGTTCAGCGGCCAGTCACCAGCAGCCCTCACTTGTATGGAATCGCTTTGTTTCCCTAGTTTGTACTTCAGGCCAGGGCCTACAAACTGTGTTTCTGACAGGTTCTTGGTGCCACTGATGTCGTTGGTATTAGATCTGTGTTTGGGAAGCAATGTTTCCAGAAAGGCCATGGATAGGAAACTGGACAGGATTTCATATGTGGTGGCCTTTCCCTGTCTCCCTGCTGCTTCGGAAAGTTTCCACTATAGAAGCCACCCTACTTTAGGTTCAAAGTAACCATTTTTGTACAAAGACATAAAATTTGTTTTGACTTTGGTGTTCAGCATTGGCACTTATCCAGTCTCTCTTTCTTTTCTTCATAAAACAAAATTTTGTTCAGAAAACAATACCTCTTTCCTGGTCCCCCCTCCACAAATTCTTGACCCCATTCCCCTTCCCCTTTGCTTCTGAGAAGGTGCTCCCCCACCCACCCACCCACTCCCACCTCAACTTGATAGCATTTCCCTTCCCCGGGGCATCAAGTCTCCACAGGATTAAGCACATCCCATGTATGTTCTTTGGTTGGTGGCTTAGCCTCTGGGAGCTCTGAGGGATCCCAGTTAGCTAATATGATTGTTCCTCCTATGGGGTTGACATCCCCTTCAGCTTCTTCAGTTCTTCCCCTAACTCTGCCATAGGGGTCCCTGATCTCAGTCCAGTGGTTGGTTGTAAGTATCTGCATCTGTCTCAGTCAGCTGCTGGTAGAGCCTCTCAGAGGACAGCCATGCTAGGGTTTGGTTTCTGTGCATGGGATGGATCCCAACTTGTGCAGATCACTGGATGGCCTTTGCTTCATTTTTGTCCCTGTATTTCCTTTAGATAGGAACAACTCTGGGTCAAGAATTTGGAAGATGAGTGGGTGTCCCATGCCTTAACTGAGGGCCATATCTATCTACTGGAGGTGGTCTGCTTGGGTTCCATCTCTTCACTGTTGGGCATTTCAGCTAAGGTCACCCCCACTGGGTCCTGGGAGCCTATCACATCCCTGGTATCTGGGACTTTCCAGGGATTCCCCCCAAACAAAATTTTATATAACAGATGAGTCCTTCTTGGGTCTAATTAATTGCCTTTACAAAAGAGGAAGAAAATAGGAAGAAAAGGAGGAAACAGAGAGACAGAGAGACAGATAGAGAGAGAAAGAGATGGGGGGAGGACAAAGTCCCAGTGTTTCAAATCAACTCACAAACTTGCAGCACATTGAGAGGAACCCCCAGTGCCACATGAGCTTCACCTGAGGTACAATCTCAGGCTGAGATCCCAGCATTTCTGTAGATGCCGCAGGTAACAGGAGCACTCATAGCATTAAGATGTTCAACTTTTCTTCAATAGTTTATAATATAAACCAGTGGTTTATATGTGTACTGCATTTTTGTTGGAGCTAATGTGTGTGTGTTTGTTTGTTTGTTTGTACAGGGTCTTAAACAGTAGTCCATGCAGGCCTCAGAGTCGTGGTAGTCCTCATCTTGTGAGCTATCATGCCTGGCTTTTTTGGAACAATTTTTGTTTTTTAAAAGATGGTGTATGGAGCCTGGAGAGATGGCTCAGTGGTTAAATGGTTAACTCACTGACTGCTCTTCCAGTCCTGAGTTCAATTCCCAGCAACCACATGGTGGCTCACAACCATCTGTAATGGGATCTGATGCCCTCTTCTGGTGTGTCTGAAGACAGCTACAATGTACTTATATATAATAAATAAATAAATAAATAAATAAATAAATAAATAAATAAATAAATAAATAAATAAATCTTAAAAAAAAAAAAGATGATGTGATGATATAGAGCTGATGTCACAGTACCAGGTAGGGGGAACCTGGAGGATTTCTAATTTAAGACCTGATGTGGCTATGCAGTGAGTTCTAGAATAGTCTAAACTACACAGCGAGAATTTAAAATAAAGAAATGTAAATAGTAACTGAACATATTATGACATATGGTATACCATATAGTGTGCTGATACAAGTATACAATGCTGAATTGGGGAATCAAGCAAATTAACATTTGGTCCCTTTGACCAGTTTTCTTTGCATCATGGCCTCTGGCTAAGAATCTTTCTATTCATCACTTCTAAGGATTTGACTTTTTAAGATTCCACATATAAGTGAGATCAGGTTCATATAGTTTTCAGAGGTTTAAGGAAATTTAGTGAGGGCTGGAGAATCCATTTGTATCTGCTTTAACCAGCCTTGTATCCAGGAAGGGACTGCATCTTTTTGCCCAACGGCAGGGACACCTTTATCCACACATCCTGTCCCCAGGCACTAGCCACTGGATGAGAGAAATTCTTGGCATTAAACTCAAAACCTTTTGTTTTAGAATGACTATAGGAAACTCTCCATGCAATGCAAAGACTTCGTAGTGGGTGTGCTGGACCTGTGTCGAGACTCAGAGGAGGTGGAAGCCATTCTGAACGGAGATCTGGAGTCAGCCGAGCCCCTGGAGAGACACGGCCACAAAGCATCTCTGAGTCGTGTCAAACTTGCCATTAAGTATGAAGTCAAAAAGGTGAGTGAGCCACTCATCAGCAGACAGGAACTGCTGACGCTGCAATCCAGGGGACACTAGAAAACAGACTAGGCAGACAGACTGACAGGAGCTTTGAGGTAAAGTGGAAGGCCTTCTCAAGTGCTGCCCACTGTAGGACTCAGGACTTCTTTTATTATTGAATATATTTTATTTACATTGTAAATGTTATCCCTTCCCATTTTCCCCTCCATAAACTCCCATCCCACCCTCCTCCCCCTGCTTCTATGAGGCTACTGATTTGTTTGAGTTAATTTTATATCCAGCCACTTTGCTGAAGCTGTAGGAGTTCTCTGGTGGAATTTTTGGGTCACTTAAGTATACTGTCGTATCATCTGCAAATAATGATATTTTGACTTCTTTCTTTCCAATTTTTATCCCTTTGATTTCCTTTTTTGTCTAATTACTCTGGCTAGGACTTAGATTACTATATTGAAAAGTTAGGGAGAGAGTGGGCATCCTGTCTCTGATTTTAGTGGGATTGCTTCAAGTTTCTCTCCATTTAGTTTGATGTTGGCCACTAGTTTGCTGTATATTGCTTTTATTATTGTTTGGGTATGGACCTTGGATTCCCGATCTTTCCAAGACTTTTAACATCAAGGGGTATTGGATTTTATCAAATGCTTGCTCAGAATCTAATGAGATGATAATGTGGTCTTTTTCTTTGTTTGTTTATATAGTGGATAACGTTGATGGATTTCCGTATATTGAACCATCCTTGCATCCCTGAGATGAAATGTACTTGATCATGATGGATGATCATTTTGATGTGTTCTTGGATTCGGTTTGCAAGAATTTTATTGAGTATTTTTGCATCCATATTCATGAAGAAAATTGGTCTAAAGTTTTCTTTCTTTGTTGGATCTTTGTGTAGTTTAGGTATAAGTGTAATTGTGGCTTCACAGAAGTAATTGGGTAGTGTTCCTTCTGTTTCTATTTTGTTGAATAGTTCAGAGAATATTGGCATTAGATCTTCTATGAAGGTCTGATAGAATTCTGCACTAAACCCATCTGGTCCTGAAGCTTTTTTTGTTGGGAGAATTTTAATGACTGCTTCTACTTCTTTAGATGTTATAGGACTGTTTAGATGGTTTATTTGATCCTGATTTAACTTTGGTACCTAGTATCTGTCAAGAAAGTTGTCCATTTCATTCAGATTTTCCAGTTTTGTTGAGTATACGCTTTTGTAGTAGGATCTTATGATGTTTTGAATTTCTTCAGTTTCTGTTATGTCCCCCCTTTTATTTCCTGTTTGACCCAGGACTTCTCGATGTGAAGGATAATGTCCTCTTCATTTTAGTTTCCTCAAATCAGAGGATTCTATCCTTTATGCATCTTAGGGGTTTAGTGTAACTTAAATGGATTAAAATTAACCAAGCACTCTTCAAACTGTGGATTTCTGCACCAGTAACAGTAACAGCATGGTGGCACACTTCTCTAATCCCAGCATTTGGGAAGTAGAGGCAGGAAAGTCAGGAGGTCAAAGCCAGCCTTAGCAAGTCTGGAGCCACCCTGGGATTCATGAGAGCCAGTCTCAGAAATAATAATAATAATAATAATAATAATAATAATAATGTTGATTCTCCTGTTTACGTGCATTTGTGAGATACCATAACATATGTTCTTGTGATAATCCTTACTGTAAGCCGTTATTCATTTTATCTATAAACCAGGGAAGCTACAGAATAAGATTCTACACAGAAGGAAACAGTTACCAAGCTTAAGTAGCAGGTCTGATGAGGTAACATGGATGTGGAGGTAGTCACACCAGGGTCATAAATAAAGATGACAATTGTTTTCAGTATGGTTACTGCAGAAAAAAAAAAACCTGTTGTGTATGTTTTTGTTTGCTAATTTTCATTGAGCCGTTAAATAGTTTGTGAAAATTGTAGTTAAAATATTTCATATGGTATAAGTCTCAGCTTCTGGAATTGGACAGTTTAGGTATGTTATATATGGGGGGAGGTTGTACTTATAAGGAACTGACAGGGTTGGAGATGGGCTTAGTGGCTAGCAGTCTCTATGTCTCTTCCAGAGAACCCAAGTGTGATTCCTATCAACCATGTTGAATGCCTCACCACTAACTGTAACTCCAGTTCCCAAGGATCCAAAGCTGGGTAGCAGCCCTCCACCTCCCCACACATACACATACTTTTCAAATAACCTAAATATTTGATAAAAGGTAGAAGTTGAAAAATCATGAAGCAGCAGCCATTGGAAGGGGCATATCTAGAGTCATCAGTGGACAGCCATGTCTCCTGTGGATTCATCTCCTGTTCTTCCTTTGGTGTGGACTCATGCTTACAAGGATTCAAGTTCTGATGTCACCATGAGTTCTTGACTGGCCCTGGACAGCACCAAAGCCCTGAGCTACTCTTCAGTAAAGTGGGGGTGGGGAAGCAGTTGTTTGAAGACCATATAAAATTATGTAAGTAATTAGCTTGAGAAACTCTTCTGTGATGGCTCACTAAATATTAGTCTACAGTAAGTCCATTACAGAAACTCATATCAGAGTGATGGCTCTTAACCAAACTAAACTATCAAAGACAATTTTGTGTTCCTTGTTCTAAGTCCTGCCCTTAGTATCTGACTGATTTCTCAGAAACGGATTTAGCAAAGGATCCTTGGAAGCTCACAGAATTGCAAGGAAAGACAAAGGGACAAGTTTATATAAACCAAATATCCAGAAATCTTGCCTAGATCCAAGGCCAGAAACATCTGATAAGGGTCATATAAAGGCTCTGCTGTCCAATGTTGTCACTAGCAGGAGGAATGTCCTGAGTCCTTGGCCATTGTCCTAAGACCTCTTGCAAATCAAACCTGCCACTTAACTCTGACCAATGGAACCCAAGACATAGCTTACATTCTAACACAAAGCAAGGGTGTAGAAAGATCTCTCTCCCACACCTTCCTTCTAGGTTCGAGCACACACACACACACACACACACACACACACACACACTTCCACTACAGTACAGATAGCTTTTATGCATAATAACCATGGGAACTGGGGCCAGTCACTAATGACAAGGAAAGATTTTCACTAGAAATCGAAATAAAAGTTGTCAGGGAACAGATCAGCTCTAAGATAATGAAATGCCCCCTTAGAGATTTCTTCCTTGAGGTTTTCCTTGTGTTGGAGGAAAGATAATTTTGAACACGATTGATAGCAAGCCATTTTTAGAAAAGTGTCCAGACAGAGTCACGCTTCTTGCAATACGAATCTCTTTTTCTTGGCACCTGAGAGGAGAAAATTGATTTCAGTTGTCATGGGCTTTTTATCATTCCATTGAAAGTGTCATATTAGCAGAAAC
This sequence comes from Micromys minutus, assembly GCF_963924665.1. Taxonomy (NCBI): domain Eukaryota; kingdom Metazoa; phylum Chordata; class Mammalia; order Rodentia; family Muridae; genus Micromys; species Micromys minutus. The sequence goes on along the minus strand of NC_137984.1, from coordinate 35,395,482 downwards.
AGCTCATCTTCAGAGATGCTTCTGTAGCCAACCCACCCTGCAGAGCAATGCCTGACTTGATTTTAAGCAAGTTGATGTATGGGTTGCAAGGTATGCGGTATCACTATCAATAACTTTGTTCCCAATCAACATATATATAACTATGGATTTAATGCTTATTAGGAAAGCACTTTTTGATCTAATGATATTAGAAATCTTGAAGGACTGGAGAGATGACTCAGAGGTTAAGAGTATTTGCTGCTCTTGCAGAGGACCCAGGTTTGGATACCATTATTGACATACATGGTGGTTCGGATCTATTCATAAGTCTAGTTCCAGGGGACCAATACCTTCTTCTGGTCACTGTGGGTAGACATGTGATACGCATGCATACATGCAGATAAAACACCTATACACATACAATTTTTAAAAGTTGTTTTAAAAATAATTGTTTAAGAAAAGTTACAGATCACTTGACAACATGCACTTTGGAACCTCTGCACACCAGAAACAGCATCAACAGAAACTGAAGGAAAGGGGTTAGAGGGATTCTTCAGTGGTTCAAAGAATTTGCTGTTTCTTGCAGAGGTCCTGGACTGTTCTCAACACATTCATGATGACTTTCAACCATCACATAGGCATCACATGGTGCACATACATATGTGCAGGCAAACCACTCGAACACATAAAATACATAAATCTAAAAGAGTGTTTTTAATTAAAAATAAGCAAAAAAAAATTAAACCCTGTAAAATAAACATACCATCTGGGCATGGCAGAGCATGTCTGTAATCCTAGCACTGAAAAGGCTGATATAGGAAAACCAACAGCCTAAGGCTAGCCTGGGGTCCATATGAAAACTGCCTCACCCTCTCCCAAAATAAATAAATGATAGTTCACAAATCTATTCTCCCATTCCCAAAGAACAGTTACAGTACTTGGTGATGGTGAAATCGGTGATTCTATGCTGTGTCTTTCCTGTCATCGTGATGATGTGCGCCCTTCGAGGTCTAATTCTGACCATACATCTAATTCTGACCATACATCTAATTCTGACCACACATCTAATTCTGACCATACATCTAATTCTGACCATATATCTAATTCTGACCATACATCTTCACTGTTCTGTGATATGAGGCAGAGATTGGTCCCTCCCTCCCCTACACACCTCAAGCTCTACCTACTTCATGGTGGGTGGCGTCTATTATAGGAAATTTGACGATGGGAGATGACAGACTATTTAGTCTGTGAAACTAGGCTACAGAGAAAAGTCGTTTCTGGAGCCCCTCCCCGCCAAGTGCTCCAATTTCATCCCTAACAGAAAAGAAGTGTAAAAATTAGACCCGCCTCGATATGGCCAAGTTCAGTTATCCATCAGTATGGTTCTCTGTAGAAGATATAAGAGGGAGAGAGAGAAACATATATGTAACTAACATAACAATGTTATTAAAGTCAAGAACAAAGGTCCTCAAGGGTTTTTCATAACAGTACCCCACTGGAGGACAGTTCAAAAGATGGTATACATGATCGTTTTTTAAGTACAGGTTTATTTAGTTTTTGGGGGTTCAGCTTACATCCTATTAAACATCTCTCTGTCTGTCTCTGTCTCTGTCTCTCTCTCTTTCTCTGTGTGTGTGTGTGTTCTGTAACACTACTAAAATGTTGATTCCATTAAAAGATTGAAATGTTCTTTTGTGTCAAGCATTCTCTCTTTGAATCAGAAAATCTCAAATCAGGGTATTATTTTTGTAATGACTTCAATTTGCTGGTCCACTGAGGTTGAAAAACAACATAAGAACCCGAGGCAGCCAGCTATGACAGTGTGCTATTACGGGGGTGTTTTTCCAGGAAATAGAGTGGTTTTAGAGATAAAGGTCTCCACCCTATTTTGAAGTTCTCGAAAAGAAGAAGAAAAAAAATTCCATGAATTAGGGTTTTCTGCTCTTGCTTGCTAATATTGGATTGGTTTTATTTTTTTTTAAGATGTGCCTTATGGATTTGTATTAGCCATTTTAAGTTGTTGGGGGAAATCTATTTGTGTGGATTTTTAAAGGATTCGGTAGATGTGATATTACCTCAAGAAGAACATAGGCTGTGCTTCTATTTATGCTGAATTTTATAACAGGTAAAATGCTAGGATTTAGCATAGAATCAGTGTTAGCCAAGTGTGATGTAAGCCACAATGTGATGTGAGGGTCAATGTAGGTCATCCCAGGAGCACTCTGTGGAGAGGGTAATCACTGCCCTAATGCCCACCCTCAGGCTCAAGATGGCCCTGTTGGGAGAAATGTGAGGAAAGGGTCCAAACCAAACCATTAGTTCTGTCCTCAAGTATTGGAGTGGCTCAGACCTATATAATCCTAGCATGAGAAAGACTGAGGCAGGAGGATTGATTTCTGCTCTAGGCCAACTTGGACTATAGAGTTAAGACAAACCAAAACAAGCACAAGCTGGTGTGACAGTTCAGTAAAGGTACTTGTAGCAAAAGCTTGGCCTCCTAAACTCAATCCCCTGTTCCCTGGTTGTTTTCTCAACTTAATACAACCTGGGGTTATTTGGAAAGGGGAACCTCATTAGACAAAATGGCACCACTACCTTCATTGTAGCATCTCTAGTGGGAGGGCCCAGCCCATTGTGGGCAGTGCCACCCCTGGGTTTAAGTGTATATTTATTATTTACATATAGTGTTAAAACTGAGCAAGCTAGGAGGCAGCAAGCCAGGAGGTGGCATTTCTCCATGGCTTCTGCTTCAACTTCTGCTTCCAGGTTCCTGCCTTGAGTTGTTGCCCTGACTTCCCTCAGTGATGGAGTGTGATCTGAGTTTTAAATTCCTTTTGGTTATGGTCTTTATCCCAGTGATAGAAACCCTAAGACACTCCCGGTCCTACATAGAAGTGGAAAAGAACCAACAGGTTGTCTTATAACCTTCATCTTCACTCCATGGTACTCTCATGCTCACACACACATGCACACACAGTGATGATCATGGTGGTGGTGGTGGTGAGGAGGGGGAGGATGATGACGGTGGTGATGGTGAAGATGATGATGGTGATGCTGACACAATTTCTGTGACATTTAAGCCCCAAGAAAAGCAGCATCTTGGTTCGTTTTTGCTGCTGTTATAATAACAGAGGCTGAATGACTTACAGAACAGAAATGTGTCTTCTCATGGTTCAGGGGTGGGTCCAAGTTGAAGGTAGGACTGGATCCTCCAGGGGAACGTAACAGTGCCCTCCTGTGGCAGAAGAATGGCAGTGCAAACTGATAAACACCATGTGACTCATTTATAAACATCTCTATCCTTCAGCACGGGCTATGTCACCTCTTAGCAGGATTGTCGTTTTTATAAGCATAGAGTCTCGAGAAGTTACCAGGCCAGGTAACTAGACTCAAGAGTCGCTCTGCCTCCCTCCAGACCCCTAACTAGCTGCGACTACAAATGGACAGTGCTTGTCTTTCAGCCCTTGCTCTCACCTCCTAAGAACATCCCGTGACAATACCGGGATTTTGGAAGCAATGTTTTCAAGCCATATCAAGCAGATATTCCCAGGGGAACCGAGTTCACGGTGCATTTGTTTCTCTGCAATGCACTACATGCCTCATAGAAACCTTCGGGCTTTACCCTCTCCCTAAGAAAAGTACACGGTTAACTCCAAAGCAGAAATCTGCTACAATGACATTCAATGCTCAACCTGCAGCTCTCCTAGTACCCAGCTCCTCGTCCTCAGCCTGCCTGGCTGCCGACTCCAGAGAGCTTTGCCTTGGGTCTGTGCAGCTTTGATCTTGCCAACAGAGACATTTCCACGAGTGTTTATAAGACGGTTGTGTTTTACTGTCTTGACAAGGATATGGAGTTCAGAGTTTTATTGTAATGGCTTTTATACTGCATCCATTGACAGCCTACTGTGTGCTCTGAAGAATGACTGCTGATGACATAAGGTTGCACCGTTTCTCCTGTCTTTCTCGGTGTACAAAGCACACTGAGAGTGAGTGCTTATGAGAGACAGGAACTGTGGAGGGGAGAGAGAGACGGGGAAGAAATGTTTAAACAGCACAGGGCGGGAGTGGAGATCTCGGGCTCTTGGCGGGATCCACAGGGGCTTCACACAGACCTTGGAACTCTTCCATTTTAATCATGGCTACAACCTTTCCCAGGAGGTTGCCTGATGACTAAGTCAGGATGTGAGACAGTTTCAAAATTTTGAGCCTCCCAGGGTGTGGCGGCCCATATCTTTCATCCTAGCATCCGAGAGCCTGAGGCAGGATCCCAAGTTCAAGACCAGCTGGGCTCATAGTGAGTGAGACCCTGTCTTAAAAAGAAAAAGGAAGCAAGAGAGGAAGTTAGTAAATAAGTGGTTTGGAAAAACGACCTGACATAGATTGGGCAGGCAGCAGTGGTGGGATAATCAGTTTGGGGTACTATAACTAGGCACTATAGTTAACGGTGATTTATAGACAACAGAAATTTATTTCTTATAGCACTAGGGCTGCATGTTTGAGGTTAAGATGGCAGCAGAACTATTTCTGGCCAGGGCCATCTATTGAATTGCAAACTGTTGACTTCACTTGTAGCAGGAACATGGGGGCTGGGGGTTCATTATACACTGGCACCAATATCACCATCTCGTGTGCTCTATCCCCAGGCCCCAAGCATGCTCTGAAGCCCTGCCTCCTAAGACCAGCACACTGAGCTAGGAGTTCAAAATGTGAATTTGAAGAAGACACTGAATTTGATCCAAAGCAATGATGTTTTCACACTAAGTCATCCAAGGAAGCAAGTAATCACTCCTAGGCTAGCCTGGGCTACAACGTGAGACCTTGTATCAGAGAACTGAAAACGTTTTAGAGGCAAGATGTAGCATGTAGAAACCCTGTACAAGGTTTGAAAAACAGGGCTAGCAAGTAAGCTAAGACCAGGGCTGATGTGGGTTATGCATAACACCAGCATAAACCCTGCGCGCATCTTTTCCTATGCAGTACACACAGCTCTTGCGTGCATAATTTACATGTTTTTCAGGCATCTAGTATTTTAGGAGTAACTCGTGTTTCTCTTCTAGTCGGCAGGCAGCACAGTAGCCAGTTTCCTTTCCCATTTAGAAATGAATACAAGGACAATGACAGGCAGTGTGGTGGGGGACATGCTTTTACTAAAGAAATCCAAAGTCACCGTGGCCAGAGGGGAGTCAGTTACCAGCAGGACTGGCAGGAAGGGCAGCAGTAACTTTGTCCTTAGGCGTCCACCTTATAGGAAGCAAGTTTGAACAATGAAGGGAAGACGAGGGTTTAAACAGGCTGTGTTCTGGACAGACATGTGGACAAGGGAATACTAACGTCTCTCTCCCTCTACTCCCAACAGTTCGTGGCTCACCCCAACTGCCAACAGCAGCTTCTGACAATCTGGTATGAGAACCTCTCGGGCCTTCGGGAGCAGACCATCGCTATCAAGTGTCTGGTCGTGTTGGTCGTGGCCTTGGGCCTTCCATTCCTCGCTATCGGCTATTGGATCGCACCTTGTAGCAGGGTACTAGACTCCCCACCTTCCCTCCGTGGTTGGTGAAATGCGTATCTTTGTTGGGAAAATACAAAAGCTAGGGTTCAGGCTCCCACCTTCTTGACTCTGTGTTTTACGTGACTGGAGCAAATGTTCTACTTTTTGGAGGGTGGATCAACTCAAGAATAGAATCAGGGATGATTTGGTGCCAGCAAGACACATTTGCAGGCATGATGTAATAAGGCTATTAGGTAGAAATCCCCGTGGTAGACAGGAAGGACTAAATGACCAGAGTGTAGAAGCAGTTGCACAGTTCTGCTGATGTGTAAAACAGAGAACATGGCCAGAGCTGGCCAGAGGAACAGAGGAGGCAGACGGCCGTACCCAGTGGAACCACAAAACAGCCGACTGCTTTCAGGGCACTCATCTGAGCCTGTTAGAAGCACCTGGGGCTGAATGTGAAAGTCCTGGCTATCAGCAGTGGTATTTAACCTACAGTCATATCCGTGGTGGGTCCTCGAGCCCTTTGTTCTTTCAGAAACTTCCAACGTGTGTAGAATTGGGGTCAGTGTGCTTTGGGTTTCTTTTTTAGCACCGCTCAATTTTGCTTTTGATCACCCTGAGGCCTTTTCCTCTCAACCTGCCCAAGTGGAGCTAACTTGTGATTAAGAAATCCCCTACACAAGATGTGGAAGAGAATACAGGTCATGCTAACAGAATCTGTCCTGCTAATGAAGGGCACGTCTCTGAGAAGGAGCTGCCCTGGGGTCCTTTAATCTCGTGCCCATATCCTCAAATCTGGTTTTCTCTCTGTCAGAATCTGTTTCAGGAAAAACCAGCCAAGGTCATTTACAAATGACCCTGAACGTCTACCATCGCCCTATGGCTCAGCAGTCTCCTCTAGGACTTTATATGTGTGAAAACATTTATTCATTTTACTTCCCTGATGATTTGCCCCCCATACAATAGAAGGTAGAAAGCTTGTCATTCTGACCAAGTTCGATGACTGTTGGATTCTTTGTTATGTATCTTGGAGATAATATTCTACAGTTTTTTAAATATATAAACACTAAAGACTAGAGCACAAATCACAAAAGAGCCTGCAGTGAGCAGAAAATTATAACCCAACCAGTTCCTCTTTCAGGAGAAAATACATTACAAAGTTCTGGCACTCAATAGTCTGTCTCTTCAGGCATCCCAGTCATTTAGAGCAGATTGGGGTTGCAGTGAGCATCTTGGGGTGCACACTTTGCATCATATAAAAATGACAGCTCAATCATCATAAGGAAAACAAAAGGTAGGAGCTTAGCCATTCCCCGGATCCACGCATGCACACGCCTGTGCTATTCACAGAGTAAAGAGAGAACCTGAGGATGACCAGGCTGGGGGACCTTAGTTAGCAGAATGCTTTCCTTGCAAGCATAAGGACCCAAGTTCTGTTCCTAGCATCCACAGCCAGAGCTGGGTAGGAAGCATGTGTCTACAGCCTCAGTGCTGAAAAGCTAGGGACGGAAAGACCCCTGGACCAGCTGGACAGCCAGTCTATGTAGCTGGTGACCTGAGGGTTCCAAATCCAAGATGGAGAGCATTGGAAGAATGACCCTGATGCTGACATCTAGCCTCTGTTGGGAATTCTTAGGCTGGGGACAAAGCTAAGCATTAGAGCATCAATCTAGTGGTGTGCATGAAGTCCTGCTTCCAATACTGTAACACACACACACACACACACACACACACACACACACACAGCTCATTTTAAAGATGTGTATACTACTTTATTTTCATACTACTTAAAGTTTTTTTAAAAAGCAAGCTTTGAGAAAAACAGGCTCAGTAACTCCCAAGAAGCAGCATGTGCCTCAGCCATGATGCCAAACTCGGGCTCTGCTGACTCGGCACCAAGATGTGTAATTGTTCCGTTGCTTGTTTTTCTAAGTCTGGTGTTGAAAGGTAACGACTGTCCATGTACATGCGTGTTCAGATTCAGAAATAACCTGACACTCTGGAGTCATTTGAACCAATTAAAATTCTGGACATTTGCTTGAAGTCATTCTTCTAAATGTCAACCAAATTGTCTTGAGGGTCACAGACTGGGCTAATATTCAAGCTCTGAATGTACAGTCTAGGGAACATATTTGACAAATATGTCCAATATACCTAATCCCTGGACTGCAGATGCCCTGGGGCTAAGAGAATGTTTCTCATTTCTATTAGAACATGGGACTTTTGAGGGCAGTGTGTCACAGAATATTTTTAAGGAACTGCCTTCAAATGCTTGTAGGACAACCATAGAAGTGTCTTTATTATATGGGTCATTTTCAGAATACAGGTTATTATTTTTAAACCAAGCTACCTTATTCAGAAGTTCTAATTATTATATATCTCCTTAAACATGTAGGCAGTAATTGATAAGAAATTTATCTTGATCCTAATATTTTCTTCCTTCTAAAATATGATGCACGGCATGATGATTCTGCATTATCTGGAAATGAGAATTATAAATTGTTTGCATCATAGTAAATTTTTTAATCTCTGAAAAAAGCTTTTAATGCCCTACGTGAGTCTACAAACTCACATCTCTTTTCCAGACTTAAGAACTTGGACTTCATGGTCATTCCTGCAAAAATAAGAATAAGAAGCCTGTCACACACAGGGGCACCCTTCAGGGAAGCACAGGTTACAGCCGAATCTTGGAATCTGGATTTCCAAGACTTTTGAAATTATTTTAGAGGGAAAAAAATTTCCCTAAAAAAGAGTAGTTTTCATGATGCATACCAGTCAGGGGAGTGAAACCTTTTGACACTGTGACTTGACGTCTACAAATGCATTGAGAAACATTCATAAGTATTCTGGGAAACACGTGGCCCAACGGCTGCAGGTTGGACAATCCTGAATAGCTCTTCCAAAGCAAACAGAAAGTGTTCCAACTCCCTGTACTTATTCGTTTTTATCCTATATAGTGATTGTCTACAGTGAAGTAGAGGCCGTATTTTCTAGAACATCTTCTCCCCCTCCCTCCCTTCGCCCTCTCTCTTCCTTCTCCTCCTTTCTTTCCTCTGTCTCACCCCCCACTCCCCCGCTCTGCTGTATTACAGCTGGGGAAAATTCTCCGAAGCCCATTCATGAAGTTCGTGGCACACGCTGCCTCCTTCATCATCTTTCTGGGTCTGCTTGTGTTCAACGCCTCAGACAGGTTTGAAGGCATCACCACGCTGCCAAACATCACTGTTATTGACTACCCCAAGCAAATCTTCAGGGTGAAGACCACCCAGTTCACATGGACGGAAATGCTAATTATGGTCTGGGTTCTTGGTAAGCCAAAATTTATGGTTCCTAATTTCTATCCAAAAAATAGTTACTGAAGTGGTTGCCATTTTCTACTAGGAACTGTTATATCATATATATGACGAGAACACCATCTTTAAGGCTAAATGAGAAAATAACTAAATGGTTAAATAGTATTTAACACCCACGGAAAGGTATAAGTTGGTCCTAAGTCATTAATATGGGCCTAGCTGTTTAATTAAAATACTTGCAACTGAAGAGCCTTTGTTATATATGGCTTTGGTTTCGGGGATTTTAGGAGGCCTTGCATTTTCAGAATGCTTGTTACTTAACTTCTGGTAACTCATTTTGAGAAGCTGCGTTAAAGGAAAAAGTCAAAGTAGAGTGAGAAAAAACATTCTGCTCCATTGACTTCTATCCCAGTCATTCTGTGGTCTGCTCCCAACTGTGAGCTCCTTGCTGCTCTGAGTGAATAGGTTAATTCTTCACTCATTCACCTTACAGCCCCACCTGGAGCAAGCCATTCTTTTATTAGCTTTATTGTATGCTTTATTTTCTTCTTAAAATGTTACAATGTGTCCAGCTGTGGCCCGTGGGTGCATGCCTTCCACACACTGGACTATGAGTGCAGCCCAACACCTTGTAAATGATACCATATCACAAGAGCAAAAGGCTGGATATGCATCCATGTGTACATCCTTAGGACAATTTGTTAGACTGAGTATTTCATCCTTTTTGACTCAGATGACATTTTCCACTAGAACTGGGTCAGTTTCAGATGGTGTACCTGGCCTCCCCTGTAAACTGTGAAAATGGGAAGAGAGGTTAGAAGAGGGCATGTTTCTTAATGATGGGGCTTAGTTCTTGTTAAATGTCTGCACTGACCTTCTCACCCTGAGTTTTATTGTATCCCTACATTACTATGATCTGAATTAATTGACTCCATAGGCTTCATTTCCTCTACTCCTCCAAAAACCTCATGGAGCAAAGCCTTGGACTAGCCGAGTTCCGCTTGCTTCTTTCCTGTCTCCAGTGTTATCAACACACACAGGGTTATATGAGCAGCAATCCGGTGTCACATGTGTTTCTTTAAAGGCTGTCATGATGGAGTCTGTCAGCCCTAAGTTGGAGCTTCCTTTCCACTCAGCTCCGCCAGACCCCAACCGGAAGTCAGTTTTTGCCGGGGTTACTCCTCTCCTGGGTATTGGCTCCTCAGCCCCAACCAGAAGATCTAATCACAGTCTCCGGTTTCCTGCCCAGGGATGATGTGGTCCGAGTGCAAGGAACTGTGGCTGGAGGGGCCCCGGGAGTACATCGTGCAGTTGTGGAATGTGTTAGATTTTGGCATGCTCTCCATCTTCATCGCCGCCTTCACGGCCAGGTTCCTAGCTTTTCTGCAAGCCACGAAAGCTCAGCAGTATGTGGACAGCCACGTGCAGGAGAGCGATCTGAGTGAAGTCACACTCCCGCCTGAGGTTCAGTATTTCACCTATGGTGAGTTGTTAGCTGCGGGGCCTTTTCTTTTGTCAGGAAGGGCATCTTGGAAAGCAACGCCCTTTAAAGATGTGCTCCCCCGTATGAGTTCAGGATGTTCTAAGACCCCCCAAAAGATTCCTGTAACCACTGATGGAATCAAACCTACACACTCTGTGTTCTTTTTCACAAGTAAATATATGCTTGTGATAAAGCTTGTTTTAGAAATTAAAGACCAGCGCATGTAGCAGAGGATGGCCTTATTGGGCATCAACGGGAGGAGAGGCCCTGGGTCCTGTCAAGGCTCCATGCCCTAGTGTAGGGGAATGTCAGTGTGGGGAGGTGGGAGGCAGTGGGTGGGTAGGGGAGCACTCTCATGGAGGTAGGGGGAGGGGGATGGTATAGGGAGTTCCTGGAGGGGAAACTGGGAAACAGGATAACATTTGAAATGTAAGTAAAGAAAATAAATAAAATATCCAATTAAAAAAAAAAGAGGCTGTAAATATTTGTGAAAAAAACTCAAAAATTGTAACAGTATTCTGTAATGAAACTCCCAGAATATACTACAAAAAAATTCTTGAGCTCTGGGGCTATTAGTAAAATGACTTTTTTTTTTTTTTTTTTTTTTTTTTTTTTTTGAGCACAGTCTCTAGTGTATAGAGACGGTCAGTCTGCTAAGCTACATGGCTACTCAGTCACTAAGAGGCAGACAGCCTATACACTGTAGGTGTGCTGGACAGAGGGTGACCCGTACCCTGTGAAGGCTGGAACCGGTAGGAACTGTACTGTTATGCTGAGGAGGCTGGGCAGCTTAAAACGTAAAATGTATTTGCTTCTGGGATTTGCTGTTTGATAGTTTCAAACCACAGTTGGTAGTCAATCACTGAAATTATGAGATGCCAAACATAGACAACCACTGTATGCTCAGCATGAGAAATGCATAGAGTGGGGCTGGAGAGATGCCTCAGTGGTTAAGAGCACTGACTATTCTTCCAAAGGTTCTAAGTTCAATTCCCAGCAACCACATGGTGACTCACAACCATCTGTAATGAGATCTGATGCCTCTTCTGGTGTGTCTCAAGATAACTACAGTGTACTTATATATAATAAATAAATAAATATTTTAAAAAGAGAAATAAATGCATACAGTGTTTGTGGGCAGTGGGGCAAGCATGTACTCCAGACTCTGAGAAACTACATGCTCAGTGGCATGAAATAAGATGAGTGAAAATTCAGCGCAGGCAGGATATTGGAGCTAAAGTTCGTACATATGAGAAGTCAGGCTGAGGAAACTGTGGACACTGGAGAGGATGCTATGCCTTTCTCATGGCAAGGATGTCCAGGGGGAGGACACTGGTGCCAGCTTAGCCAGCACACACCAGTGTTATCCAGCACACACCAGTGTTAGCCAGCACATGCCAATGTTAAGGAGCTGTGATTGGCAATCTCCACTATAGTTGTATGTTAGTCAGCCCTGCAATCCCAGCTATAAAGGAGGCTTAGGCGGAAGGATCACAAGTTCAAAGCCTGCCCAGATTACACAGTTGAAGATCAGCCAGGGCAACTTGATGAGATCCTGCACATGAATAAATATAAAGCAATAGATTAATTGAATAAAGGCACAGAAATATTGTGTAATGCTTGCCTAACCCAAATACCACAATAAATTTATTAAAATGGAATGAATTATTGTCTGACAAGCAGTTTATAGATAAGAAAGACTAAAACACAGACTATAAAGTCTGTGTGATTAGGACTCAATGTTGTGAGGAGTACAGATACTTAAACATTTTTAGGGAGTCCCCAAAATGTAGAAATTGCAATGCATGCAATGTAATGCAAAGTAATGATGACATTATCAGCAAGCAAGAGTCTTAATGTCCTAAATATAACAGGTCAAAGGAGCAGCTAAGCTCCACTTAAAGTCAAAGAAACGAAATCTTGTTTTATGTGTCATAATTTTGACTGTTCTTACAGCCTGTGTATTTAAATTTATTCCTGTGTAGTTAGTAACTGTTGGCTGGACAGGAAGTTATTAATTTGGGCTTCTCTACTTCCTTTATGTATGGTTTTGAAAGTCTCTAAGTCTTGGTTTCTGTTTGTATGAAGAAAGCAGAATAACACTGGGCCATTGAGCGGAGAGTCTAACACGCGGCAGAGAGTCGGCAGATGTTAAGCCTACGGTGCAAATGTCCACAGGACAGCCCTTCTTTTGGAAGTGACTTAATGCGCACAGAATTAACCACTCATTGTTTCACTGGCCTGCCAGCGAACTGAATCTGCTGTAGACAGCTGGGGCCTCACTCCCTGTCTGTATCTAACATATTTATGCTTCCTGGAGCTGCCCCGTGACTCAGATCTCACAGGGTCACAGGGTCAGCACCAGTATGATTTGTGATATTCTCCTGACTGACTGTTGGACATTTTACCTGCATTAATTGATAGATAAAATCCTCTTCAAAATAAGGCTTCACTGAGGCCTTGCTTATAGGATGGCAGAGCAACCAGAAGGTAAAGCTGACACTTGGGGCGGAGGGAGGGTCCCTCACCTCTTGTCCTGAACATGCTCCATGCCCCCCACCTCGCTCCATTCTCTTCCTGTAGCAGGTGAGGCCACCTTAGTGTCTTTGTAATAGGATTGCACCCATTGAAATACCGGTGTTGTTTCTAGTTTTACATTAAAAAAGAAAAAGAATCTGGAGAACAAATGAAATTGCCAGTAGTTTCTACTGAAGCAAGAACCACCTGCCTATATAATAGATGTTTGCAGTATTTAATTTGCATAGTTAGGAATATTTCTTAAAAGCTCATTTGTAATATCTCTCCCCTCCCCCTCCCCCCTCTCCCTTCCCTAGCTAGAGATAAATGGCTGCCTTCTGACCCTCAGATAATATCTGAGGGTCTCTATGCCATAGCTGTGGTGCTCAGCTTCTCCCGGATCGCGTACATCCTCCCTGCAAATGAGAGCTTTGGACCCTTGCAGATCTCTCTTGGAAGGACTGTGAAGGACATATTCAAGTTCATGGTTCTCTTCATCATGGTGTTCCTAGCTTTCATGATTGGCATGTTCATACTTTATTCATACTACCTTGGGGCCAAAGTAAATCCTGCTTTCACCACGTAAGTACGATATCATACTAGAAAGGTATAAAACAAAGAACCGTGATGGGTCCAGCAAATGAAGAATGTCAGCTGTCGTAACGAGGCCGTTCTGAGAGCAGAAAAGCAATCCCATGAAACCGGTGTCTGCAGCCGGTCATGCAGGACGTTAGTCCCCTCTTGGAGTTCAGTGAGCGTGATCAGGGTTTGGAAAAGTACTGGACCAAAATGGCTATTTTAAGAAAATTGGATGGCAAGTGTCTGATAGTGGACAACTCTTTCATCATGTAGAGGGCTAAATTTAGCGGCATCATTTTAAAGTCTGTATTACTTTCCACCAGTAGTGAGCACAAAGATTCAAGCATCAGGACAGCTCCTGAGAAGACAATGCCAACCCCAGCCCTCCCTGAAGTCACCTCCTCCCTGAAGCCTTTCTTGATTAACCCCCATAGTCACTTTCACTGTTAGGTTCCCCTGCTGCCAACGAACTACCCCAGCTGTGAGATCATCCTTCTCACCCCTGGGAGACTGGTTGTCATGGGGATGGGACTCTCCCTGTAGGCAAGAATCTTCCAAATCTCACCACCTTACTTTTGCTTCCATATTACCACATCTGCAAGCCACAGCACAGATGTTCCCTGTAGGTAAAGTACAGAATCGTGGTCTTGGAAACATCTGAATTGTCCTAAAGTAACTCTGAAATAGTCATTGTCTTAAAGGTAAAGGAGGCCAGAGGTTCATTTTATTGTAAAAAATGACAGCAGCAACAACACCCTGTGACTCCACTGGAGAATGAACAGGACCCTGGTCCATTCCTCACAGCAGTTCTGGGGTCCATTACTTTTCTCCTTTTCTCCTTGGAAGGGGCCTGGCAACAAGATACAGTAGAAAGGAGTATTGCTGGAAAGTCTGACCGGCCAGGGTTTTAACATAGCTCTGCTATTTTCTAACTGCACCCTTTGGTTACATTACTGAACATTTTTCCGTGTCATTTTCCTCCTTTTTAAAATAAGCGTCATAGATTTTTAAATAAGGTCGTCGTGAGCATTACATAAGGCTCCTTACGTAAACCCTCTTGCCCACAGTAGGAGCAGCCGTGTCCTTTCCTTTCCAGCTCCCTCTTTTCCCACACATGCCTGGCCGGCAGCATCCGCAGATGCTGCAAGGAAGTTTGTGAAGGCATGGGAGGAAGAGGCAGGGTGGCTCTGTGACAGGTTGGGTAAATGCAGAAATGGGGACTAGAGTGTGCAGTCTCCTGTCTCCACATGCCTAACTTCACACTCTGAGACTTCGTGACAGAGGGAATCTCAATCTCTCCCTCTCCCCTCCTCCTGCCTCTCCCCCCCCTCCTCCCTCTCCCCCTCCCTCCTCCCTCTTCCTCCCTCCTCCCTCTCCCCCTCCCTCTTTCCTCTCCCCCTCCCTCTTCTCTCTCCTCTCCCTCCCTCCTCCCTCTTCCTCTCCCTCTTCCCTCTCCCCCTCCCTCCTCCCTCTTCCTCTCCCTCTTCCCTCTCCCCCTCCCTCTTCCCTCTCCTCTCCCTCCCTCCTCCCTCTTCCTCCCTCCTCCCTCTCCCCTCCCTCCTCCCTCTTCCTCCCTCCAACCTCTCCCCCTCCCTCCTCCCTCTCCCCCTCACTCCTCCCTCTCCCCCTCCCTCCTCCCTCTCCTTTCCCTCCCTCCTCCCTCTCCCCCTCCCTCCTGCCTCTTCCTCCCCCTTCCCCTCCGCTTCCCCCTCTTCTCCCTCTTCCTCTCCCTCTTGTCTTCCTTCCCTTTCCCTCCCTTGCCCTCCCCCTCTCCCCCTCTTCCTCTCTCCCACTCTCTCTCTCTGTCTTTCTAAGCAGAATCATTTGTCCTCAACCCTCTATCCCTATGAACTAACAACATTTCTAGAACATACTAGGCGTTCAGTGTTACTGGCTGAGTGGTTAAATGAATAAGTAAACTAGTGTTTAAACCTGCGGGTCTAAAGACTTCATTATTGTTTAGAATTTGTTACGAATAGTTTAAAGGACTGTTTTTCTAAATCATTTTCTTGGGGGGGCAAAGACTATTTCCCACCTTCATCATGGACTGGGCTGGCGACTGTTCTTTGTTCAGTAACAGATGTGAGGATCCTGTGACCAAATGTGCTAAACGCCCATAGGTAAGAGTCGTATGAGAGATGGAACCTGATGCTGTCTGCTGCGGGCTCCCATTCCTTGTCCTCTACCCCGTGTCTCTCCCAGCTGAGCATTGTTCCCATGGAGGAGATGCAATTGGCTTTCAGAATCTTTACCCCACATGCAACCCACCCTGGTTCAAAGTAGCCTTTTAAAAAATTGTGTCAGTTTTCAGCATGCACATCCTCTTCCTGCCGCTGTTCCCCAAACACTGTAGAGTAATAATTATTTGCACAGCTTTGTGTTACATTTGATATTTTAAGCAACCAAGAGATGGTTTACATACTACAGGAAGTGATCCACTGGTAACCCGGAAATACAGCGCCATTTCTTTGGGATTCTCTTGCACGTTCTCAGATGTTGAATGCCCGTGAGGGCCTCAGGAGCTAATTCCCCACAGATAACACGGCTGACTGTGGACTCTTGTGGTCAGAATTGAAGCCCTGAAGTGGGGTATTTAGAGTGAAAAGACTTTCCTTCACACCCTGACCCTGTATGAGCTGGCTTCCATTCTCGGAAACCACGGTTTCTTTTTAATACTTTCAGAGGGGTTTCCCCTCAAAAAAAAAAAAAAAAAAAAAAAGAATAAATATCCAGTAGCTCTCTCTTTTTATTCAGATGACTAAGTATTTCACAGCTGCTATGTTTACTTTTTGACTTAATGTATCCTTGCTGTCCTTTATATTACAACTGTATGAAGCTAAATCTGCCTCATTAGCCCCAGTGGCTGCACCGCACTTTAGCATCTGGACACACCAAACTCCTTCGCTGGTTGTTGAACGTGGCTTTGTTCTAGGTATAAACTACTTCACTGCAGGCCATGGTGAGGTGCAGATCCTTTTCTGAAGTGGGTGTTTCCTTTTAAACCTAAGCCAGGAAGTCAGATTGAAAATTTCAAACCACCTACAAAATCAGGTTCCAACCTTCCATCCTTCCAGAAGACAAGCATGGAGTTGTAAAGTAACTTCAGCTTTCTCCTGCTGACCAAGTGAATTGACATCAGAATAACTTCAGAAAAGCTGGGCCTTGACACCGGCCCCAGAAACCCCAGGGTAGAATTGCTACTCTGTACCCTAACAATGTGGACACGGTCGCACATACCTGGAATGCTACCTCTTAGAATCTGGATGCAGAAGAATCAATTCACATAGTAAAATACTGTCTCAAAAACAAATTGAAAAAATAATATAACAGAATAATTCTAAAAAGATTTTTAATTCTTAAAATATAACAGAATTTTCATTAGACACGATTATTAGGGTCTAGAAAGCAGTTAAGAGCTCTGGGTGCTCTTGCAGAGGACCTGAGTTCACGTCCCAGCATCCACATGCTTACAACCATCTGTGACTCCAGCCCCTGACTACCTGGCGCCCTCTTCTGGCCCCCACAGGCAGTGCATGCATGCAATGCACAGATACATGCGGACAAAACACAGGAAGTAAATATTATATTTTTAAAGCAATTGGTAGGAATTTATGATGGTAGAATTTTATAATAATATTTACATCTATATAGCACTAGATACTAGTTTGTTTTTACTTTTTAACAATGGAAACTACTCATTACCATGTTTTTATTGCTCAACAGGGTTGAAGAAAGTTTCAAGACTTTGTTTTGGTCCATATTTGGACTGTCTGAAGTAACTTCTGTTGTCCTCAAATATGATCACAAATTCATAGAGAATATTGGATATGTTCTTTATGGAATATACAATGTAACTATGGTGGTTGTTTTGCTCAACATGCTAATTGCTATGATTAATAGCTCATACCAAGAAATTGAGGTGAGTTCCAGCCCTGTGTGTCTCAGAGGTTTTAAGGTTAGAAATATTGGCTGCAGGAGGATTATTACCTGTTAGGCCATCCATCTACCACTTTGGTCCTGGTAGAAACTATGGCACTTTAGTTGACTATGTTCAGTGTCTAGAAACCACTCTGTTTTGGATTTGTTGGTTCCATAGCTTTCTCTGCTCTTTTATACTTTTATATATTTTCTGCTTTCAGATTTAGTATCTTTGCTTAGCTGTGTGTTACCTGCACCAAATAGTGATGCTTGCCTGGGTTTTTGAAGACTAGGTCTTACTCTATAATCATGTAGATTTATGTTAAGGTGATACATGATTTGACAGTGGAGAGGTGGGGGCAGGGGGTTAGGAAACCGGAAGAGGAGGGGGAAAGGGGGAAGAGGGAGAACAAGATGGAACTGGAGAAGGATGAGCTGGATCCAAGTGGACTTAATTGGTATTAGATAGATAAGAATATTTTAAGGGATTCTACAGGTCTTTTTATCTCTTATAGAAGGGCAGTTTGTATCTTTGTCCATTGGATAAAATCTTATTGTGTAGAGGGTTTGTGGATTGAGAATTTAATATATAAAACAACCAGGAAAAGCCATCAGGCTTTAGAGTCATGTTTGTGCCAGGCAATGGAGAGATGGACACACCGTGGGTGCCAATAAAGAGACAAGCCTTCTGTTTTTAATATTTACTGCAACATAACCAGGCTTCCCAGGACATCACTATGCTACCCAGACCTCGGAATCATTGAGCTCCACCTGCTTCATGCTCTCAGATGTTCAGATGACAGGTGTGCAGCACCACGCCCAGCTTCCATGTGCATTTTAGTAATGGATTCCCGTATATAATGTCCCCAGCACCTCCTATACTCCTATACCTGTGGCCCTGCTTCCTGTCCTTTGTCAGTGAGGATGGTTGTACCAATCACCATGGAAACACTGGAAGCAGAAAAAGATGGAGACAGGATTTATGTGACATTAGAAGACATGGGAGACAAGTAGCACAAAGACAGACTCCACAATGTAACTGATCCAGTGAAATGTGTTGGCTTATGCCTGTTATCCAGGACTTAAGAGAAAGTAGCAGTGAGCTAGCCTAAGCTACAGTGTCCCAGGCCAGTCTATGCTAGTGCGGTCTCTTCAAAACAAATTAAGATAAATGAAGCAAAAATCAATTTATCTAAATGCCATTTCCCCTTCTGCCTCTAGAATAAGACATATGACATCTCCAACTTGTTATGGGTGGGTCTGGAAGAGCTCAGAGGGTGACAGAGAAACAATGATGGATTTAGAGATGGTTGGGGTGACAGAGGGAGACTGTGATTAATAATTTTATCCTTCTTTGACCCTGAAATTTTCTTGTTGTTTTCATTACCTGGGAATGAGGAACAGGAAATGCTGGGTACAGTCAGAGACATATGGAAGAGGAAGCATTTGGGTATCAGTATGTGAGCCTGTACTATACAGATATGTAGGAATTATATGCAGATGAATGTGAATATGTTATGCAAGTGTTTAAAACATAATGTAATTGCTATAAGAATGTACATCAGGTCTAGATGTCTGATTTGAAAGTTAGTAATGGTGGGACTGGAGAGATGTCTTGGAAGTTAAGAGTTATTGTTCTTGAGAAGAGCCAGAGTTTAGTTCCCAGCACCCACATCAGGTCGCTTACAACTATGCTGTTGTAACTACAGCTCTAGGGTATCCAATGCCCCTCTTCTGGCCACCACAGGTATATGCACACACAGGCACACACACACACACACAAGCACACATACTTAAAAATAAAGTCTTTTTTACTTTAACAGTGAGTTTTATTTTGTAACAGGATGACAGTGATGTAGAATGGAAGTTTGCTCGTTCCAAACTTTGGCTGTCATACTTCGATGATGGAAAAACATTACCTCCACCTTTCAGTCTGGTCCCTAGTCCAAAATCGTTTGTTTATTTCATCATGAGAATCACTAACTTCTCCAAGTGCAGGAGGAGAAGACTTCAGAAGGATCTGGAACTGGGCATGGGTAACTCAAAGTCCAGGGTATGTATTGAAAAGATGCCAAGATTGTAAAGTAAATGTTCCGTGCCTTTTTCCTGGCCTTTGATATTCGTTCATTAATTGCTGTGTGTGAACTTAGCAGATACTGAACACAGCTACCTATTCCATGGTCTTTCATAGACTAATACTATCTGCAGAGTGTTTCAAATAGTCACTTAGTCTATGCCCTATTTGGAGTCAGCCGCTCATGCAAACTGCCATAATATAAACAAGCAAATGAAGAGCTTGTTAAACACAAGAAGGAAAGTTATTGTCAAAAAATGCTTCGCATCTGTGTGCCCTACGCTTTAAGGCAGTTACTCTGAAGTTAAGTAACTCTAACTTCAGACGTGCCCCTAGGCGCGTGCGTAGTTCACCACCACTACATTTGGAGAGACAACAGAATGACCTTTCCTTGATTGTCATATCACAGATTCGCCTGTGCATATCTCCGAACAGCGATAAACGTCCTTTATAAAGAAAAATGTTTTGAGCTTGAGTTGACCTAGGAATGTAAGTTTCACGGTGGCACTTCACCAGTTTGGACTTAGTTTTTTTCCTGTATATAGACTTGGGGTAGGAGACACAACATTATGGCTGTATTTAAAATAACAGGGAAGGAAGGAGACAGGAGCAAATGTGTGAGACTCAAGTACCGTTTCTGCTAGAATTGTACAGATGGAGTCTGGCACGCTGCCGCCTGCCGGCAGTCCCCACACTTGGTACACTGAGGCAGGAAGATAGCAAGACTGAAGCAGGTTGGGTACGATGCGATTCTGAGACCAGCGAGGACTACAGAGTGAGATCTGGTCCCTTAAAGACGTATGAAAATGGTCTCTAGCTGCAGTGCTCCAGAAGCCCGGGGAAACAATAAAGCTTGGCCTTGTACAAAACTAGAGGTCTCTCCTAGATAGAAGCTGAGGAAAGACAGGGTTGAAGCAGTTTAATTCCTTATTTTTTTTTTAATGTACACCCGTGTTTACAAGACTTTTTAATAACCCTTGAGTCTCACCCTTACAGACAGTGACCCTGTGCTGGGAGTGTGGTTTGGTGGCACTGGGCCTTCTGACAAGCACAAGCCCCCAGTTTGAACCACAGCATCGGAAAATAAGTTTGAAAGCAAGTGGCTTTTTAAGGCTTTTTGTGGGACGTCAATGTGCCACAGCCATTAGACTCCACAGCACTGACCGGCTGCCCATACTTTGTTTAAATACCACACACACACACACACACACACACACACACACACACACACACACACTGAGAAACCATGGGGTGAAAGGAAGGGGCAGCCTCTAGGTTAGACATGGGTCTGAACTGGCTCTTAAGTGTATAGAAAGTTACTGTGTAGTGAGTTACACAGATAAATGGCCTCACTTAAAAGAGGAAAGCCACCCGGCTTCTATGAGGGTTACATAGGATGTATTCCATTTTATATCAGCAAATATCAGGGCCCTTCCTCAGAGTCCACACTGCTTGCTGTGTGTTTAGACCTGGCTAGCAGCCAGGGTGCAGCCTGTGCAGGGTATATGTGGATCAAGGCTTTCTGGAAGTCCATGCTTAGCCCTCCTTACGCACTGGAAATAGCTGGCTCCTGATGTGCTGGGCGCCTCTTGGCTGCCTGTTGTGAAAACTGAGTGTGTTGATAGATGTTTGGACTTTCTAGGAAAGCTTAGCTACTTAAGTCTTTGGCCTCTGAAGCGTGGTCACTGTGCCTTTTGTGCTTCAGAGAAAAAACCTTGAAATTCTCTTTCTCTAGCTGCCTAAGTCAGGGTCTCCACTGCTGTGAGAGATGCCGTGACCAAGGCAACTCTTAAACAGTTAGCATTTCATTGGGGGCTGGCTTACGGTCCATTATCATCATGGCAGGAAGCACGTAGTGTGCAGGCAGACATGGAGAAGGAGCTGAGAGTTCTACATCTTGATCCCAACACAGCCCAGAGGACACACTTCCCATGGTGACACACTTGCTCCAACAAGGACACACTTCCCAATTGTGTTGCTTCCTGTGCCAAGCATATTTGAACCACCGCAGTAAGCAACAAAGTTTATAGACTTTGGACTCCAAATAGTCATAGTGTAGATGGGGGACACCAAAAGCCAGGTGAACAGGGCAAGTGCAGATGTGTAGACCTCTGTGAAGGCACAGCGAGAGCTCTCCACAGGACATCCACTCCTACCTACCCTGTCACATCATTAATAGAAGGACAAAACTCAGAGGGCCTGCCTTGGTTCCCCCCTCTTCTCAGATCCTCCTGAATTGCCCAGCCTGACCTTAAACTTGTGATCCTCCTGCCCAACTCTCCCCAGCATCTGGGCATCCAGGCATGCGCCACTACACCCAGACAAAGCTGCTCGGTCTCACTCGTAGGCATGGACTTCCTTCATGGAATGAGTTGGATGAAAAGTTGAAGAAATGCCAACATTGTTCTGTTTGAGACCTTTCAGCTACTTTTCCTGCTGAGGCTGCTGAGCTCAGTCAGCGGGCTGATACTGCCTCCCAGTGGCAGAGGGAAAAGTAACATCGTCTAGAGCAGCCCTGCCAAACCTGTCACCTCGGCCATGGCCTGCCACACCTTCCTGAATTATCCCAGTGAGGTTCAAGAGGTGGAAAGAATATAATTGGGGTGGGGAACACTTTTGAATCATATACAAACCAGTTTGCCCTTGAATGATGGGGGTTTCTGCTCATGTCTTTGTCAGTCGTGGCTTTCTTTCAGCTTCTGCTCCTGCCCCCTCAAAACTCAAGCTGGGGTGGGAGTGAGGATAGGTAGATAGGTGATAGATATATGATAGATTGTAGACAGATGTCCAATAGATTTGATAGATGATAGATATATAGACAGACATAGATGATGGACAGACAGACAGATATAGATCGTTGATGGACAGACAACTAGATAGAATAAAGCCCCATTCTTCAACCGATTCTCCAAAGTTCTGATCCTTGATCAGCATAAGACAAGATGCTAGAGAAGCCATATTTTTTTAGGTGATATCGTAAGGCTACAAAACACGTGTAAGGCTACCCGCACCTGTGAAATTCTGTTCAATTTAGGAGAGGGGCTAGGACTCAGCAGCCAATCAAACTACTCCGGAGGCACTTGGAGTTCTGGATGGTAAAGGTTGCATGTTTCCAGGGAAACGTATATTAGGTAGGGGCCAATTCCTAAAGTACATTCTTAGGAAACAGCTCGGTTGGTCACACGGCATTGTGCCAGTGCTTTGATGAAGGGGAACATGTCTCTCACAACTGTTCACTTCAAAAATATTCAACCCCCTCATAAAAGCCAACTTGCACAAGACATTCCTCAGAAATGCGGACTCCAGAAATGCCATCCAAGAGAACCAAATAATCTGTATCTCTCATTCCAGATGAATGTATTCTCATTTACTAGGTCAATTGTATTTTTTCCTAGTTAAACCTCTTCACTCAGTCTAACTCGAGAGTTTTTGAATCACACAGTTTCAACAGCTTTCTCAATCAGCCAACACGATATCAGGTAAGCACTTGTTAGCCATTTCTCTATTGTGTGTGACTCCCCGTGTGACTCTCTGTATGTGTGGAGTGCTGCAGTCTCATATACACTCTGAAGTTGTGCAGAGCAGACAGAACGAGGTGCTATCTTGAGGTTGAAGTTTGAACCCAGGGCCTCGCCTGTGTTACAGTCCTAGGCTATTCGAATTTATTTTATTATTTTATTATTGAGGCGGAGTTTTCCTAAGTTTCCTGGCTTGAGTTCCAACTCACTGTTACCCATGGACGGCAGAACATGATTGGATTTTCTTTTCTCCTACCTTGGCCTCTCAAGAAACTGAGAGTGCAGGCTTGTAGCACCAGGCTCAGCAAGAATTGCTTTTGCGATGTTGAAAACAAAGTGTTTCTGTAACGTTTTTATCACATGAATGCTCGGTACCCACAGAGGTTAGAACAGAACATTGGATCCCCTGGAATTGGAAACCACCATGAGGGTACTGGGAATTGAACCTTGATCCTCTGCAAGAGCAATAAGTGCTCTTAACTACTGAGCCATTGCTATAATTACCAAAGGAACACATATTCGCATAAGCTCTGCCCTGTAGGAAGAGTGGGAGAGAGACAGGCCATATGAGAATAAGGGGTCCTCTCAGTATATCTGATATGTTTCACTGGGTTTTATTTCTGAGAAATCTATTTTGCAACTGATTTCGAGGCTCTCTCGTCAGCACAACGTTAAAATGCTCTTTCCATGCTGATGTCATGTGCTGATCTGGATACTGCGTATATATCTAGCACAGATGGTTGGGGTTCTTGGCTCCATCTGGCTTGTCATTTGGGTCTTTAGGCTCTGTTAGGTTCTCTATAGTGTGGAGCGGATCAGGCATTGATACTTTCCCTGGTGTTAGCTAGTGGGCGTGATCCACCTCTGCATACAGTTTCCTTAGAAGAGGAAAACCTGGCAAACTTGACTGACACGCAACGACTGTCGAAGCCTTCCTTTATTTGACAACTTGACAGTCTGCTCGATTATGGTACTTGGTTTATTTCATCCCCTGTCTTCCACTGGTAGAAATAAAGCAAGGATTTTTATTTCAACCTAACAGAAAGAGTCAAGTGCTTTTACTGTGCATTTATCATGAATGAACTTGGCCGTGTATGTTTGATCTATTTAGAAAAATCTCCGTTCGCCTTTCCTTTTTTATTAATCATTTTATTCACTTACACTTCAAATGATATCCCCCCTTATTGGTTACCCCTCCACAAACCCTGCATCCAATCCCTTCTTTCCCCCCCTTGTCTCTACGAGGATGCTCCTCCACCCACTCACCCACTCCAGCTTCACTGTGCTAGCATCCCCCTCTTCTGGGGCATCAAGCCTCCACAGGACCAATGCCCCCCCATTGATGCCAGACAAGGCTATCCTCTGCTACATTTTTATCTGGAGCCATGGGTCCCTCCATGTTTACTCTTTGGTTGATGGTTTAGTTTCTGGGAGCTTTGAGTGGTCTGATTAGCTGATATCGTTCTTCCTCATTTGCCTTTCTTGATGGCTTTCTGTTACCAATTAAGAGAAAGATTTGTTAATTTCAACAGTGATATTCTTATTATTTCTTAACAGTCTAATATCTCATGCACTCAAAAATTTTATAACAGATTCACTATCCACAATGTTTGATTTAAGTTACCAAATATTTAGTTGAACATGAGAGAAGAAATGAGATTTTTCATGCAATTGGCTATTTTTAAGAGTGAAAGTTAATACTGGTATTTAAAAGCCTAAAGTAAGAGGAATGTTAGTAGTTGAAGATGTCAGCCTTTACCTGGGGTCTGAGTTGAGAAGGCTTTTGTAGCTGTGTGTGCCGAATGCCTTGAACTTAGAGCTGTTATTTTCCATCCTGGACTCTTTCATTTTTGCAGTCAACCAAGGCTTTCATGGCTTTGGGATTTATGTGCTATTTTAAAAGACCTATTATGTAATAACTTTTAAACTTATGTGTTTTTAGCTCTTTCAGTTTTCACATGAAATAGTCACCCTGTGTAGAATGCCCTCAAGTGCAGTGACAGATGAAGGTCCAGATTTATTTTTTCCAGATGATTCTGTTCATCTGTGTCCAGTGTGTTGAATATTGTTTTGGTTTTTGTTGACTTTTCATTTATTAAGTTCCTATAGAAAATTGGATTTCTTCCTATTTTTTTCATGTTATGTTCCATTGATCTGTCTATGAACACTATATGACCATATATAGTTTAAAACAAAGTCAAACAAAACCCAGATGCAATTGTCAACCTTACTTTAGTACTTTTATTTTACAAAATTGCCTGGCTATTCTTTTTTATTTTTTTAAGTTTGGAGTTTTAGTTAGCCTGTCTAGTTCACAAAATTTCTGGCTGGTGTTCTTACGAAGATTGGGCTAATGTTTTAAGACTTGACCTTTTTCTGATGTCCTTTCTTTGGTTGGTTGTTGGTTGGTTGGTTGGTTGGTGGCTGGTTGGTTGGTTGGTTGGTTGGTTGATAGGTGATTGGTTGGTTGTTTCGTTTGTGGTTGGTTGATGGTTGATTAGTGCTTGGTTGGTGGTTTGTTGGTTAGATTGTTTGGTGGATTTTTCTGATGTCTGTTTGGTTTAGTTTATCTGCGATAGGGTCTTCTGTAGCCCAGGTTGTCTTCAAACTCAATAAATAGAAGTTGGCCCTAAACTTCTGGTCCTCCTGCCAAAATGCTGAGATTTGCAGGTGTGGGCCATCATACCCAGATTTGTACAGGTCCTTGTGTCTGGTGTCATTATATTTATTCTTTTCAGTTTGCTAAAATGTCTCAGGAACTGCCAGATAGCAATTACTTAATGGCTGAAAGAGATAATCCAGTACTTCTTTCTCCTGTTCAAAAGTTTGGATCACCAGCTCTGGAGTGTGACAGGAGACTTGGGAGCCAGGCCTTCTCTGTCTAGTGCTATCTGTGACAAAGGGCATGTGCCACTAAGCCTGGCTTTAAACACAGCACCTTTGAAGGGGAACGTGGTATATCTGCACACAGAATTTTCCCTGAGAATAAAGAAAGTGAAGGTGCTTGCTTATTTTCCCTTAGGTGAAGTTTTGTTAGTGAGAAACTTAGTCCAGATGTCTTCCAGGGAAATTTGAACTCCAGAGGAAATTTTAAAACAATCTCATTTCCATAATTTTCCCTTCTGGAAATAAGTGAAGGATTACATAGACCTTTTCTAAGCATAGTTTCCAAAGACATGGAAATGTCTTGTGGAGTATTACATGAACATTTGAGTTTCCCAGCTCTATTAAATAATACTACGAGTAGCTAACCTTATCTAAGCAACAACTATGAGTCTACATGTATGTGATTATTTAATCTAAATAATTGTTTATGAGCTGAGTTTTGTGACCTGCCATGGAATCAAAAAAACAGACCCTCATGAGTTCTTTAGGATTGCTCATCTGGTAAAGACCTGTATTCAAATTAGAGATTTTTTTTAAAACTCTCAACATATCTGCCTCACCTTAATTCTTAATTTGTGTATTGCATTGTATGTGTATGTGAATACTGAAGGAAATCTTCCTCCGTCACTTTCCGCATTATCGCTCAATGAACCCAGAGCTTGCAGATTTGTCTGGACTGGCTGCCCAGTGAGCCTGCCAGTCTCTTCTTCCCCAGCAATGTTTTTATAAGATGTATTTACCTGAACTCAGGTCTTCATTACTACTCCTTCTCCCCACCTCCTCTTCCCTTCCCCATCTCCTCTTCCCCCTCCTCTTCCTCCTCCTCCTTCCCCTAGTTCTACCGGCTTCTTTTTCATCTTCCTCTTCTTCCCTCTTTGAGACACAGTTTGCTACATAGCTCTGACCGTCCTGGAACCCGTTATATAGACTAGGCTGGCCTCAAGCTCAGAGCTCTACCTGCCTCTGACACACAGTGCTAGTATTAGTTGTACACACCACCAGTTCTTATACAGCAAGCTCTTTACCAACTGAGCGGTCCCCACACCTTAATTTTTAGGATGTTTTGGGCTGGGCATGGAAGCAAAAATACCTCTGTAATTTCAGTATTTATAAGACTAAAGAAGGAGTTTAGTGGATTTGAGGCTAGCCTGGGCTATATATCCAAGACTTTATCTCAAAAAAAGTTGTATTTAATTTTTTGGTGAGAGAAGGTTTCTACAGAAACCTTCTTACAACAACCCTTTAATGTCAGTCTGATTCTCATTTTCTTTGGCAAATAAAGTGTTTTCATCACTGTGGAAACTGTTTACTCACTGTGACAATATATAAACCACTACATCTTGCTGTAATAAATGCTAGTGTTTTGACATATTCTTTTGGCATTTAGTCACTGATACAAGTAACACACCTCATCCTGTTGTAGTAAATATTAAAAAGTAAAAAATGGCTTAGCTTACCTCTTTATTGGCCCTGAGCCTCAGTTTAGTAAGGGCCCGGTTTTAGTAAGGAGCCATGCACACGTCTGTCGGCTCGGACCAGGCAACACCCGGGTCTCACTCCATTTAAACAACTCCCTTCCACTCCGTTCGCATAACTCCCTTCCCTTCACACCAAAACTCAACACAAACACAACTCTACAGCCCAATAGCTTTTCATACAGGTTTTTGTATTCAATTCTCCATCCACAACCCTCTACACAACAAGATTACATCAAATAGACAAAGATGCAAACTGCCCTTCTATATGAGATACTAGGCCTATAAAATCTGTAATGTTCATAGTTGTTTAATGCCAATTAAGCCCACCTAGATCTAGATGTCTTTTCTGGACATCCATGTTGGGACCTTCCTCTTGTCCTCTGACCCCTCCTCCCTGATCTCTCTCTCCACCTCCTTTCCCCTGCCCAGTCACACTGGCTTTCCTTTATTTTACTAATTAAAATGGGAAGGTTCAGATAAAGTCACCTCTTGAGTACACGACTGGGCAGTCCTTGAGGAAGTGAAATTAACATTAAAATACGAACAGCTTCAGGTCAACCCACACCATCCCACTATATTTTCCTTTTCACTAAATAGGGAGCTTCATCTTCTTGGTGCTTATGTGTGCTTTTCTCAAGCTTACTTGTTTATATTTACCATTACATACATAAATATAAGCATAGCGTTCTTCATTAGCTTTGTGGGGGTGTTTGCCTGCTTGGGCTGGTTTTGAAGGACTTATTATTTCTAATTATGTGGAGGGCTAAGAGTGCATTGAGTACAGTGCCTGCAGAGACTAGAAAAGGGCATCAGGTCACCTGGAGCTACAGCCTGAGTCGCCTAGCATGGGTGTGGGGAACCAGACTTGGTTTCCCTGGAAGAGCAGTGCACAGTTTTAGCTGTAGAGCGGCCTCCCCAACCCAGGGCTTGTGTATTTCCTAAGAATGTAAATAATACATTAAAAGAACTATTACAGATGTTTCTTTCTGCTACCAGGAGTTTTCTGTATTGTTACGTGGGAATCTCACGCCTAATTGTTGTGTTCCATTGTGTCTACAGACCATCTTCATTTTTCTCCACGAATATTTAGTCCATTTTCTACTGACTATTATAAACAGTGCTCGAGTGTCTTAGGACACATTTCTTTTAACGGTATAAGAGGATTTTTCTGATC
Source organism: Micromys minutus (assembly GCF_963924665.1). NCBI lineage: Eukaryota > Metazoa > Chordata > Mammalia > Rodentia > Muridae > Micromys > Micromys minutus. The sequence continues at coordinate 35,367,086 of NC_137984.1, read as the reverse complement.
ATGTGCTTGGGGATGGCTGTATTTCCATTTTCAGCAGCAGGTACAGACGAAGATTTCTTGGCTTCCTCACAAGCATTTGAACTCAGATTAATAATAATAAAAATTCCACCAATAAAACTACAGTCTAAAATAAAGGGCCCACGAAAGTCAGGCGTGATGGTGTACAACTATAACCGTAACACTCAGAAGGTTAAGGTGAGAGAGTTCTGGGAGAGACTATCGAGATTGCTCATGGGGGCATCCTGTTGGTGCAGAGGACCTGAGTGTTGTTCTGTGCAGTAAGGTGGCTCATAAATGTATCCGTGAATAGTTAATACCCTCTGAGCTCCCAACGGGCTACAGGTGCTCTGCACCTGCCCAATAGCTCTAGATTCATGAATAAAAGACACACACACACACACACACACACAACCTTTATATTTTGATATACCTTGATTAGCTCAATGATTGGGCACATTCAAACCTCCCAGCAGGCAGCATACCCTCCCCCTTCAGTATTCTTGAATTAATACTTACTAAATCTACATTTTATCTCTGCTACCCCAGACCCAATCAGGAGAGTGTCCCCTGGGGCCGCTTTCCTGGGTTCTTGCGTTTCTGCAGGCCTTTAAGTCTGATGTTTCCACTTCCTTGTCATGGTGATTCTGTTCCTTCTCTCCTCTGTGTTTCTAGCCCAGGAATCCCAAAAGAGCCACCTTTCCCATCCTGCCCAGCCACTGGCCTTCGGATCTTTATTGATTAATCAAAAACCAATTGGGGACAGAGACCTTCAGCATCAGGACATGTAGATTCCCCTATGATTTGGGGAGCAAATTAAGACAAAGCATTGGAACAAATCCCCAAGACATATCCATCTATAATTTCAGATATGGAGACTCTGACTCCGCTTCTGGCTGCTCGCACACATCCCATCATACACAGGCACTTGCAGACACATAGAGTTAAAAATTAAAGTCTTCTTTTTTCTTAGGGAGATTTCATGAATCCTTTACAGAGTGACACAGTATTAGGGGTGGACACTGGGCTGGGAAATGGTTCATCAGATAAAGCACTTGCCACACAAGCATGAATACTTGAGTTTGGATTTCCAGGACTCATGGAACTGAACACAATAGTACGTGGCCATCTGTGATCTCAGACTCCTCCAGTGAGATGTGGAGACAGAGGAGACTCCCCAGAATCTCAGGCCAGCTGCCTTGTTGTCTTTAGTGGCAAACAGAAAGCCTCCTCACAAGGTAGAAGGTAAGGCCTTCCTCTGGCTTCCACATGCACACTGCCACGTGTGCAGGGAGCTGCTTCACACGGGAATATGCACATCACACATACACACATACACACATACACACACAGAGACACGAGGATTGACTTGTCAATTAATTAGTAAGCAAATAAACGATGCATGGTGTCCAAAAAGAACGTTGTCTCACTATAAATTGAAATCTGGCTCCTGTACATGAGAGAAATCTTTAATTTACCATAGTGGTCTCCAGTTCTATTCTTTGCCCTACAAAGGTCAGGATTCCATTCTTCTATAGAGCAGAACAAGGTACCATTCTGTAAGTATGCATCTTCTTTATCCATTGGTCCGTTGATGGACAATTAGGCTGTTTCCTCCCCTGTTGGTTGTGAAGAGGGCATCGGTAAACTTGAATGTGTGGATATCGTTGCTCTGCTGTGCTGATGTGGGACCCTTACACACCGAGAAGAATGGTAGAGCTGAATCATGCATTCTCTTTTAACTCCTGCAGGACCCTCTCATTCCCATAGCGAGCCTAGGTATTTGTCAGATAACAAACACAAGTTAGTTCATGCTTGTTCCTGCCTATCTCTTGGGTCTTTTTCTCTCCGACTTAGTCGCCTGAAGCAAGAGTCCCTAGACCTGCACATTTAGTAGAGAATAGGTCACTGGGCTCCCTTTCTCAGAGACAAGCACAATTTAATAAGCTTTCAGTTCCTCCCCTCCCTCCGCTTCTAGGGAGAGAGGAAGCACTCCGGCCCGTCACGTGGAATGACTGGAGAATGAAGGAGTTTTAGGACCCAGGAATTCTTGTTTCTCAGGCCCTTCCCGGTGGCTGTGTAGAAAGTGGGAGGTAAACTTTGACTCTCAGTGAGCCCTGTGGGAATGCTATGGGCCCAGATGCTAGTGAAAAGCTGTCCTTGGACTGCAACTGGGATACTTGTGACCAGGTCAGAGCTTATCATTAATCTGGGAACAATGGGGAATCTCATTTGATTTAAGATTACATTTCACTGATAATTTTTAGAGCATCAAGAATGTTCTCTTAGAAGTTTTACTTCATGCGTTTATGTCTTCAATCCCACTTGCCTCGTTTGTAAACACTGTATGAGGCAAAGATCTAGTTTTTGACTTTCCTATAGGATAGCTTATGTCTCAGCACTACTTGGTAATGATCTTTGCCTCCATCTCTTTAAAAAAAAAATATTTCCTGCTTGATTTATTATTACCGCCATTAATTATTTTATTTATTTTATGCACATGGATATTTTACTTGAACATGTGTCTGTGAACCATGTGCATGCGTAGATGCCCGAAGCATTAAGAAAAAGGCATCAAATGCTGAGGAATTAGTGCTACAGACAGTTTTGAGTCATCACATGGGTGCTGGCTCCTCTGCTAGAGCAGCCAGGGTTCTTGGTTATTGAGCCATTTCTCCACCCCATTATTTATTTAGTGTGTGGTGTGTGTGTGTGTGTGTGTGTGTGTGTGTGTGTATGTATGTCTGTGTGGCTCTGTGTGGTGTGTGTGTGTATGTATGTATGTGTGGCTCTGTGTGGTGTGTGTGTGTGTGTGTGTGTGTGTGTCTGTGTGGCTCTGTGTGGTGTGTGTGTGTATGTATGTATGTGTGGCTCTGTGTGTGTGTGTGTGTGTGTGTGTGTGTGTGCCTGTGTGTATGTGTGCCTGTGTGTATGTCTGTGTGGCTCTGTGTGGTGTGTGTGTATGTATGTATTGTGGCTCTGAGCGTGGTGTGTGTGTGTGGTGGGTGTGTGTGTATGTGCATGCATATGTGTGTGTGTGTGTGTGTGTGTGTGTGTGTGTGTGTGTGTGTGTGTGTGTGTGTACATGCTGTTGTACAGAACTGACTCTCAATGAGCAGTTGGTGAATGAATCACTGAGCTTAAGATCTGTTGGGTGTTTTTGTTTTGGTTTGGTCTGGTTTCCTTTGCTCGAACAGCCAGTTGGATCCAAGGCTTTCTCAGGAGCTCCAGTGAAAAGACAAAGTGAAGACTAGTTCTGTGTCCTTGCCTGGAAGCACATTTGGGGCAAGGTTGGAGCTGGGGCTACGGCCTGGGGAGCCTCAAAGAAGTTAAGGTTTCAACTCCTGGGAACCGGCTTCTTCTCTGATGTGCTGTAGGCATTATAGTCTTAAGGCAGCTGTGCCTAAGCTATCCTGTGTTCTCTTCACCAACATTGTTTGACTTAGCTTTCTGCTGACCTTGGCCCATTCTCCCCTTGTAAATAATGTATACAGAGCTCTATTCCATAATAAACGTGCTTGACATAAACACTCGGACTACGCAAGACTTCCTGGTCCCAGCTCTCTGTCTTCTGTCTTCTCATCCTTAGTCCTCCACCTTGAAGTTTGGCATGCTTGTTCCTGCAGCCTTGGGTAGGTGTGTAACTGGGAAAATGGGCATTTTAATAACAAGGGCTCTTTGCTGTCACATAGCTCTAGTTTTTCTCCAACAACAGCATTCCAGATTACCCCAGAACCCCTTTTATGTGCTTTGACATCTCTAGACCGCTTAGCTTCAAACGTCTTGCTGCCTTAAAATTGAGGATTTTTTTCCCATTCTCCTTGCAACTACCATTTAATTCCAGCTTTTCCCCCACCTCCTTTCCAAATTATCTTTTAAGTGTCATGTTTATGTATGCACAAAGATATGTGCAGCAACACTGAAGTAGGAAGCAAATCATGATCATACAAAGCCACGCCTGATCATTGGTTTGTAACCTCCAGTCGGCCCTCCTGCTTCCCTCACACCTCTGCCAACATCTAAGAGGCTATTGCTTTCCTGATCCTCTGTGTTTTCAGATGTAGGTTTATGCTGTACATGAATATTCGAGGAATACTCGAGGAATGTTCCAGCTCTATAGGATAGCTCTATATTTTGAGAAGTCCTCTGCAACGGGACATTCTCATTCAGCTTCCTGTTTCTTATTCTGGGTTTGCTTGTTTGTTTTTTGCTTTGCTGCTTTGAGACACCGTCTCACTATGCAGCCCTGGAGTTCACTATGTCGCCCAGGCTGTCCTCAAACTCACAAATGTTCCCAAATGCTGGGATGAAAGGCCTATGCCACCATGCCTGGCTTCAGCACCATGCTTCTAAGATTCATCCCCATGGATGTGTGGCTGTGGTTAACTAATAAGATTAATGAACACAGAGGGATTGCGTTGTGGGAGACTGATTATTTGCCTGTCCATTTTCCTTGTTTTCTGATACTTGTATAGATTATTCCATTTTTGATGTCTAGGACAACATTGCTTCTAACCCCGTTGCCTCTTGGCAATATGTGTAGTTTTGGGGCCCTGTAAGGAGTGAAATTTCTGCCAGTGTTGAACTTTAGAAAATAATGCCAAATTGTTTCCAAAGCAGCTTGTCTATTTGCTCTCAAGCCAGGAAAATATAAGAGTCTCCATTGGCCCATGGCTTTTCCAGCAGGTGTCATTACCAAATGTGTGTCTTGTTCATTTCCTTTACTAAGTGCCAACCTACACCTCATCTCTGTCAGAGTATGTGTGTCCTCAGGAATAGACTTTAAGATTGTTCTATAAGTTGTTACTATTTAATAAGTTCATTTCTGTGAAATACCTAGGTGTCTTTTTCCTGTTTAACAATGCTGGTAATTTTTTTATTATTTTTGAATACTATCTTTATAAGTTTTAAAATCATAATGAAGTTCAATTTATCATTTTTATGTTGTAATTAGGATTTTTATCTTGTCTTTAAAATATAATCTGAAAAAACTATATCCTACTAAAGGATTAAAAAGCTTTGTATTTCACATGAAAGACCAACTGAAATTAATTTTTCATCCATAGTATGAGGTTGGCATCCAAATTTTTTCTTATAAATAAACAACTATTCTGCGAGAACGTTTATTTGGTTTGGAAAAATAGTCACAGTAAAGTTTCTATGGGGACAAACATGTAATTCAACAAAATATATGAAACCCAAAAGACACCAAATGTAACATACATATATACAAAATCTAAAGGAAAACTGCAAAAACAGCCTAAGCCAAAAGAACTACAGTAATTATATTGGATGATGGAGTTATAAGGAATTTTGCTATTTCTCTTGTTATTCTGTTTTCCAAACGTTCTACTCTGATCCCTATATTCATTTTGGTTTCAAATAAAGATGAATAATGATCTGTCTATGGTGACAATGTAGCTCCAAGCACCTTAAGGAGAAGCTATCAGTTTAAACACAACACGGACATCTCCCAACCCAGCTTTTAAGAAAAGCTGTTTCATTCTTGAGATTAAAAACAGAAAAGAAAAGAACATATATGTTGGCTAGGTTCCATCAGAAAGTAAAAGACAGCAAAATTCCACAGCCTGGCTGATTCTTTGTGAACAGTCGTGAGTCACCCCCCCCCACACACACACACACAGGCATGTAAGGCTCTCTGCAGAGTGACTGAGCATCTTCATGGACATCAGTGGTGATTTAATTATTTCTTTTCACCCAACAGCAGATAATGAAAAGACTCATAAAACGGTATGTTTTGAAAGCACAAGTAGACAAAGAAAATGATGAGGTGAATGAAGGTAAGCATCCTCTGCTGAGAAACCCTTCTTCATAGTTAACGCGGTACGCGGTGAACATGGGGAGCTGGGGCGTGGTTATTGCTGCAAGCTCAAGGCTACCTTGGGCTACAAAGTCAGTACTAGGTCAGCCAGAACTACAGAGCAAAAACACTGCCTCAAAAAAAAAAAAGGTTTTTAACTTCCAAACTACATAAATAAATAGTGACTGGAGGGTAACACAACAGCACTGATCTAGGATCTGAAAGAAATAAACCTGTGTCTGGAAAGGAGGCTCAGTGGTTAGGAGCAGGTGCTGCCCTTACAAAGGACTTGAGCTCAATTCCCATCATCCGAGTTGGGCAGCTCACAACTGCATGTAACTCCAGAGGTCAGATGCCTCTGGCCTCTACAGGTACCTGTACTCATGTGCAGACATCTGCACACACACACACACACACACACACACACACACACACACACACACACACACACACGGGGGGGGGGGATTGAAAATAAATGAAAGCTTTTATTAGCCCAGATAAGTTGCCTTCAGATATGTCCGCCTTGATATGAGAAAGGCTAACTTAGCAGATGCTGTTGATGCATGAGCTTTGAAGCCATTTCTTGGTGAGCATAGTGAGTCCCTTTCAGATGTAATCAACCCAGCGGTATGTGTTCATAGAAAAAGATCTATTAATATAGAATGAAGGATCAGGGGAAATCCTATTTGCTGGCCTATAAATAGGCTCAAGAAGATGGTATTGGAATGGAGTTACAATGTAGAAGCAGAAATGGTATCAGCTGTCTCATACCCTCCTTTGGGATCCTGGAGCTCACTAACAGACATGGAAAGAGTCATGTGGTCATAATAGTGCCAAAAACGATCAGCATTTGAACCTGTGCCCCAAGGAGGGAAGTTAGTGAGAATCAAGTTCTTAATACAAAAGTTGGCGGCATAGAATGTAAGCATATTTGATGAGATCATTCTTCTTTATCCAGGAAGTGAAATGCAACGTTGAATCCTACCTTGTCTGTAGTCACAGGATTCAGAAACAAAGAAAGTGAACTAGGGATGAGAACCCTGTGCGAAAACCGCTTAGGCCAAAGTAGCTTACTGTAGAACACCTGTTGAGCAAACGCCAGGTTTAACCCCCAAGCCAAAAAGGGAAATGAACCTATAACCAAAGCTAGACATGTTTCATACTAGAGTACTTCTTTATTCTCTGTTTTCCCATAGACCTCAGGAAGCACGTTTCACTATTTTATTTTGCCACAAAATGAATCCTCAATGGTCGGTGTAGATTCTTGAAGAAGATTTAAGGCTTTCTTAAAATGAAAACATTCTTATGGTGTCTCTAGGTTTTTTAATTTTGGTTTTGGATTGTGTTTATTTTTTTGTGATGCTGAGGATTGAACCCAGGACTCCATATGTGCTAAGCACATACTCCACCATTGAGCTACATTCCAGGTCATTGGTTTGCATATAATAAAAGCATATACATTCTGGAGCCTAGTAACGCAGGCCTGGAACTCTAGAGGCAGTGGTGGAAGTTCAAGGGCAGCCTTAGCCACACAGTGATGTTGAAACCTCAGTTCCTTGAGACCCTATCTTCATAATTACAATAATAAATCATACAAATTATGCTTCAAAAACCATAAAGCTATCATGATAAAGGCCACCCCTATACTGTACCCCATACGCATATACAATTACTATATGTCTATTGTAAAAGATGATTAATACAGAGAACTATCCTAAAAGCTCCTATTATTTGCCTAAAAAGAGGAAGTCTGAGCACCACTAATTTTCAGAATTTATTCTTAGAATCTAGCTAAGGTTTTGCCTCCAGATTTAATCTTCTTTCCAGTGCTTCTCTACAGCAGAGTTAAGTAACTCCCAGAACTGCTGCGCTCTCCCCACAATCTGTGTGCTTGGGGTGCTTCCAAGCTGAATTCTGGGAGCAGATGTGCCTTAAACTCTAAAAGGTTAGAGAGATGAGATATGGGATCTCTTGGAGACATGGGTGTGTTCCCCTCATACTCTGACTCCATACCTGACAGCTCCAGTTCCAAGTTCCTGCCACTGTCTGGAACTCCCTTTATTGCCTTCCTTTCTCTTCGTAAAATTTAACTTAAAATTTACTTCCATATATTTGCACCTTCAATCGATTAATTTTTTTGTAGCGCATCAGAGATAGCATGTAGGTATGTCAACCCTCCGCCAGAAGGGAACCAGAAGGCTCCTGTGTTTAGCAAGGGAACAGTGTGATTATTTGCTGGGGGTGAGGTGGGGGGAGGAGGGTTGTTTATTTTTGGAGATAAGGGTCTCTTAGTGTAGCCCTTGCTGTCCTGGAACTTGCTATGTAGACCAGACTTGTCTCAAACTCACAGAGATCCACCCGCCTCCATCACCTAAGTGTTGGGATTAAAGGTGTACCACCATGTGCTACGAAAATGTGATTTCACTGCTTCATCATTTGAAAATGCATCTTAATTGTTGCTTTAGCACTATTTGCAATGCTGTGGTTGGCTAACCCTATGCCGAGAGCCTGGGCCGTAACTCAGTGGCAGGGTACTTGCTTCAGAAGGCACTGTCTGAAGCTGTTTCACTGCTACAGACACAGCTGAAACGCAGTTAGTGCTTTTTGGAAGGTCAGTGTGCCTCCAAAGGCTGGCTTCAGCATCCTAAGGGAGAATTTGGAATATCCACCTAGAAGACTTGGTGATGCAAACATACTCGGACTGAGTGAGTTTCACTTTGTCATTTTTGTCTAACTATAAAGAGCGAATCACCATTATTTACACATTTTTTAATACAAATACCCTAGGTGAACTGAAAGAAATCAAGCAAGATATCTCCAGCCTTCGTTATGAACTTTTGGAAGACAAGAGCCAAGCAACGGAGGAATTAGCCATCTTGATTCATAAACTCAGTGAGAAGCTGAACCCCAGTGTGCTGAGATGTGAATGAGGCAGCCGCCTGCAGCCAAGCTTCGACTATAGCACAAATGTGGGCAATTATATCCCTAAGTATGAAATACTTGAAAAACTATGTCGTAAAGCTCTAGTGTTAACTACCTTTATCGTGTGAAACTTTAAATTAAGTCAAATGGGTCATGATTCCCATTAGGTGAAAATGATTCCAGCAGTTGGCCTCAGCATTATAAGCAGTGACATGCTATTGTACTTAGAAGCCCAGTATTAATGTCACTGATATTTTATTTATTGTCATTTCTGTCTTTGTGTCACCTGTTGGCCAAGAGTTCCTTGGGGGACAGGGACCACATCAATCTCATCTTTATGTCTCCAAGATTTAGTGCAGTGCCTGATACACACAGTAGGTGCTTGGTAAATGTTGAAACCAACTGGCCTGGACAGCCAGTAGCATCCAAGAGCAGACGAAAGACCACTGCTATGTAGTCTACCTTCTCATCCAAACGCTGAAGCAGTTTCTTTAAAACTAGAAACTGAAGATGTTTTACAACCAGCCATGACTTGTGGAGATCTTTCTTAGACTTTTAGACATCACTGACAATTCTAGGGCCTTTAAAGTGCAAACGAAGAACTTAACAGTGAAAGGAGCTAATTGAAAATACGGCTACACTACATATTTAAGTTTCATAAGGTTGTTCAAAAACAATCATTAAAGATTTTTCTAAAATATATGCCTGGGTCCTTTCTCTTTGTATTTGTGGTGTCTTGATGTAAATTTGGTCAATAAAGAATGTTTTTCTAAGTTGGGTTCTAGTAGGCTATTATTTTTGTTGCAATCTTCTAATGTGCACTTCTGTTTTAATATTAAATAAGATCAAGAAATGACCACTTGTCTTGCCTTCTGGTTCTTTGTGAGTTTTGGATCAGTGTCAACAAAGACAGTGTTAGGACTTTACTGCTGTGAATAGACACCATGACCAAGGCATCTCTTATAAGGACCACATCTATAAAACTAGGACTGGCTTACAGGATCAGAGGTTCAGTCCATCATCATCCAGGCAGGCATGGTGTAGAAGGAGCTGAGAGTTCTACATCTTCATCTGAAGGCTGCTAGTGGAAGACTGACTTCCAGGCAGCTGGGGTGAGGGTCTTAAGCCCATACCCACAGTGACACACCTACTCCAACAGTGCCACACCTCCTAATAGTGCCACTCCCCTGGCCAAGCATATACAAACCACCACAGACACTGTTGTTTTGCTATGAGGAGACATTACAAGGCAACTTTTTACCACTGGAAGCATTTAATTAGGGACTTGCTTACAGGTTCAAAGACAGTGCGCTCACTATGAGCAGAGCAGAACAAGGTAGACATGGTGCTGGAGAAGTAGCTGAAGAGTTCTACATCGTCATCCACAGGCAGCAGTAAGGACCCTGGGCCTGATGTGGGCTTTTTGAAACCTCAAAGCCCACCCCTAGTGACACACTTCCTTCAACAAAGCCAAACCTCCTAATCCTTTCAAATAGTACCACTCCCTGATGACATTCAAATATATAGAGTTCATTCCTGTCAAATCTCACTGGGATGTAAATTGTGATAACACGAATTACAAGTCTTACAAACAAACCGAACAAGCAAAGACGCTGTTGCTATCACACAGCAAGACAAGACACAGGACAAAAGGAACACCAAATGCAGCTCTCGAAGCTCTGATAGACTACTTAATCTCTACCTCAGGGGAGTTATTTTATTTTTTTTTCCATCCTGACACGTCACTCTATTGTTGACAAACACGTTCTACTGTGGATGATGCTTTCACATCATTGTCTGAGGTTCCAAATATGGATGGCTTTGCTTGTAACTAGGGAGCAGAACACAGAGATTAATTTTCCTTATCGAGAAAGTCTCAGGACCCGGAAATGGCAGAGGCATGAGGATAAAGCCGTGACTTCCATACTATTTACATACATGCTTTTTCTTCCTTTCTGAAGTGCCTCCCACGCTGCTATAGAGCCCTTGAGATAAAATTCCCATGAGTTTGCCCCACTTGCATAAAATTGCCATCCTGTTGTTTTATACCTTATGGGTGGCTAGCGCTTAGGTTAGTGGTGGGTTTCGTTGCGTTTGAATAATTATGTCATTATATTTTGCTATCACTTGTTTCCTGCTCACTGCCCTCCACAGTCCCCCACCCCACCCCACCCCTCCTGGGTAGCTCCTTGCAGCACATTGTTTTGGTATTTCTCTTTCTTCTTCATAGTTTTGAGTTACTAGTAGAGGACACAGGTGGGCACTGTCTTTTCCTGTCTGCATCCCCTGTGCCGGGCTCCCAACTCCCTGATAGCAGTTTCTAGCTAGTCTCTCTGCCAAAGGGAAGTAACTTTCCCTGTGGGCACAAAAGGCTGCCCCTCATATCAATGAAAGGTTATTAACCTTTTGGCACAATCCTTGACCTAAGAGCACTCCCAGAGCAGAAGCCAGACTCAAACTGATAGAAATCCTTAACTCTTCACCCTGCCTTTTCTTACTCCATTTTGCCTGGGAGCTTCCTACAAATCACTGCTCCCAAGCCTGATTCAGTTTTACTTTTGGAAATACACCGGAAGGCATAGGTCACCGTGAGGGTTAGTAAAAGGATTACTGTCAGAATTAATATTTCTTCGGGGGTTAAAGAGGACTGTGAGTCAGCAAGCTCTTGTTCTCCCATCTGGTGTACAGGCAGAAGACTCTGCAAAGCAACGCTCGATGATGCGCTGACAAAGTTCAGAGCATATAGTAACGAGACCCAAATCACTCTGTCCAGAAAATGACATTTAGATGCTTAAAGTTGGAGGTTTGACACAGACTTACGACTTCTCTTTTGTCATCTCTTGCTTTTTTGTGTTTGCTTCTGTCCCTTGTTCCTTTCTCAGCCAAAAACAAGATTGATATAACACTTGGATTATGGTTTAAATAGTGTATATATATATACACATATATATATATATCAAATTTGATAATTTGTTAAGAAATGTTGTGTAAGCTTTATTTTGAGAAATTTCTATTCTGATTTTAGAATACATTACTAGGGTCTTTGGTTGAGAAGTGTTTGTTGTTACCGTGTGTGTGTGTGTGTGTGTGTGTGTGTGTGTGTGTGTGTTCTTTATATTGTTGATGCTCTTACCTCAAAGAAAGCATGGCCTAGGACACATGGATTCAGGTTGCTTGGTCTGAAGTTTTCCAACATGGAAGGAATTACATGAACTTGTATGCATCCAGAACTACATAATCATACCATAGATTAAGGCATTTACAAAATGCATTGGTGGGGAGTCAGGTATGCAGTTTTAGATACTGTCTGATGACATCGTTAAATTTGGGGTACTGTTATGATAACACATTGGAAAATATTTTAACTACTAGTTGAAAAGGAATTAGGTCAGTACAAATGTGGGAAGAAATGGCTGATAAGGGGATTGAATAATCACCCCAAGTGATTTTAGTAATGGACCTGTGGTTCTCCACAACTGCTCTTACAATTCCTTACTGTGGCTGTGGGTTTTCCATCTCTCAGTTCACCGTATATTCTGCGTATTAACCCTTTGTCAGATTGATCGTTTACAGATGTCTCCCAGCACTCTGTAAGTTGTTTCTTGTTCCTTTGCTGCCGGAAGCTTCTCAGCCCCGTGCAATCTCATTTGTTGATTTTGCGTTTGTTTCCTAAGCTTTGTGGATTTTGTCCAGAAAGAACATCTTCACCTGTGTCAAAGTCCTGACGTATTTCTCTTATCCCTTTTTCCTGTAGTTTTCCACTCATTTGCGTTGAGATGGAATCTCTATGTACACTTGGCTATCCTGTGTAGCCAAGGCTGGCCTTGAACTACAGGTTTGCCCATTTCTATTTTGAGTGCTGGAATTAAAAGCATTGGTCACTATGCCCTGCCTTTCTCTGTTGTCTTATAGTTTCAAGTATTACATTCAGATCTTTGTTTTCAGTTGGTTTCTGTGTCAGGTTAGAGATGAGTCTGGTTTTGTTCTTGTTTGTACAGGTTTCCCAGAACCATTTATTTGTTTTAAAATTTTAAAAAATTTTATTGGATATTTTCTTTACTTACATTTCAAATATTATCCCCTTTCCCGTTTTCCCCTCTGAAATCCCCCTATCCCTTCCCTCCTTCCCCTGTCTCTATGAGAGTACTCCCCCGCCCACCCACCCACTCTCTCCCATCTCCTGACCCTGGCATTTCCCTACACTTGGGCATTGAGCCTTCACAGGGTCAAGAGCCTCTCTTCTCCTTGATGCCCGATAAGGCCATCTTCTGCTACATATGCGGCTGGAGCCATGGGTCCCTCTGTGTGTACTCTTTGGTTGGTGGTTTAGTCTCTGGGAGCTCTTGGGGAGTCTGGCTGGTTGATATTGTTGTTCTTCCTATGGGGTTGAAAACCCCTTCAGCTCCTTCAGTCCTTTTTCTAACTTCTCCACTGGGGGCTCCGTTTTCAGTCCAATGGTTGGCCAAGAGCATCTGACTCTGTATTTCTCAGGCTCTGGCAGAGCCTCTCAGGAGACAGCTGTATCAGGCTCCTGTCAGGATGCACTTCTTGGCATCAGCAATACTGTCTGGGTTTGGCGTCTGTATATGGGATGGATTTCCCAGGCAAGGAAGTCTCTGGATGGCCTTTTCTTCAGTCTCTACTCCACACTGTCTCTGTATTTCCTCCTGTGAATACTTTGTTCCCTCTTCTAAGAAGAAATGAAGCACCCACTCTTTGGTCTTCCAACTTCTTGAGCCTCATGTGGTCTGTGGATGGTATCGTGGGTAATTTGAGCTTTTGGATTAATATCCATTTCCCAGTGAGACAGCACCATTTATTGAAGAGTTAATTTTCTCTATTGCTGTCTTGGACACTTTTGTTGAGGATCAGTTGGCTGTAGATGCTTTGGATTATTTCTAAGCTTTTTATTTTGTTCCTTCTAAGCTGAACATTTTTTTAGGTAACTTCCCATTACTTGCTATTGGATTACTCATTTTCTGTGTTGTTACTGTTTAGTTTCTTCATTTATTCTATTGTTTCAAACTCCTTTCTTTGGAATTAGTGTTATGTTTTTATTTGATTTGTCTTACCCAGAGTCTTGTACTGAGGCCCTGGTGGCAGCTGGGGTGGTTAGTTCGAGAATGGAAGGAAGGGAATTGGCAAGATGCCCCAGCAGTTGAAAGAACTTGCCACCAAGCCCAAAGACCTGAGTTCTACGCCCTAGATCCACAGGGTGGAGAGAATCGCTCGCTCTCTCTCTCTCTCTCTCTCTCTCTCTCTCTCTCTCTCTCTCTCTCTCTCTCTCAACACACACACACACACACACACACACACACACTAAATACATAAATACAGATTGTGGGTTTTGTTGTTTTCAAATTTGTGTGCCGGGCTGGAAGGTGGCTCTGTGGTTAAGAACACTTGCTGCTCTTGCACAGGACCCAAGATTCTTGGCAAACACAAGGGAGTCCCAAGGCCCTGGAGTCCTTAGAAGGCAGCAAGCGTGTGATGCACATAAACACATCAGACGATATTCATATAGACACAAAATAAAGATGAATCTTTGAGGGGAAATTTTGTATGAGAAACCCTAAGTCGAAGAACCAGGAGCGGAACAAGACACAAAATACTCCCTTCTCCAGAGCTTGTTCAGAGCAGGAGGAACACGCATGCCCAGCCGCGTAGAGCTGGGAGGCGGAGAACGCGCTCTGGTTGCCTTGGAAACCGGCCAGCGTCTGTGGCCCTCCGGGAGAGGGCGGGATTTCACAGTGAGCTAGGGCTGGTCACGTGTGGAGCCCGCGTTGCTGGGCGCCGCTGCCCCGACGGAGGCCGGCTGGGCTGTCTGGTGGCGGGCTCTCCGAGGGAAGGCTTCCACATTGGCACGCCGGTCCGGCTCCTGCTTACGGTCGTCATGGATCTGACGTTAAGCCGGGCAGACTATCTCCAGGTAAACCGGTCGGCGGGCGCCCTGCTGGATGGACGCGGGCCTGGGCAAGCCGGGGTTCCTCCAGGCCCGGGTCCTGGGGATGTCCCAGCGGCTCCCAGTGGACTCGACTGCCCTGTCAGTCCTCCTGGACCTGACCACACCAGCCATATTTCAGTAATCACAGCCCTATTGAGTTTACTAAATCATCACAGAAATTTACCAGTAGGTAGTTAGTGCAAATGAAGAGTCAGGGGCCCAGAGAAGGTAAACACTTTGCCCCGTAGTAACAAATAATGTAGTTGCTCTTTGAATCAAAGCACTGGACTCCAGAGCGGGTATCTCTTTGGTGCATGACTTCTTCCATCCCACTTGACCATCTTTTAAGAGTTCTTGCTGGTATAAACATCCGCTTAGTTCCTCAGGGAGTTGGGCTAGATAGTTCACTTTAGTATCTTATGGAAGCTACATCCTGTTAATATCTCTTGGACCTCTCCAATTAGTCACCATCTCTGTGATACGGTACCGTTTGGGCTCTCACCTTTAGCTTGGATGGAAAGGACCTCCAGTCTCCGTGTTCATCTTCCCCCAAGCTACGGTTCAAAAATCAATTGAAGATGTCGAGCTAAACATATTGCTTAAAACTTTAACAGTGTGCCTAAAAATTCAGAATAAAGTCATTTCTGCACTACATTCGGCTTCCCCATGACTGGTTGTTTTTAAGTTCTGGTGACAGTCACCTCTGCTGAATAAGTCATACTGCTTTCCTTCCCCGAGCCTTGTGTAAAATAGTCGTGGTTAGTAACGCTGGGATTTTATGATGTCAGAAGTTTGTTATCTCAACAGAAGTCCCCTATTTTAAATCACGAATAATTGGAAAGGGCCTCTGAAGATATTTTCTGAAACACCTTGCCAGGAGCGCTACACAATTATTCTTTAACGTTTTGGGTTATTTAACGTTTCTCTGACATATTTCATCAAAATACCAATTTACTGATAAGAATATACATTTCAGTAAAAAATAAAATAAAAAGAACCTAAAACCATGTTCTGGTTTGTTCTTCTTAGTAAGAACTTCAGATTACAGTATGACCAAAAACATCCACTAGCTGGCTGTTCTGTTTCCTCAGGTAGGAGTGACCTCTCAGAAGACTATGAAGTTGCTTCCTACCTCAAGACAAAGAGCTACACAAAAGGTGCGGTAGACACTGCCTTCTCCGCCTTCTCCATCCTTCCGGTAACTTGGTGTCTAACAGGTGCTGGTTAAGATGGAAAGGGACAGGAGCTGGAATGGGAGCAGGTGTTTTCAGAAAGCCGTGTTTTTCGACACTGATGTTACATATTAGTAGTAAGTTGTGTGAGAAAACTTGATAACAATCATACATCATGAACTTCAGAGGTAGTTCAGTGGTAGAGACTTACCATGTTCAAGACCCCAAGGTTAGTCCCTAGAACTGAAAAACAAAAACAAAAACACCACAAAACACTCCATGTTTGGTAATAATTCACTGTGTCCCAGGTTGTATAGGTATATGGTTTCTGTTTTGTTGTTTTGACTTACTTATATTCTGAGGCAGGTTTTGATGTAGCTGAGGCTGGCTCCTCTCAATCTTCCTGCCTTGGCATCAGAAGCTCGGGGCTTATCGACGTGTGTAATCATGCCTGGTTTAAACCTTCTCTTACCGAGTTACTGCTTTAATGTTGAATTTTGTATTAGCTTGACCTCTTATAGACAAAAACTATTTTGTAGAGTAGTCCGGTATTTTAATAGCTGCAATGTAAATATATCTTGATATGTTACCATTTATCAAGATGAATTACAAGATTTTTTTTTCTTGATAAATGGACTTAAAGTCAATTATTTGCCCTTTGGCTACATTTTTGAAGTGATTTGAATAAGGACAGTTCTTACAAATAAGGTGTTTAAATATATGAGAGAAATATGACATTCTAAACAGACTTTCAAGAATAAATCAATATTATTGTTATTAGATTCTAGTGATAATAGCACTTCTCAAAAAGTTCACTCATTTAAATTATGAGGATCTGAAAGAACTTAACTATGTACATGATATCAGTACTTACTATATGAAAATTAAATCTCAGAAACTCCTAAAACATTTAAATTAAATTCATCATGTTCACATGAAAACCCTATTTTTATTAAAGGCATATTTCCAAAATAAGATAGCTTAGAAGTAATACTGATATATTTTTGCAAATTCTTAAATGTGTCTCTAAGCCAAGGTAGGTGGCCTCTTTGTTTTCTCTGCTGTCAGTCTGTTGCGATGTTTTCTTTTGGTAGCAATACACAGGAAAAAGCTCATTAAGTCAGTTTACATGGATATAGAGTTGAAATACAGAAAGAGCTTCAAGTAGCTTTTCCAGATAACTAACTTTTGATGCTATATTTAAATTTGACGGGGTTTCATGGGTATTCCTGTAGTGTGGAATCTGAAGGCACTGGTGCACTTTTTATCATGACATAATTTAGGCTCTGAATCCGTGTTACAGGTGGTTATTGGGGATCAAGATGGGGTAGTGATCTGCTTCAGCGTGAAGAAAGGCGAGGCTGTGGTGAGTGGGGCCGTTTGAGGGCGGCGGTTTTTCCAAAAGACAGGTATGCTACTTGCTGGGCACTCCTAAGTTACTGTCTTCCTAAAATATAGAGCTGGAAAATAAATTATAACATTGTATACGTTTAAAATCATCGCTTTTATAGTACAGGAAAATGTTTACAGTGTAATAACTTGTACACTTAACTGTTTCCCCAATTGATTTTTGCAGTCAGTGTTCAAGACTTTACCAGGGCCGAAGATTTCGAGGCTGGAACTAGGAGGGGCTCTTAACACGCCCCAGGAGAAAATTTTCATTGCTGCTGGGTCGGAGATTAGAGGCTTTACAAAGAGAGGGAAACAGTTTCTTTCTTTTGAAACAAACCTCACCGAAAGCATTAAAGCTATGTATGTTTTGTTCTCTTCTATGTTTCTATATGTATCTATAACACATTGAGTTGGTGTAAAACATCTGATTAAGTTAGTATACATTAGTAGGTTTTCTGGAAAAGAAAATTGGTTACAGGTACTAGTCAGAACCTGGAATCAATACACAGCTGTTGGCTGTTGAAATGTTTTCAACTTAACATTGTATGTGTGTCTGTGTGTCTGTGCACTTACATTCACTGTTTTGCTAGCATTTCTAAAATTATATTTTATATTTTTCACAGATAAGTAGTAATTGTGTGCGTCTGTAAGTCACAGAGTGACTTTAATACTTGTATGTGATGTGTGAAGTCAGATTGGAGTAGATAGCATATTCATCACCTCTGACATAATTTATGCTGGAAACGTTCTCAAACCTCTCTGCTAATTATTTTGAATTATAAAGTTGTTGTATAATTCAGTTTTCACTGTCTAGTTCAGTTATGATTGTGATAATGATAAGGTATATGGAAAAAGTTTAAAAAGCCCTAGGTACACAGACAGGTCCCTGTTCCTCAAGTGTTTTTGGTAGTTTTGGTTTTGAGGTAACAATACTATGTTAAAAAGGGTTATTGGTCCCTGAATGTGGCGGCTCTTGTCTGTAATCCCCATACTTTGGAGACTGAGGCAGGGGGTTGTCACAAATTTGAGGCCAATCTGGGGTGTATAATGAATTCACCATACATGTGGGTGACAGAGTGAGACCTGGTCTTCAGAAACAAAACCTGGCCTTTAAAGTTGATGCCCGCTAATGGTTGTGATTTCTGGTGAACTGGGTAAGACTGTATAAAGATACAAGGCTTCCTGGCATGTGAAATTTCACAGTTAAAAATTTAGACTTTGTTTCCTATTGAGTGGCGGGGAAGAGGAAAAGAGGCAGAGATGGGCCTGTGTTGTGATGGTTTATGGGTAGAGATCAGAAGGCAGCTTCATAAAGTGACTCTCCTACCTTTATGTGAATTCTGAGGAGTGAATTGAGGTCAGCAGGCTTCCCATGGCAAGCTCTTTACCTTCGGAGCCATCTTGTCAGTCCTGAAATTTTAGGTTTTGAGCCATGGGGGCTAGAGAGGCCTTAAAGTTCCCTCTTTTTTCCCCACTTGTATTTATTTATTCATTTTATATGCCAATCGCTGCGCCCCTCCTCCAGGTCCCTCCCACACTGTTCCTCCCCTAGGTCCCCCTCCTTTCTCTTCTCCAAAAACCTGTTAACCCAAGAGCTTCTTGGGAAGACCATCAGCAGTAGCCTCCCTCACACTTGACAAGCAGTAACCAGGAGCAGCTTTTTAAGTTTCTTCCTCTGCTGCGATGCAGCCAAATTGTGCATGTAGCCAGAGGCCTGGTTTGAACACTGCTAGTCAATAGCGTCTCTGTGTCATTGTGCGGTGCATAGCACTTCTCTAGACCGTGAGGACTTTAAAAAGACCCATTTGGTGACGTGAGACGTGAACTCAACAGCAACAAGTGAAAATGATTTCAAATGGTTTTCAAATGGTGTTTGAAATGGCCTTGTAGATCAAGAATTAGAAACTCGCTGTGATTATTAGCTACACTCTGTTAAAACCCATTATAAATGAACTTTGCTGGGATAACATTCTAATGAAAGTATTTCCATCACATTGTCGGATACTTTAAAGTCAGTCAAGATGCCCTTTTCTGGGCACATTAATGGGAAGCTGAGTCTGGAGCTGAAGTTATCCCCACCTGCCGTCTATCACAGTATGAGCCAATAGTCCTGGTAACATTTTGCTATTCAGTTATAAAAGAGATAATTACATTCGATAGGATTCTGAGTCTTAAAATGCCACCTTGGGTATTTGGGTATTGCTTGGTAAATGGTACATATTTTAAAAAGTTTTCTCTTTTGATGTTGTTTTTAAAAAAACAAACCAATTAAGATACCTGTTCTTAGTTTTTTTGAGCCTGTTAGTAAGAAGCCTGACTTATAGTCCTCATTTGCAGTTTTCAGAATCAGAAGTGCCACGTGTATCAAATGGCTAAAAATTAAAGCTGCTTGGTTTGTACCTATAACCCCACACTTGGTGGGAAGAATCAGTGGATAATTGTTTCAAGGTCGTCCTCAGCTATTACAGTGAGATCAAGGATAGCCTAGAACTACTCACAGACCTGTCTTTAAAGAGAGAGGGAGTATAGAGATTGAGTGGGGGAAATGAAAATAAAAAAAGCCTTACCTCTATAAAATGTAAGTAAACTGTTTTCATCTATAAAAGAAGAAAGAAAGTGGGTTGCCTGTGCTTTAAAGTATGAATGTCCTAAATTACTATTTTAATGTCATCAGGTACATATCTGGCTCTGACCTCTTTCTCAGTGCGAGTTACATCTATAATCACTACTGTGACTGCAAAGACCAGAATTATTACCTTTCTGGGGACAAAATCAATGACGTCATCTGCCTTCCTGTGGAAAGGCTGTCACGCATGACACCAGTGTTGGCCTGCCAGGACAGGGTACTCCGAGTCTTACAGGTGATGTCCTTTGAAGTTTTACGGCTCTTCACTATTCAGTAAATCATCCAAAGTGCCATATGCTTTAAGGTTTCTTTAATGTTTCCTGCTGAGTACCCTTTGTAAAGTTGAATGTGAGGAAATATTCTTACATTTGATAATTTCTTTCTTACTGCAGGCAAATGTGTTGAAATCTTTTGAACATTTTTAGAATATATAGAGAGAGGGAAACGGCTACCTTCTGCTCACCCATCCCCAGTCCGAATGGCCCCCATCAGAACAGAGAACTTTGATACGGATAACTGTTGTCATTGCTGTCCCCGCTTGCTCCTTCACCGCTTTTCTAGTCCTCAAAAACTAAAAGGAAAAACTGGGTAGAAGAGGAGGTGACAAATAATTTGACTTTTAAAACCATTTAAACACATAGAGAAGAAAGAAGTCAGTAAATAACTCATGGCATAAATAAATGGCAGAATGTTTGCCTAGCATGCTTGAAACCCAGCGCGACATCAGCTTCATGTTGGGGAACAGGCCTGGAGCCTCAGCCCGCAGGTGCAGGCAGGAGAATCAGAAAAACCACCCATCCTTAGCTTTGTAGGGAGTTGTCCTGTTTCAAAATATACAAAGCAGGAGTGGGCAGGCGTTCATCTGACTTCTAGACTCTGCTTTGTGTCATGAGAGGCTCTCTGCACTCTTACTTATTCGTTTGTTTTATGTTTGTTTGTCATTTTATCGTTTTCTAAACATGGCATGACCTTGTAGTTTCTGTGTGGACCGGAACGTTGTAGGCCAGGATAGCCTCAAACTCACAGAGATCCATCAGTCTCTGCCTCCCAGTGTTGGGGTCAAAGGTGTGTACAATCATGCCTGCCTGCATTCTTACTGTTAAAAATAAATCACCAAGGACCTGTGGAAGGAGGAAACAGAACTTTTTCCTTCTGCTGTGCTCATTTCTCTTTTCCTGCCTTTGAGAATACTCCATCCTCTGACCTTGTCTCTTTTACAACTGTGGGTGTTCCTTTCTTACTTAGAGATATTTATAAATTTTAAAAATGACTAATGGAGGATATGCATAGGCCTTTTCCATGTTCTAAATCTACATAAAAGTCTTATAAGTGGTATAGTGTATTCACTGAAGTATGTAAGTGGCCAAATTAAAACCAAACAAACAAAACAAATACAAGGTCCCAGCTTGTTTTTTTTTTTTTTTTTTGTTTGTTTGTTTTTTAATCTAAGTAGTAGACGATTTTGCCTCTTTGCTGCTGTGAGTTGGGGATACCAAAAAGGAAAGCCAGAAGTTTCTTATGAGCAGCTTTGGGGGGGCTCAGAGTTTTGAAGGTTTTCCATGTTAAATTCCAGTTAATACCAGAGAAGTTAGAAGAAATGACACTTGTTCCTGGAAAGTGTTGAAAAGATTCAGTCTATGGTTTGCAGATAAGCAACATATTAGAACTGAGAACTCCTCTAGAAGTTCATTGATTTGTCTAGTCTTTGGATCTGGTTAATTATGGGTTTTCTTTTCCTGATAAAGTTCAAAGGTAAAAAATGAAAACTATTGAAAGTAGAGAATATATTGTGTATTTTTCTCTATGGCATATATATATTTCATTTCCAGTGTTTTAATATATGCAAAATTATTGACAAACACATTCATATTTATGACCTACTTTCTTAAAGCACTTTTATTTTAAATGTTTTTATGAGTTATATATTTAGATATTGATATTTCTAACATTTCCCATATTCTTTTGAATGTTTTTCAGCTTTCAAAATTCTTGTTTTCCTTCAGGGCTCTGATGTGACGTATGAGATTGAGGTTCCTGGTCCACCCACTGTCTTAGCCCTGCATAATGGAGACGGAGGTAAGCACCCTCGGTGTTCACAGCCAGCCATGCAGAGATGGAGTCAACACAGGGAGTTGTTACTCAGTGTGGTAGTGTGTTCTCTTCCGCTTACCTCCTGCTCAGTTATGAATCACCAGCCATTGATGAAATCAGTTGTAGGGGACATGCTTCACCATGTGACTGCATGGTGACTACTCCGTTCTGAGTTCTACAGTCAGAACCACACAGTGTAGGGAAACACGTTTGGTTCTCTTTGATGACGTTGTTGTCTTACTGGGAGCATAGACGTGAAGGTCATATTGTTAGGATTCCATAGGAACCACCTCAGAGCAGAGGAGTAAGAATAGCCTCGAGTCTACACACTAGACCGCTTTCTTAGAAAAAACGCTAGAGTCATTTTATTTCAGAAAAATTAGATGTAACTAAAAGGTATAGAGTTAACATTCTGGCATATATGGAATCTTTTTCTATCCTATAAGTTTATTTTTCTGATACATAAAATCAAAAACTACATATGAATGGTATCATGATATGTATACATATATGCCTAATATTTTCCCTTTAAAATTTTCCCTTAATGTAGCATTTGAAAAATGTGATTTTTATATTAAAAGGTTTATAAACGGCATTTGCATGCTTTTGCTTGTTTTAATTTTAACTAGGTGACTCTGGAGAAGGTCTTCTGTTTGGCACATCAGATGGAAGACTTGGGCTTATTCAGATCACAGTGTCCAAACCAATACACAAATGGGAAATGCGAAATGACAAAAAGCGGGGAGGTAGGTGTCCACAAAGTTCAGGTTATAAAATGTCAACAATCATTTAATGCAATAGGGTGTGCAATGTATTGTTTGATTTAGTTCTGTTAGACAGCAGGCTTAGTGGTTTACAGAGCCGCCTCTGATTTACCTGTTTGATTATGGCAACTGTTATACTGCAGATGTAATTTTTAAAATAAGAAATGCTACTTGTAGTTTGGGATAGACATACAGGCTAATACCCTTTAGTCCATGTTAAACCCCACTTCAACTGGGATAGAAATTAATTGAAGTCTAGGATATAAAGAAGGCAGTAGTGGGTCAGAAACTATTCCAAGGTTTTCAAGACTTTATAGACTTCCAAGGATTTACACCCAACTTGTCAGCCAGTGAGATGGGATGGCTCTCTATACATACAGGGTATTTGCTCATCTGTTCATTTATCCTTAGCAAACACTTTCCGTGGGAGAGAGAACACACTGTGTGCTCACTGCGCCTGGTCATCGGAGGAGAACACAGTCACAGTGTGAGGTAGAGAGATGGTGGGCACAGCTCCTCTCAGAATCAGTGGTCAGAAGAAGAAGGTGCTTTCAGGAAAGGCAATTTGAGCTGAGACGATTTGGGGAAAGAATATTCTAAAAGGAAGGAAAAAATATCAAAGCCCTTGAGGTGGAGGTGAGCTAGATTCATTGAAGGACACTGGAAAGGCCAGGCTAGCTGAGCAGCAATGTGGCCTGAGGACAATTGCAGGAGCAGGGACAAACTGTAGGTCCTTGATGCCTTGGAGAATGGAATTTCAATTAGAGTGCAGTGGGTAGTCCTGGGAGAATTGTGTGTGGAAGGTGTGTCATGGTTAATGGCGTTGCATAGAGGATGGGTGTGGGAAGAGCCATCCACACTGGAAACAGAGCACTTGGAAGCTGTTGTAGTTACCGTGGTTTATTATAGTTCAGAGCATCCTGGTTCAGCCTTACTATTATGGAAGTAGAAAGGAGAGAAAGTCTGTCTGTATGGGTTTGATACCAAGGGGAAGAGTTTCATCTGTGCAGCCTAGTGGCATAATTTACTGAAAACGGAGGATGGCCAGAGAGTGGGCAGTGCTGAAACAAGCGCTAGAGTAGTAAAGAATTGTGCATGGGGAAGGAAGTGTGAGGTGCCCATGTGCACAGGAAGGTGCCAAAGAGGACGTACAAGCCTGGGGGTTACTGAGTGTCAGAGCCAAAGGGAGATGTACATGTGGGTGCATTGCTGTGAAAAACACCCAATTATGTGCAAAGCTGTTGTTTTGTTTCTTACACTAATGTTTTGGTAACTATGTGGCATGAAGATACATAAGTAAATGTCTACACTGTACTGCATATGCTCCTTCTTACCACTCTCGTGACTTATAACTCCCCCTTTTTATAGGTATCTTGTGTGTTGACAGCTTTGACATCATGGGTGATGGGGTTAAAGATTTACTTGTTGGAAGAGATGATGGAATGGTAGAAGTGTATAGTTTTGAGAATATAAATGAGCCTGTGCTACGATTTGATCAGGTAAGTTAATTTAGAAAGACTTGTGTGGGGACTGGAGTGGTACCTCAGTGTGGAGGGCTTGGCTAGTGTGTATAAAGTCCTGGTTCTGCCCCTAATACTATAAACCAGAAGCAAAAACAAAACAAAGACTATATACCTACTATTGGTTAGTTATTGTAGAGATGGTTGATAGTTTGAATTTTGGTAAGTTAAAAATATAGTACAATATTTTAAAACACAAAAATCAAAACAACAACAAAAAAAAAAAAAACCCAAAATGTTGTTATTTGTGAGGCCTCTAAATCCCAAGAAGAGGCTGAGGCAGAAGGATGGGGAATTTAAGGCCTGCCTGGAAGAGTCATCAACTTTAGTAAGACTCTGTCTGAAAGCAGAAATGAAGAAGGACCAGGACATTGTTCATTGTTGAACACTTTCCTAAAGCACCCAAGGCTCTAGGTCTGACCAGCAGGACAGATAAATAATTACTTGTAAAAATGTTGCCATTATCAAAATTGCTAATCTGTTTTCGTGTTTAGTGGCACTGAAGAATAAATTCCTTTTTTATTATCACTCTTAAATATAATTTTAAATTTATTAGGTGTTAAATATTTTATTCTAGCTACCATAGATGATAACAACACAGTATAGGGAAAACATACGTTTGGTTTTCATTGATGAGATTGTTGTGTAGGATAATAAGAGCATAGACGTGTAGGCCAGAGTGAGGATTCTATAGAAAGTACCTTGCAGCAGGTACTTCCTAATAATGGTTCCGCATCTAGACACTTAAGGACCTGTTTTCTCAGCAAAGAGGAAATACTAGACACAGTCTTTCTAGTTCAGAAGTTTTAAATGCAATTAAAAGGTACAGAGTCAATATATACAGGCATTCTCCATACGTAGAATTTTTATCTATTTTTTATTAATTTATTTCTCTGACACATGAAAACAAAAACTATATATGAATGGTGGTATCATATGATGATACCAAATATTTTCCCTTTAAATATCTTAAATTATGTTTATTTATAAATTTACATATTAATGTTGGTGGAGCGGTATTTGTGCGTATGTTGTGTACCAATGCACACCACTGCACATGTGTGTCAGTGCACCCCACTGCACACATGTGGAGAGCAAAGGATAATTTTCAGCTACTGCTTCTCTCTTTCCACCGTGGGGTTCCCAGGACTCAAACTCAGGCCTCAGTTTTGGCAGTGTGTATCTTTACCCACCGAGTTATCTTGCTGGCCCCCGAGTATAATGTTTAAATGGTGTTAAACATATTTCTTGCGTGAAAATGCTCAAAATTGTTTCTTGTAGCCCTTGGAAACATGACAGATAGTTGCTGCCTTCAGCACCCGTTTTCTTTCTGTGTTTCCTTTCACTCTCAGAACTTCACACGTTTGTAACTATACTGATGCTCAGCTTTCCCTTACCCGCGCTTTCCCTACTCCTCAGCAGCTACAGGACCCACCAACCACTCAGTCCTTAACTCGTGTGAGATGAGGCTGGTGTTCTGCACATGAATGAGACCATGTGTGCTATGTCTGGCTTTCCACATGATTTCCAGTTCCATCCGTGCTGTTTCAAAACACAGGATTTCCTTCCTTTGTGGCTATGTAGTGTTTTGTTTCGTAGACTGTTGTTACGCTAGTGCTTTTGTTACTGTACTAAGGTCTGAGAGGACAGGCCGCTTTAGAACGAGGTTGAGGTTCATATGGCTTTGGGTTTTAGGTGAGAGGAGGTCGTGGTGTCCCTGCTGACGGATTCCCAGCACTGCTCTTGTACACTTTATTCACTGTATGCATTTCAGTGGATCACAACCGCCTGTAACGCTGGCCCTGAGATGTCCTGGTTTGGGTGTAATCATGTGCACGTACCTTACCCACCAAACACATATAAATAGATAAACATGTTAAAGAAATTCCATTTGATTATATTAAAATGCACGAGTATATTACATTAAAATGAAAGTATGAGGGGAAAGTGGAATGAAAATAAAAGTTGACCTGAGAAAGAGAGAGGGGGCGGGGGGGGGGGGGGGGAGGCACGGCCGGGGTGGGGGGGAGTTGACTTTTAAAAGCGGTGGAGCTGGCTAGATGTTTTAGTGCATAGAGGTGCCACCCAAGCCTGGCAGACTCCTTTTGGTCCCCATAGCCATATAAGGTGGAACAGGAGGAACAACTCCTCAGGGTTGTCTGACTCTGCACTCCCACTGGAGCGCACATGCCTACATACTTCAATGAAAGTACCAGTTCAAAGACTAAGGGACAGTATAGCATTTCTCTTACACTCGGTTATTTTCACTCACGTTTCTTACTTTCAGTGTCAATGATTTTTGCATAAGAATTTTCCCTGGTATTTAGAGCCAATGGATACGCTCTTTTGTTTATTTGTTTGATTTTAAAGATTTGTTTATTTTATGTATGTGAGTACTCTATCTGCATCTTTGCCTGCATGCTTGAAGAGGGCAACAGATCCCATGACAGATGGCTGTGAGCCAACATGCGGTTGCCGGGATTTGAACTCAGGACCTCTGGGGAAGCAGCCAGTGCTCTTAACCGCTGAGCCATCTCTCCAGCCCTTGATATGATTTTTAAATGCTGTATCTTTATTTTAGAATATTATGTACAACTTCCATGAGGTAATGATAAGACTCTAGAAGTTAACTTAAGAATATGCAGTGAAGCCATAGATTTTTATCATTAGAGAAAAAGGAAAAAAAATCCTCTGAAGAAATGTACAGACTAGACCAAGCTGTTTTTGTTTATATAATTTTCCAAACCTCTCTTTTTTAAAATCGTTTTGTCACAAATAGACTAGTTACTTTGAATCTTCTTTTCTATATTTAAAAATTCTGGAATTTTCTAGCGTTTGTTCAGGCCTTCCTCAGTGTCTGCACGTGATGAACATGCACTAAGGATGTATTGAATATCTGGAGACAGGAAGAAAAGTTTTGTGGCTTGTTTTGATATGTCTCTGAAATGTTTAAATATTAATGAAGTGGATTTTACGTTTACTTTAGATGCTGTCTGAAAGTGTCACGTCGATCCAGGGCGGCTGTGTAGGGAAGGATGGTTATGATGAAATCGTGTTGGCCACGTATTCAGGTAAGTGAAGAATAAAAAAATAAAATCTAGGTGTGTGTGTGTGTGTGTGAGGGGGAGGGGGAGGGAGAGAGAGATTGAATTGGTGTATGTGTTTACAAAGCCTGACAACTGAGTTCTGTCCTCAGATGCCATGTTGGGAAGAAGGGAACCAATTCCCGCATGCTGTCTGATCTCTTTCATACAGATGTCCTGCTATACTTCCCTTTATGCCTTGCTCCCTATCCAAACAAATGTATTATTTTTAAAAAGTGAAGAAAATTACTGCAGATTTAGCTCAGGGGTTTTATTGCCTAAAATGTGTTAGATCTAAAATTTGAATAATATTTTGAAGGCGGCTTGGCCTGTCACAAGTACCTTTAAAATTAAATTATATTGTTCAATTTAAAGAGGAAATATTTACTAAAATCAGGACTATGTTTTGGCCTAATGCATTTCATATCAAAACTTAATTTTGCAGATTAAAAAACTTCTCACAGTAGCCATGCCAGTCCAAACTTCCATGACAATAATTAGCAACAGCCAAGTCTGCTTTGTCAGCCACGTTTGAATTTGCTAGAATGTACTGACTTATACCATACTTGAAAACTGAAGTTTTTAAGAACTGAAAGATTGTAGCACTTCAAGAAAAACGTAGCATCATGAAATGCTTGAGTGCTTCCTTTATGGTGTGAATATTTTTCAGCTTGAATTTTTTGTTCCAGTTTTTAAGAAGCCCTGGGCTTTTAGGTCAACGGTGGTGGACAAAGGGGGAGTGTAGTTAGGTTCTACCTGCTGTCACACTTGGTGCTAAGTAACTCGTGGCTATAATTCTTCTTCCCAGGCTGGGTGACAGGGCTGACTACGGAGCCCACTCATAAGGAAAGTGGGCCAGGAGAAGAACTAAAACTTAACCAGGAAATGCAGAGTAAGATTTCCTCCTTAAGGTAACGTTTTTTTTTCTTCTTTGCTGTTTCCATCTCATCAACGTTTGCACTTGTTTCTTCTTGTTAACCGAAGGACCACATGCCTCATTTTATTGGTAGGAATGACACATCTCATAAAAGTTATATAGACTTGAGAAAATTCGATATACATGCTGATTAGTATTTTGAGTTTGAAATATACCTTCCCTATGCATTATTCTTTCGGTTTTTGTTCTGTGGGACACTGTCTCACATAGTGACTCATTCTGTAGCTCAGGACGACCTTGAACGCCTGACCCTCTTGTTTCTGCCTGCTGGGTGCTTGATCCCAGGTATGCTGAGCCACACCCATCTGGGGCATTCTGTCCTGCTGATCCAGAACTGCACTGTTTTCATTTACTTAGCTGTAGGTACTTGGAGTGTTTTGCTTCTGTTTTCCAAAAGCATTACAAATGAATGAACAGAAGTGACTAGAGTCTTTTTGTTAACTCTGATGTTGACTTATTCCTGTGAACCATTCTGACCTGTAAAATTCTCTTGCTGAACCTGAATAATGCTGATTCATTCTGAGTTCTGAGGTTCCTTTCATGGACCACTCAAAGTTGACCCCATGCTCACATACAATAAGGAAATGGGAGATGATAAAACTTTTATTGACTGAGCACCCTGTAGCCCTAGCTAACTTGTTAGGGAAGTAAGAGCTCACCCTTTCTTGGCATAGTTGAAGGCTACAAAAACTTTAAGGCAACAGATGCCATGTTACTAGTAGCGTGTTCTTGTTTGTAAAGACCACTGGGAAATCATACAAACTAATATGCCTGATTCTTTCAGGGGATACTAGTTTCTGCCGTAGGAAATAGGGAGATGGTTCAGTAGATAAAACATTTGCCAGGAAACCATAAAATTCAGAATTCAGATCCCGAGAATCAGTGGGCAGGTGTGGTGGCCTACCTGTAATTCCAACACTCAGGAGGCAAGATGGAGGTTTGCAAGTACTGTCTAGCTAGATTAACTGCAGTTACAAATCCAGGTTCAGTGAGAAACCTATTCTCAATAAATAGTGACCAAGAAGGACTTACACCAATTTCCGGTCTCAACACTCTATGACATACATGCATACGCACCCATACACAATGTATCTACATGCATGTAAATGTGTGAACACACATGTACACAACACACATATATAGTGAGAATTCTGCAAATTTTTTCTTTACAAAACGCAGAAATGTTATATAAAAATGTGCTTGCATTTTAATCCCAGGTGTGGGGATGTGAGGTTGCTGTGGACTGACTACAGCAGCTGACTAATGATTTGTCTCGTGCTCTAGCAGAGATGTGGTTTTGCCAACTGCAGATATAGTTTCTGCAGTGTGTGACACTGGGATTCTGGGAACTTTTCAGATAATATATAAATGCTAGGGCCCCAAGAGGTTGGTTGGTGGGAGAGGGGTGTGTGTGTGATTTGTTAGTTGTCATGCTCACAGAAGAGACAAAAGGAAAGAAATTAGATTTGTGGGTCTTTCTCTCTCTCTCACTCTATCCTTCCTACTCTCCAATATAGTGATGGGGTGAAACTGGGGAATAAAGAGTGGGAAGAGGAACCCACCAAGTGACAAAGACCAGCTACACATACTTTCAAGAGCACCAAATAGAGCAGGGACTAGCTATCATTGGTTCCCCAGGGCGACACCTAAAAGCGATTGTCAGATCCCTTGGAACCGGAGTTGGAGTTGTGAGCCGCCCTGTGGGTGCTGGGATTGAACTTGAGTCCTCTGCTAGAGCAGCCAGGGCTCTTCGCAGCTGAGCCATCTCTCCTTTTTTAAATAATGTAGTCTTTCGAATGCTTATGGATTGGAAGGATCAGCATTGTAAAAGTGGCCATTTTGCCAAAAGCAATCTACAGATTCAATGCAATCCTCATCAAAATTCCAACCAAGTTCTTCATTGAGTTGGAAAGAGAAATTTTCTAATTCATTTGGAATAACAAAAAACCTAGGATAGCAAAAGCTATTCTCAACAATAAAAAAACTTCCAGGGAAATCACCATCCCTGACCTCAAGCTATATTACAGATTAATCATGATAAAATCAGCATGATATTGGTACAGAGATAGGTAGGTAGATCATTGGAACAGAATTGAAGACCCAGAAATGAACCCACGTACCTACAGTCACTTGATCTTTGACAAGGGAACTGTAAACATTCAATGGAAAAAAGACAGCCTCTTCAGCAAATGGTGTTGGTCCAACTGGCACTCAGCATGCAGAAGAATGAAAATAGACCCTTACTTATCTCCTTGTACAAAGCTCAAGTGCAAGTGGATCAAAGATCTCCACATAAAACCAGGTACACTGAAACTATTAGAAGAGAAAGTGGAGAAGAGCTTAGAACACATAGGCACAGGGGAAACTTTCTTGAACAGAACACCAATGGCTTATGCTCTAAGATCAAGAATCAACAAAAGGGACCTCATGCAATTGCAAAGTTTCTGTAAGGCACTGTCAAGAAGACAAAACAGCAGCCAAAGGCTGGGAAAGGATCTTTACCAATCCTACATTTGATAGAGAACTAATATCCAATATATACAAAGAACTCAAGAAATTAGACTCCAGAGAATCAAACAATCCTATAAAAAATGGGGTACAGAGCTAAACAAAGAATTCTCAACTGAGGAATACCGAGTGGCGGAGAAGCACCTAAAGAGATGTTCAACATCCCTAGTCATCAGGGAAATGCAAATGAAAACAACCCTAAGATTCCAACTCACATCAGTCAGAATGGCTAAGATCAAAAACTCAGATGACAGCAGATGCTGACAAGGATGTGAAGAAAGAGGAACACTTTTCCAATGTTGGTGGGATTGTAAACTGATACAACCACTCTGGAAATCAGTCTGGCGATTCCTCAGAAAATTGGACATAGTACTACCTGAAGACCCAGTTTTTCCACTCCTGGGCATATACCCAAAAGACGCTCCAACATATAACAAGGGCACATGTTCCACCATGTTCATAGCAGCCTTATTTATAATAGGCAGAAGCTGGAAAGAACCCAGATGTCCTTCAACAGAGGAATGGCTACAGAAAATATGGTACATTTACACAATGGAATACTACTCAGCTATTAGAAACAATGACTTTATGAAATTCCTAGGCAAATGAATGGAAGTAGAGACTATCATCCTGAGTGAGGTAACCCAGTCACAAAAGAACCCACATGGTATGCACTCACTGATAAGAGGATACTAGCACCAGAAAGCTCTGAATACCTAAGAAACAAGTTACAGACCTTATAAAGCTCAAAAAGAAGGAAGGCCAAAATGGGGACGTCTCAGTCCTTCTTAGAAGGGAGAACAAAACACTCATGGGAGGAAATACAAGGTCAAATAAAGGAGAAGGGATTGAAGAAAGGATCATTCAGAGGCTGCCTCACCTGGGGATCCATCCCATATGCAGCCACCAATCCCAAGCACTATTGCTGATGCCAAGAAGTACTTACTGGCAGGAACCAGATATGGATGCCTCCTCAGGGGCTCTGCCAGCGTCATACAGATACAGTTGAACAGGCTTGCAGCTAATCATTGGACTGAACATGGGCACACCAATGAAGGAGCTAGAGAAAGGACTGAAGGAGTTGAAAGGGTTTGCAACCTCATGGGAAGAACAACATTATCAACCAACCAAACCCTCCATAACTCCCGTGGACTAAAACACCAACCATTGAGCACACATGGAGAGAGCCATGGCTCCAGTTGCATATGTAGCAGAAGATAACCTTGTCTGGCATCAGTGTGAGAAGAGGCCTCTGGTCCAGTGAGGGTGCGTTTTCCCAATGTAGGGGAATGCCAAGGCACCGAGGTGGAGATGGTTATTAGGAGAGGGTGTACGTTTGTGGAGACATGCGGATGGGAAGGAGGGATGGGGGGGATAACATTTGAAATGTAAATACAGAGAGAATCTAATAAAAAAATTAGTCTTTTCCTTCTTGATTATACTAGAGTTTAAGTAGTGTTACAAATTTTTATTCTTTTGTTCATTCAACACATGGAACACTGGAGTAAATATGTAATATTGATTAGAAGTATTTCTTGGATAAATCAATATTTTCTTTTGTTTATTGCATACATCCCATTCACTCTCCTTCTCAGAACTCCCCCCCTAAATTTGGGTTAGCTACCTTCATATTGCCCCAACTGTTACTTCATTTGCATGTAACCTTTCCCTTCAACCATAGCACCCCTTGACAGCACTCTCAGAGAATCCGATGCAGTAGTTGATGGACTCTCAGTGGTGCCGCTGGTTCATCATCCTTGTGGTTTCCAACATGTTGATATTTGCTGACCTCCTCCTATTTTGTGTGCCTACTTTAACGACCTATAGAAAAGTGCGTTTAACTGGCTTCATGCCATTAGGTCTCCCGTGTGCATGTTTTAGTTTCTCCTGATCAGTGCTGTGTGCTGCTGCTACCACGGAAATGTGTTGGAGTTGGTAATTTGCAGCCTGCCTTGATACAGCTCTATTAATATTACAGTTATTAGACTGCGTGGATGCTTTAGTTTTTGGATCAGTGATAAATGATGTGGAGTCATTTGGTCAGTCAGAGAAGCAAAAGTGTTCCTGGTGGTGTGGAATAGCTTAGCCTCTAAACCTAGTCTCTCAAAAGGAAGTATCTCACTTTTGTACTCACTGCAAGGATCTCAAATGTCAGTGGGAGATAAGACATGTGTTTTCCTGCAGGACTGAATTAGAACATCTGCAGTTTAAGGTGCTTCAGGAGAGAGAAAATTACCAACAGTCTTCACAGTCAAGCCAAGCAAAGTCAACAGTCCCTTCTTTCAGCATAAATGACAAGTTTACACTGAATAAGGACGATGCTAGCTACAGCCTTGTCTTAGAGGTGCGGACTGCAATAGATAATGTCTTAATACAGGTAAGCACCATGCCCTGTTTCTTACTGTTAAGCTAGATCTGTCTTTTTGGCAAACCAGTCACACACATACTTATTATTAATAAATATTTTAAATTCTAGACAGTAATTTTAGATGTTTACAAATCTTTTGTTAGGTAGTCAGTTTACTTATAGGTTACTTGAGTTACATCTTTACCTTTTATTTATTATATAACCAAGAAAGACACCTACACACACATGAACATACACACATTCAAATACCCACATTTCACTCATATATTCAGAATGGCTCCATGATTAAAGATCATGATAACCTCTTATCACTGACAAAAACAAAAGACAGAAAGATTATTCTTTAAGGAGATAAGCAGGAGTGTTCTGTGATTTCTGATAATCTAAATATTAAAGAGTACATGATTATAAAATAAAATTGATTCTTTATTGAACTTACTTTCTAGAACTATAAACCACTAGCTGGGCATGGTGGTGCACACCTATAATGCCAACACTTAGAAGTGTAAGGAGGGGCCCAAGTTTTAAGGCCAGACTCCCTGGTGAGACCTTTCTTCAAAAACCAGTGGGGAAGCCAGGAGTGAAGCATGCCTTTGGTCCTGGAAATGAAAAGGCAGAGGCAGGCAGATTGGTGCTAACTTCTGTCAGTCCAGCCTGTGCATAGAGTTCTCGTTCATGGTACATGGTGAGAGCTTGTCTCAAACATCACCCACAAACAGGGAAGGAGGAGTGTGAATAAGTTAAGAGTACCCAGACTCTCACACTTGAAGGCATACATAAACTATAACTAGGGAGAATCCCTACAGTAACCATTCTGCGGATACTTTTAGGTTGTCTGTCTGAACCTTTCTGGTTTTATACATTTGCTATAGAGTGATGTTCCAATAGATCTACTTGATGTGGATAAGAATTCTGCCGTCGTGAGCTTTAGCAGCTGTGACACGGAGGTGAGTTAAAGACAAAGCCTCCCTGTCTTGGTTCGGGTTGCCCCACTGACTGAGGTATGTATGTGCTGTCAGGGTTTGAAGCTGCTGCTGGCACCTTTCCCATGCAGGCTTTTCTCTTAGACTCTGCCTGTGTGCTTTCCCCACCCTCAGATGTCCTGACCCTGAGGCCCTGCTCAGGTTCCCCGAGGCTCTTGTCCCTACACTCATGTCCCTGCCCCTCTGGCAACTCACTCTAGGCCCTGCATGTCCTGATACACAGCTTACCTCTCAAGCTTCCCTGCCTCCAGTCTTGCCGCTTACCCCAAGACTGCCACCAGAGGGGTCTTTGTAAAGCTCAAATGTCACTGAATCGTTTCTCAAAACCTTTTAAAAGTCCTGTTTCCTGTTGGGTGTAAGTCTAGATCTTGATTGTGTATAGAAGTATCTGTTTCAGCTCCCAACTGTGTCCCAACTTACCTCTCCTTTCATGCACATCCAAGTTTCTTCTGAAAACACTATGGCTTTGTACTTTCATACATCAGCACCTATCTGTGCCTTCCTCTGTTCTTTCTGGTACACTCCGGGCTTCTTAGACACTAACAGAAGCTGTCGTGCACTGGGCTTTTGTTGAGCCCTCAGTCTCTGGGAAATGCCTGTAACTAGGTGATACTAGTATTGAGGGCATGCCTGCTGTATCTCTTCCTTCCCATTCATTCTGGAAAAAAGCAATGTCAGAGCAGGGCATGAATCCTGAAGAGAACGTAAAGAAGATGACCCAAGAAGAGAGAGTGACCTGTTTGATAGGTAGTATGTGCCTGTTTTAAAGGTAGTAATACAGATGAAGATGGAACTCGGTGGTAGAATGCTTGCTTAGCACGTTTGAGGTCCTGGATATGATCTCAGAACTCCCAAAGGAAATAAGAAAAGAAATTTAAAGCATAGATGAAGAAAAAGTTGAAGACTATATGAAGTATGATGGGTTTATTTTGCTCACTTATTTACTGTTGGGGAAGAATCTCAGCGAATAACATGGCTTTGGTGAAACCATCTATGTAGCTCTGGCTAGCCTCAAACACAGCAAGTCTCTCTGCCTCTGCTTCCCAAGTGTTGGGATTAAAGGTGTGCACTGCCACACACAGCAGATAACCGTTGTTTTTGTTGAGAGAAGAATCTTTAAATCACTCATGTCATTGGTATGAGATTTGTCATATGCTCTAGGTGTGCCTGGCTACAGAGCTGTGCCAATCTAGGGTGCATAGCACCCTGTCTCAAAAAGCAACTAACCAGTTTTATTTACATATCTGCAGAAGTATTTGAAAAGACCATTTTATGCTAATTTAAAACTTGCTTCCTGGACTATGGCTTCTTTTTTTTAACTTTATTTTAAAAAACAAAGATAAATGTACAAATTTTAAGCATTTTTGCATAAAAGTATACGAATGTATTTTTGTAAGGTTGTAATTAAGTATTTGTGGGTACATATACATACACATATGTATATATGTAACAATAATATAGGGAAAGAGGCTATTAATTTGAGGAGATAGGAGAGAAACTGGGAGGGGCTGTAGGAAGGAAAGGGGGATGTGATACAGTTCTATTTTAATTAAAATATATTCTTTTTTTTCCTTGACCTTCACAGTCTGTGAGTTGTTTCTGGGGTATTCAGAGCTTTCTGGGATTAGTATCCCATTATCAGTGACTGTATATAATGTCTGTTCTTTTGTGACTGGGTTACCTCACTCAGGATGATATTCTCTAGATGCATCCATTTTCTTAAGAATTTCATTGAACCATTGTTTCTGATAGCACTCTATACACTTACTCCATTGTGTAAGTGTACCACAATTTTTGTATCCATTCATTTACTGAAGGACATCTGGGTTCTTTCCAGCTCTGGCTATTATAAATAGAGCTGCAATGAACATTGTGGTGCATGTATCTTTGTTGTATGTTGGAGCGTCTTTTGGGTAAATGCCCAGAAGTGGAATAACTGGGTCTTCAGGTAGTACTATGTCCATTTTTCTGAGGAACCGCTAGACTGATTTCCAGAGTGGTTGTATCAGTTTACAACCCCACCAGCAATGGAGAAGTGTTCCTCTTTCTCCACATCCTCGCCAGCATCTGTTGTCATCTGAGTTTTGGATCTTGGCCAATCTGACTGGTGTGAGGTGAAATCTCAGGGTTGTTTTGATTTGCATTTCCCTGATGGCTAAGGATGTTGAGCACTTTCTTAGATGTTTCTCAGCCATTCGATATTCCTCAATTGAGAACTTTTTGTTTACGTCTGTACCCCATTTTTAATAGGGTTGTTTGATTCTCTGGTGTCTAGTTTTTTAGGTTCTTTGTATACCTTGGATATTAGGCTTCTATCTGATGTGGGGTTGGTAAAGATCTTTTCCCACTCTGATGGCTGCTGTTTTGTTTTCATGATAGTGTCTTTAGCCTTACAGAAACTTTGCAGTCTCATTAAGTTCCATTTGTCAATCTTTGACCTTAGAGCTCGAGCTATTGGTGTTCTGTTTAGGAAATTTTCTCCTGTGTCTATGAGTTCTAAGGTTTTCCCTACTTTCTCATCTAATTAACTCAAACAAATCAGTAGCCTTCCTATATTCAAAGGACAAACAGATGGGGAAAGTAATTAGGGAAAAGATACCCTTCACAATAATAAAAAAAAACTATGAAATACCTTGGTGTGACTCTAAGCAAGTGAAGGACCTGTATGACAAGAACTTCAAACCTCTAAAGAAGGAAATCAAGAAAGACCTCAGAAAATGGAAAGATCTCCCATGCTCATGGATTGGAAGGATCAACATTTAAAAAATGGCCATCCTACCAAAAGCAGTCTACAGATTCAATGCAATCCCCATCAAAATTCCAACCCAATTCTTCACTGAGTTGGAAAGAGTAATGTGCAATTTCATTTGGAATAACAAAAGACCTAGAATATCGAAATCCATCCTCAACAACAAGAAAACATCTGCGGGAATCACTATCCCTGACCTCAAGCTGTATTACAAGGCAATTGTGCTGAAAACTGCATGGTACTGGTACATAAATAGGCACGTGGATCAATGGAATAGAATAGAAGATCCAGAAATGAGCCCTCACATATATGGTCACCTGATTTTTGACAAAGGAGCTGTAGACATTCAATGGAAAAAGGACAGCCTATTCAACAAATGGTGCTGGTCCAACTGGCACTCAGTGTGCAGAAGAATGAAAATAGACCCTTTCTTATCTCCTTGTACAAAGCTCAAGTGTAAGTGGATCAAAGATCTCCACATTAAACCAGGTTCACTGGACTATGGGTTCTTAAGAAATTTTGGGAAATTGAACTATTTTTAAAAAGCAAGAAGACAACAGTCATCCCCACATGGCTGTCACTGTCAGTGTGTGCCCTCCTCACCGCC
Source organism: Micromys minutus (assembly GCF_963924665.1). Taxonomy (NCBI): domain Eukaryota; kingdom Metazoa; phylum Chordata; class Mammalia; order Rodentia; family Muridae; genus Micromys; species Micromys minutus. The sequence continues at coordinate 35,329,602 of NC_137984.1, read as the reverse complement.
TTCTTCGCTGCTCCCAATTCTTTTTTTAAAGTGAGCATTATTCAAGTAAATAGCAAACGCTTATTAATGGCATTTTGTTGTGTCTTAACTTTAAATTCTTCCAGACAAATGACAACTTTCTTCTTGCCACTTATCGGTGCCAGGCAAATACCACCAGGCTGGAGCTCAAGGTAAAATTGCTAGGAATTTTTTATTTCTTTATTTTTGGTTTTGGTGTTCAAGAACAAGTCTCAGAAGTTTGGGGTATAACTTTGGGTATGTGAGTCTGTGTGTGTGTGTGTGTTTGTGTGTGTGTGTGTGTGTGTGTGTGTGTGTGTGTGTGTGCATGTGTCTGTGTGCATGTGTGTGTCTGTCTGTGTGTCTCTGTGTCTGTGTGTGCATGTGTGTCTCTCTGTGTGTGTCTGTGTGTGTGTGTGTGTGCATGTGTGTGCCATGCACTCACCCACCACTCCAGACTAACTACCTTTATTTCTGAGTGTTTGGACTTCCTTTTCCTTAGGTGTGTCTGTCATATGATGGCATTCCACTGCACTGGAATTCTCTGTGAAATGAGTGTCTGAAGTGACATCTTTGGAATGGTCAGTGGGGTTTTAGTTTATCCTGGGCACTGCCCCTGTTCTCAATGCTCAGTCAGTAACCTCTGGAGCTATTGTTCTGGGAGTCCCCTCCAACAGGAACTTTCTTTTCTAGCTTTCTCTCCTTTTGTCAGGGGATGGGTAATGGGGACTAAGTTTGGTCTCATGTTGTATCCCAGGCTGAGTTTGGACTTTGGCAGTTAGTGTCCAGAGTGCTGGGATTACAGATGTTTGCACCATGCCTGGCTTTGCTGGTTTCTGGAAAGTCCAAGCATGTAAGGCATGGCAATTAAGCCACAGCAATCTTGTTTTACGTCACTTGTCACCTAAAATCATTCTGAAGCAAATACAGTGGATTTATATTTTACTTGTAAATATTTTAGCATATTTTAAAAAGTGAGTGCTCTTTTTAAAAAACATATAATACTATTTTCAATCAAAATTGGACAATTATTATTACTATCAAGTATAATGTTTAAATTCTGATCCACTTCTATATATGCATCTATTTATGGTTTAAGTATAACAGAATTACTGGAATTGTGTAGTCACTGTATTTTCCTAGTGTTTAGATTTTGCTGGTTGGTTTCTAGTTGTTTATTACCTTTATTCCCAGGCCTAGTGACACACACCTTTAATCCTAGTGCTTAGGAGAGAGAGGCAGGAGGATCTCTATGAGTTCAAGGCCAGTCTGATCTGCACAGTGAGTTCCATAACAGCCAGGACCACATAAAAGAGAACCTATATAAGAAACAAAGCGACAACAACACACACAGGAAAATTATTGCCTTCTAGTCTGGTGAAGGCTGTTTTAGTCACCGTCTTATAGTGGGGGACTAAACCAGGGCTTTATGCATGGTAGGATACAAGCTCCGTGGTACATCCCCAGCCGTATACTTTTTCTTGAGTAATATAATGGTATTTTAACAATTAAATACTGAGGATAGCATACACTGGATTATTTTTTAGAGTATGAGACTTTTTTTTTATTTTTTGACACACTATTGAGATCTGAATTAAGGTCTGTATGATCCCTTTCTTGGTATTCCTGATGCTTTGAAGCTCAGAGTTGTTTTGACAAGATGCTGCACACGGGACTTTCCTACTATTTTCAGGAATTCCTTTCCCCTCCAAACATTTGATTTTGCTCTGTGTAAAATTCTGAATGAAAAAATTTTAAATTTATTATTTCTAGAAAAATATATTTATGTAGACATATTTTATAAGTGTCCTAATTAAACAAGATCATATGTCACCAAGCAAGATTCAGTACATTTGAAAAGCAATGTTCTTTTTCAAAAGTTGAGCATAGTAATATTAAATTCAAAAAGGGAAAAATAATGCCTGAAAAGAGCTCCAGGAAAATTATGAAAGAAAAAAAAAATAGAAGCCAGGTGAGTTCAAGGCCATCTTGGGCTACAGAGAGATATCTGGGCTCAAATAATGGGGAATGGAGAGGGAAAAAAGTGGAGGGATGGCAAGAAGAAAAGAAAGGGATAAAGAAGGAAGAAGAAGAAAGGCAGGACCTTTCTATGAATACAGCCCATTTCAAACTTTCATCAGATTTTTATTACTTTTTTGATTTAATATGTTAAAAATTTGTGTTGACACACTGGTTCCATCTAGAAAAAAAATTAAAAACATTAAATGGATTCTTTCTTTCCTTCTTTCTTTTTTTCTTATTTTCTTTCTTTGTAATATGGGGGGGGGGTGGAATCTAGGGCCATGTACATGCAAGGAAAGTGCCTCCAGACCATGTTTTGGTTTTTGGTTAGAGACAAGTTTGTCCTGGCCAGCCTCAAATTCACTCTGTGCTGCAGGCTGGCTTGTAACCTGAGAGCTTTCTGCCTCAGATTCCTGAGTCCTGGAATTTCATGTCTGAGCCACTGGGTTTGACCCTAGTATACGCTTATCCCATGCAATATATAATAAGTAAATATGAACCTAGTTTAGTCATTGATAAATAAGAAAATGTAATTGTTTTCCCGATAATAGATAAAATATAAAGACAATCTCTGTATTGTTATAAAGATCCCTTGTTCAGTGAATAAAAAAAGCACTGCCTCTTTAAGGACTTCTAAGGAGCAATTTCTATTTGTCTAACAGTCTGTCAAAAAATATTACAGAAGGTCATCAGTGGAAACAGGAATGAGTAGAAGTTAGTGGGAAAATAACTGTCGCTACCATGTTGGAGAACATGTAGGAGAATCTAGGTAGCAGCAGTAAAGTCACAGTAGTATACACACAGACATGTATGTAGTAAGCTAAAACAGTGTTTGTGGAGGGGTCAAGGTAGAACCACAGGGAACACTCGTTTGGCGTTGAATCAGTGGATGTTGGCAACTGTTAAAATGGACAAGTTGATCTTTCTCTGCTGGTTAGTTTCTCGTTACCACAACTGAGAGCAATTTTAAAAAGAAGGGTGTATTCTGGTTGACAGTTTCAGAGGCTTCCATGTAGAGAAAGGCATGCTGTGGTGCAGACGCTTACCTCACTGGCCAGGAAGCACAGTGACCAACAGAGACACACACCTGGTATGCTTCTTCCTGTAGTGTGGTACCACCTACAGACATTTCCACTACTTGCCAGTAATTCTGTCAAACTAGGAATCCACCCAGGGATCAATCTTGTTGATTAGTCAGAACTTTTACGATCCAGTCTGTCCTAGGGCTTCTATTGCTGTGAAGAGACAGCACACAGCACTTCTTACAAAGGAATTCATTTAACTGGCACTGGCTCACAGGTTCAGAGGTTTTGTCCATTATCACCATGGTGGGAAGCACGGCAGCGCACAGATAGACATGGTGCTGGAGGAGCTGAGAGCTCTGTATCTTGATCCACAGGGAACAGGAGACTGTGTGTGCTTGAGCATATGATACTTCAAAGCTCGCTCCCACAGTGACAAATTTCCTCCAACAAAACCACACCTACTCAAACTTCTAATAGTGCCACTCCTTATGGGCCAAGCATTCAAACACATGAGTCTGTGAGGGCCATTCCTATTAAAACCACCACACAGTCACTTCCCAGAAGGCCCCCAGTGCCTTTGGGGGACACTTCTTCAATTTATTACAGTGTCTTTTGGCATAGAAGAGATTCAAGAAAAACATAAAATGTGGACACACACACAGAGACACGATGATAGGAGGAAGAAAGGTAAGGAAAGAACTGTGCCATGGCGTGGCAGAGGGCATACAGTGAGGGAGAAGCGTAAGTGAGCAAGAGCAGGAAGGAGATAATAGTAGTTGGAGGAGCACTGAGAAAGGAGAGAGATGTCTAATCTAGCAGAGTCCCATGCATTCGGCTTGTACGTGAATGCAGCCAAACAAATGAACAGTTGTCTAGATGGCTGAGGAGTCAGATTTTAAGGAACTTGCATCTTTGTCCTCCTTTTCATGTTGTAGAATTATTTTTCCTTATTTGTTTGGTCTGGTTTTGTGAGATTGGTCTCTCTGTATAGTCTTGGAACTCACTATGTAGACAAGGCTGGTCTTGAACTCACAGAGATCTGCCTGCCTCCGTCCCCATGTTGTCATGCCACTATAACTTTTTCTGTCTTCTTATTCATCGTCTTTGCTAAAACTGAACCTTTCTCCTTCCCATACTTGCAAAGAATTTTCTTGTAAACATTAATTTATATTTAACACTTAGATAAAAAATTATTTTCTCCATGAAGGAAGATCTCGAGTACAGAAGTTCCTTTTGAGGCATGAGAGGGAGCCGGCAGGACAGGTCACATTACCCTGATAGTCTGTCTTCACAGTTTAGTAAGTCACCCAGCCATATAAAATATCCTGGAAGAATATTCCAGTCCAGGTGTAACTGCTTATAATATGCTCTCTACATTATTTCCTGGAAACATTTATTTCTGTGAACAGACTTGTAACAATGCCTCTGTATAATCCCCAGTTCTGAGAAAAAATGGAGAATTTTAATTTAGTTTTAGTTATTTCAAGAATTTGCTTTTTTATTTGGCAGAAATGCCCAGTTTTTATTACTTTTTCTTGTGAATATTTAAGTATATTGTGCACGCATCCTTCGGACATACAGAATGAATGTCTGACCGTGGAGTGATGAGTGTGGGACCGTGGAGTGATGAGTGTGGGACAGATAAACTGAAGATACCTGGGAGGATGATTGATGCTGTTAAGGACTGCCAAAACCATTTGCGTTTTCCCGTACTCTCATGACAGACTGCACAGAAGCATTCAGTGCCTAAGTGAACATCTGAAAGTATATTTATGCTGCGAACTCATCCTTTTTCCTTTTACGTTATCAGATTCGTTCAATTGAAGGCCAGTATGGCACACTCCAGGCATATGTGACTCCAAGAATCCAACCGAAAACCTGTCAGGTTCGCCAATACCACATCAAACCTCTATCGCTCCATCAAAGATCTCACTTTATTGACCACGACAGGTATAGAGCTGGGAAGAGTGGTGTATTTGTAAGATACTACGTCATTCAGACAAGCCTGCCTTCACTTTTATTTTGGTTCCGTTTTATTAACTGTATTGTGCATGTGCATTGGTATGTGTTGTGTGTGGGTGAGCAGGGGCGAATGTCGAGGTCGGCTGACAGCTTTAGGAAGGTGGCCCTCTCCACTGTGTGAGTCTAAGGGAGTGAACTCAGCTTGTCAGGCTTGGCAGGAGTGTTTTACCTGCTGAACCATCTCACCAACTCATGCCTACATTTGTTTATTTGTTTGTGTGTTTATTATTTTTAAACATTTTTACAAAATTTAATATTTTTATTTTTACTATTTAGAAGTTTTATTTATTCTTTGATAATTTCATACAATATATGTTGGTCATATTTTTCCCTTCTCCCAACTGCCCTCAAATCCTCCACTCCTGCTCTAATCCTTTGTAACACTATTTTATTTCCTCTCCCTTTGAAGATCCCCTCTTCCTGCCCGATCTCTTGCTAGCCATCTGATGTCTGAGTACCAGAGAGAAACATACAGGTCTAACGCATAAAAGTGAACATCCACATATGAGAGAAAATGTCATATTTGTCTTTCTGGATCTGGGTATCTCACTGGAGATGGTTGTTTTCTGGCTCCATCCGTTTACCTGCAGACTTCACAATTCCATTCTTAACAGCTAAATGTTACATTGTATATCTGGTAGTTATGGCAACATTTAAAAGTTTAAAAAAAAACTTATTAGAATGTTTAATAATTAGCTCTGGCTTTAGTATGTCTAATAAATACAAGGTGCTTTGTCTTATCTTGGAAGCTGTGTTGAGTTAGACTTCCCTGTCTGTTGCCATTCTGAGATGGGTGGAATAGCAAGTTTCCTTAGGTGCCTGTGGAGAGCAAACAGTGTTTAGCTTTAGATGGCACAGCGGTCCCCATGAACAGCCGGCATGTGCTAACCTAACACCATCCTCCTGTCTGCTGCACCATGAGTCACCTGGAATAGTTCCTGATATTTCTGATGCCAGCGTCTTCATGCTAGGAGGCTTTGGGGACAACATAGGATTAAGCAAAAGAAAAAGGAAAGGAAAGAGAGATGACTTAATACTTTGTGATGTGTTTTGCCAGGTGCTTGTATATTTTCTATTATTTAAAAAAGCTTTGTTAGCATATATTACTTTAACATATATTTGGGTTTATAGTGAAAGTTTTATAATGTTCCTAATACATTTTAATCATATTTTCCCTTGCCTGCTAGTTCCCCTCCCTTCCCCAACTGCCCCACCTCCTATTCGCATTCTATCCTCTTATCTCTTTGTGTGGTCAGGTTAAGTTCATTAGGGCTGTTTACAGAGCATGGTTACCTTGCTCATTGAACTTAAACTTTTCCTGTATCCTTAGGGAGGGATGGGGCCCGGTTGGGGCCCCGTGAGCAACTCCTTGTTCCTTGACAAGATAGAAATGGCCCCGTTTTGTGCAGGTTGTCATGACTACTGTAAGTGTGAGCATTCAGGAGCCAAGTTATGCCCACAAGCTTACCACTTGATTCCTTTTTTAATATATAATTTATTTTTTGTTCATTGATATTTTGGCTGCATGGATGTCTTTGTGAAGGTATCAGAAGCCCTGGCACTGGAGTTACAGACAGGTGTGAGCTGCCGTGTGGGTGCTGTGAATTGAACCCTGGTCCTCTGGAAGAGCAGCTGGTGCTCTCTTACCTGCTGAGCCACCTCTCCAGCCTCACCACTTGGTTCTTAAAGACAGGTTACATCTCTGTTTTGGAAGTGGGAAGTAGAGGCTTGGGAAAGTAGCCCACTCTTTGATACAAGTACCAGAGTTGTACTGAGAAGCCAAAGCCGTGTTCTTTCTGATGCAGCCTTCATGATAAAGGGTGTACAGTTGGAGTATGATAAGAGGGGAAATTGTATTAGGAATCTTCTGGGAAACATTAAAAAGAATTCCTTTTTCTCTCTCCTTTTTGTTTTTTCTGTTTTATATAAAGCCTGGGGCCTCCTGTGAGGCAGGTAATTATTACTGAGCTGTATCCTGAGACTTTTCATATCTTTTATTTTGAGACAGGGACTCACTTGGTTGCCCTGGCTAGTCTTAAACTTGCAATCCTTCCAGATAGCTGGAATTACATATGTGGCCACCAGGTTTGCTGAGAAATAGATTCTTTTTGGTTGTATTCTTGGTTTAAAAGCCAAGGTTAACATTAATGGACCCAGCATCACCACGGAAGTGTACACTGGCAATCAGAGACTCCGTTCTATTGTATTCCTATGTGATTTGTTCTCTGGGTTGTAGGTTTCCATCTGCAGATGAGAGGATTGCTCTAACAGATCTCGAGAGTCCCTTCTAGCTTTTGATTCCTAGCTTGATTCTGTATCCCATTGAGTTGCTTGTGAACATTCCCTTCCAAAGCTTTGCAATTTTTTAGTTCTTCATAATTATCCTCTTGCCTTTTAAGCTCTTTTTGTTTGATTGACTGATTATTATGTTTTGAAGATAGATTCATAATCTGTAGCCCAGACTGGGTCTTAATCCAGAGCTAACTGGCTCAGCCTTCAAAGTGCTGGGATTACATATGTGGGCTACCACTCCTGGCTCTGATTTATTTTTCAGTTCCTCCTTTACTTCATTATAGTAACTAATAGAAGTTGTTTAAATAAATTCAGGAAAGGTAGAAGGTACTGGTTGGTTCGTAACTTGTCACTGGGTCACAACTAGAAAGAATAAATACTCAAATCTGTGCCTGCCCTACCTCAAGCCCAGCTGCTGGGATTCACAATTAGTTATTTTCCTGAAGTGACTCATACATTTTGTGGTCTGTATAATGCAGATACCAGATGAATTTTCAAACAAGCAAATCAACTTGAATAATCTCAATTTAATCTTTAAAGCATGTTCTGATGAACAGAGAAGCTATTTACATCACCCAACTAGACCCCTATCACAAGCAAGTATAGGAATAGACAGGCATTTAATTTCTAGAAAATTAAAAATGTTCATTTGTTTCATGTGTAGATTAATTTTAGAAAGCTTTTTAAAAAAAGTGTTTATTTAAATCTGACAGTGGTAGCTCATGCCTGTAACTCTGTCTAGCACTTGGGAGATTCATGCAAGAAGACTGACCTGCTTTTTGTTAGCCTGGTGTATGTAGTGAGTTTCTGGGCTATGAGGAGAGCCCCTGCTTAAAAGTTTAAAAATGAATAGGACAAAATGTTTAGCTGTATTTGAAATTCTGCTTATAAATGTATATGTATAGTTTTTCATTGGTCCACACAAACATATGCCTCTACTGTTAACCTGCAGGCCCATGAACACATTGACTCTAACAGGACAGTTCAGCTTTGCTGAAGTTCACTCCTGGGTGGTGTTCTGCCTGCCTGAAGTTCCTGAAAAGCCTCCAGCAGGGGAGTGTGCAACATTTTACTTTCAGAATACCTTCCTGGATACACAACTCGAGTGTGTATACAGGTAAATCAAAGTCATTATTTGTTAAACTGTCATATAAAATACCTACCCTATGCTTTGTTTTAAGACAGGAATAATTTCAAAATAATGTAATTGAAAATCTATAATGTTCAACAGAAGCTATTAAATAAAATTGTGTGTAAAATATTATTAGTAAAGATGAATGTGTAAAGATTAATACTTTCCCAATAATGTCTATAAAATCTGTGGTAAAATTTGAATTATAAATATAATTTCCTAGAGTTTTAGATGGAATGTTCTAAATCTGTGATGTCTCTATTTTCTGCCCTGATGGTCTGTCAGTCAATAAGAATGGGATCTTGAAATCTCCTGCTACTCTTTATGGGGCTAACCTGTGACTTTACCTCTATTAATGTCTGGGTTTTTTTTTTTTTTTTAGATAGAGTTCATGTATGTTTAAAATTATATTGTCCTCTTTACAGATTGTTCCTTTAATGAATATGAAGCTAGGTCTTTTATCTTTTCTGAGTAGTCTTGATTTAAAGCCCATTTTGCCAGATCCATTTTAGTCTCTGGCTGGTGACTGGGAAATTGAAATTAATACTCAGTTCTATAACTAAAGACTGTGTATGACTGCTTGTCCTTCTGCTGATTTTGTGGTATTTTAGTGTTTCCCTTTTCTCTCCTGCTTAACTATTATTACTCAGTTAGAGAATTCGGACAGTTAGCAGTTATTCTTTTTAAAACTTGAAAATTCTAAGTTTTCTAGCTTTTTAAAGTTTTCCTTGAGAAGTCTGCTGTTAGTGACCAGCCTGTATATGTGCTTTGATGATTCTTTCTTGCTTCTTGCAATGAATTTTCTTTGTTCTAAATGTTTAGTGGTTTAACTGTACTGTAAGGGGCTGTTCTTTTCTGGCCTTGTCTGTTTGGCGTTCTGACTGTCTCCGTATCTGCATAGCCATTTCTTGGACTAACTTAGGGACATTTTCTGCTATGATGTTGTTGAAACTGTTTTCTATATCTTTAAAAATTAGTTAATTCTCATAACTCATAGATTTAAATTTTTCATTATGTCTCAAATATCTGAATGTGCAGCTTGAATCTTATGATTTATCCTTATTTTTGGCGGGGTGTTCTGATTCCTGAGATTACCAGTGGGCTCCATTTCCCAGCATGAGAAATAGGGATTCCTAAGCAAACTAAGGGTCCTGAGACCGTATTGTGGCAGTAGATGCTGTTCTTGAAAAATCAGATATCTCAAATAAAGTATATAGAAATACAATTTATTTGTGTGAGTAAAGAAAAATATATGTGTGTATAAAGAAAGAAGCAATTCTATATGCACTTTATATATGAGGTTAATTATTGGCAATATTAATGCCCATGAAGAAAAATGTTTTAGATGAAGTATTTAAAAATTCCCATCTTAAGAGGTGTATGTGTAATAGAATCTCTAGTTTTGAATTCAGAAGCTGACTTGGTATGGCATAGGTCAGAATACATATTTATGCTTTACCTTAATGATAGATACAGATCATGTAAAAGCAAACAAAACCTAAACGATAGCTAAAGATATATACATATGAGGTCACTTGCTCCTACAGTTTTTCTTTAAAAATATATTGATTTTGTAGAAAAGGAGAAGGAGTTTTTAAATCTGACAACATTTCTACAATATCCATCCTAAAAGATGTGCTTTCTAAAGAAGCTACAAAAAGGAAAATTAATCTCAACATATCATACGGTGAGAAAAGGAAACTTGTTCATTCCAGTGTTTTTACAGTTATAAAAGCAGTGTTTTTTGTGAAAGTGACTTAACTGTGCCTAACCAACTTCTTCTAGAGATTAATGAGGTGTCAGTCAAGCATACTCTAAAGCTAATCCACCCGAAGCTGGAGCACCAGTTGCTTCTGGCTAAGAAAGTGCAGTTAATTGATGCCTTGAAGGTAAGGGTGTGTATCAGTGGGATCATGAACATAATGTTACACTACTTATAATCTGGCCACTAAGATGCTTCTATTTTTTTCTTTATTTTAAATAAGGAATTACAGGTTCATGAGGGAAACACAAACTTTCTGATTCCAGAGTACCGCTGTATTCTAGAAGAGGCAGATCATCTACAAGAGGAATACAAAAAGCAGCCTGCACATCTTGAGAGACTCTATGGTGAGAGTACCTGTCTAGAAAACACTGCTGTGCTTCTTTTCAACAGTTCTCTGGGGTGTCTGTCTCTTTTTGCCAAATAGTTGTGAAAGGAACAAGGCAGAGATCACAGCAGCCATGACCCTGTGGCACCAGCTTATTGTACAGAATATTTGTGTATTTTGCCAGGGTGGCCTTACATCTTAACCTTTTTACTTTAAAAGTGAAAATAAATGTGAAAGTGGAATTGTACCATGACAATATATGTATATAGTGAAAAGGTGTTGCAACCCACACAGCCTAGGCATCCTCACTTTCTCACAGTGATTTTCAGGTTCCATTGCTATTATAAAAATCCAGCATTTAATCTATTTGGGCAAAAATTAGTAGGGATATTTATGTGATGTTTGCTTTGGTGATAAGTTGGGTGTGTTACAGATTGTACTGAAAGAAGGAGAAAGGGATCAGGGAAGGGAGGGTCGAGATGGAGAGAGGGAAGACTAAGAAAAGCTTTGATAACAGTCTTTCTCTAAGATCTATTGTGTGTAGCAAACTGCACCATCTTTTATGAGATATTTAACCATTGCAACAGCTCTGCAAGGCAGATGATTTTCATCTATTTTATTTTCAATAATCTTCAGTTGAAATAGGAGAGTAAAGGTTGCTCTCACATACCTAGTTAGCGGCAACGCCTTCATTAGGCCCTTCTCTCTGAAAGGTAGGCCTGCTGCCACCATGATTGGTTTCACCAGCCCACACCGGTCCACTAACCTGCCTTCAGAACTTATTATGCACCCAAGACTTTCTCACTAATGAATAGTGCTGATTCCTTACTGTTCTCTATATGGTGAGCACGGTCTCTTTCACAATATCCTTCCATGGTGGTGTGGCAGATCCGTCATCCCATCTGTGATCCCAAAATCCAGAAAGCGTCTTTAAAAGCTAAAGTTTTACTTTTGTAAATCAGTTACCAGCAAAATCCGTCTTAATCTGATTGACTTCATGACAAAATCTGATTTAAACTGACATGAGGCTTTTCCTCATCTTTTTTTAATTCCACTTAGTGCACATATTCACCTGTATATTTTATTGTAAAAGCGTGGCATTCAGTCCCATTGGACCAATACATCCATGATATATTCCTTGTCTCCTTTTCCTCTTTCTAAAATATACTTTCCTCAAGGGTCTTGTATAAATGATTGACAGCTTGAGTTGTCCCTGTTTTCCATCTGGAAAACTCAAAGGTGAAGTAATTTTCCCTGACCCAGTAAGTAATTTGCACCCAGTAAGGCTATAGGTGGAGTGCCTCAGCTCAGCAGCCTCCTCCTGATGGAACAGCACTTCCTGTGAAGTAGGGTGCACCAACAGAGATTCAAAATGGCTGACAGTGACTTGTCTGAGTCAACAGTTATAACCTGTTGTTAGGAAGGTTATCAAATATTTATATCTTCAGAGTTTTTTCATACCTTCCCCACATACATATCTGTTTTTAAAAGCAATAACCTTTTCTAGGCTTATATGTTAAATAATGGAATTTCAGGTGATAATAGAATGCCACGTTCATTGTTAAAAGAACTAGTCAAGGAGGCTGGAGAGATGGCTCAGTGGTTAAGAGCACTGACTGCTCTTCCAGAGGCCATGTTCAAATCTGAGGAACCACATGGTGCCTCACAACCATCTGTAAGGAGATCTGATGCCCTCTTCTGATGACAGCTACAGTGTACTTATACATTATAAATAAATAAATCATTTAAAAAAGAACTAATCAATGACAAGAAATAATGTTTTTCTTTCTAGGTATGATTACTGATCTTTTCATAGATAAATTTAAGTTCAAAGGCACTAATGTAAAAACCAAAGTACCTGTACTCCTGGAGATTCTTGACAGCTATGACCAGAACACACTGATTTCTTTCTTTGATGCAGCATGAAAGGTAAGCAAGGTAGGCCCAACAGTGCAGCTTGCTTAATTACTACATAAAATATCCATGATATTATAACTGTAAGTGATGTTCCTATTTACTGGAGTTGTCCAACAATGAAGACACTTTTCTTTTTAAAACACAAGTGGAGCTGGGTGTGATGGCTAGTGTCTGAATTCTTGGCCCTCAGATGTCTGAGAGGGGATCAAGCCAGCCTTGGCTACAGCAGAAGACCCTGTCTCAAAAGTCCAAGCAAACCAACATAAGTAGGATGATTATAAGAGTTATTAGTGACATTTTGGCAAGTGGCATTTTAATTTCTATGTTGAGAATTGGAATACATACATATATATGTATATATATAATATTTTCATGCTTCATAATGTATTTTGCCTTTATATTTACATTACTTCATCTTCCTGACTGTTCTGCAAACTCAAAAATCACTTAAGTGAAGCATATATGACTAAGAGACTATGCTAGTATTTTATGAGGCTTGGGCTCTGTGTTATCAGGAAGTAGAAATAACCTACCATGTTCTTTCTAGGATTTCGAATGGATTCCCATTTCTCTTCCTTGGTGACATGATCCTCTTGCAGTCTGAAATATTCGGCTTAGTGCTGTAGCCTGCGGCCAGAGAAGCAAGCAGAGCCTGGTCAGACTGAGGGACCTCGGACAGATGTCCCCCACTAGTATAACAAAAGTCTTTTTTTTTTTTTATCATATACATGATGGGAAAAAGAAGACTTACAAGCAACAGAAGTTTTAATCATTCATTTTAGGGGAATATTGCATTGCATTGAAAGTTTCAAAATACTGTAAAAATAAGCTGTCTTTTGTTTTCAAAGGGTAATTATGAATTTTTCAGAAAACAATATTACATTTTATTATATTTATGTACAATTCTTAAATATTAAATGTGAACATTTAAGGCACATATAGTAAGGTTTTATGTATATTTTTCTCCCTCCCTCCCTCTCTCCTTCCCTCCCTCCCTTTGTGTGTATGTGTGTGTTTTGGTTTAGTTTTCAAGACAGGATTTCTTTTCGTAGCTGACCTGGAACTAGCTCTGTAGTCCAGGCTGGCCTTGAACTCACAAGAGATCCACCAGACTCTTAAGTTGCCTGGATGGATGGCTTGGCCACCACCTCCTGGCTGCCCTGTTTTCTGATGAACACTTTTTTCTTCCTACTTTTTGAGACATCTTCTCGCTACATAGCTGACTTGGAACCAACTTGAATTTGGAGATTCGGAACACTGATTAAAGTTCCACCATGCACTTCATTTCTAAATGTAATATCTATTTGGGTCAGTGGAACTTCATGGTGTACTATTTGTCTGATGTCACAACCAAGGATTAAAAAAATTAATGGACGTTTGTGTTTCTTGTAATACACCACTTGGTATCAACTTGAGCTCAAGTTGGCATTTTAAATTGATCCATCTTTATTAGCGGTGGGGAAAAGTTTACTGCAATGCCAGGCATAGTGACGTGCCTTAATGTCTCGAACAGAACTCATGAGGCCGAGGCTGGCAGATCTCAGTGAGTTGCAGGACAATTGGGACTGCATTATGAGACCCTGTCTCAAAAACAAACAAATAAAAATATATATACAGGAGAGGGAAGCACTAGTAAACAAGAGTTCCCTTGCGTTGTTTGGGCAGCACCAGGAGAGAAAGGAGTGTTCTGGTAGGGTGCCTGATAAGGGAGCAGCTAGTCAGCAGAGTCCCTACGCTCCTGCCTCGGCGCCACCCAGCGACCAGGGGGAGTCGCTACATCCCTTAGCTGAGGGAAATGCTGACACTTGAAGGCCCCGAGGGCTTGCTGGTCCGCCCAGCAACTCTGGCCGGACCCTTTAAGGTTACCGACCCACTGAGGAGCGTAGAGCTGCTGAACGCTGCCGCTCGCCTCGCCCTTCTCTGCGCAGGCGCGTCCTCAGGCTCCCGCCCTGCCAGATTCCCGTCGGGCCTTTGCTCGCGGCGACCGGCGCTTCTGGTGACGTCACGGGTCCCGACCGCTCTCATTGGTCCATTTCAATAGTCGCGGGCTACTTGAACTGCAAGAACAGCCGGCGGGCGGCGCGCAGCTCGCGGCACCTGGGCTCTGCGCTCCTCCCGCCTGCAGCGCCTGCTCCGCGCTTCGGCCGCCAGGCTCCCGCTCAGCCCGGGAGCGGCGGGCGCCGTGCACGCTCTGCCGCCGAAGATCCCGACCAGAGCCGCGATGCCGGGCAACTCGAGACAGTCGGGTCGCGAGGCGGGCTCGGCCCTGCTCTCCCGGCAGCAGGAAGACCAGGAGAATGTCAACCCCGAAAAAGTGGCGCCTGCCCAGCAGCCGCGGGAGCAGGCGGCGCTGAAGGCCGGGAACGTGCGGGGACTCGCGCCACAGCAGAAGCCCAAGACTCGGCGGGTAAAAGGGCGCGGAGGTCTGTCGGGAGGGCCGGGCGGGAGCGGTCCTGGTTAGCAGCCGAGAGGGCCAGAAAGCACGCCGAGCTTTCTAGGAGGAGTCGGGCTGCAGCCTTCGAGGTCCCGGCGTTTCTAGTACCAAATAGCCCCACGAGCCCTGTTGACCCGAGTATACTGCCCTTCTGCACTAGTGGCTTCCTAAAAATGCCCGGGGTCAAAGCTACACCACCTGCGTGTCGACTTCTCCCAGCTGTGTGTGTACCTTTTCCTCCACTTTAAAACCAGGCATTGCCATAGGATGTAGATCCCTTCCCCCTCACCATCTGCTTCGCAGATTACTACTTCAGGGACGGACATAAAGCAAGTATTCTGCTTGGAAAATTCCGCCATTTTACCCAGACTTGCTGTTTTGCTCCACCCTGGGGCTAAAGTTGTGAATCAGTTCTATCCCTTAACTTTAGTCTTTGATTAGTTTGGAATTCCAATTCGTTGTATGTATAGCCTTTGTAGAAATGGCTATGACAAAGAGGTTTCTTCACCTTATATTTTTCTTAAGAGTATTTAAAAATAAAAGCTGATACCTAAAGCAAAGTTGTATTTAAAAAATTCCTCCTCTTTAGGTTGCGCCTCTTAAGGACCTTCCTATAAACGATGAGCAATCCGCTGCTGTTTCTTCATGGAAAGCAGTCAGTAAACAGCCTGCCTTCACCATTCATGTTGATGAAGCAGAAGAGACTCAGAAGAGGCCAACTGAGCATAAAGAAACACAGTGTGAAGATGCCCTGGCTTTTAATGCAGCTATCTCTTTACCCGGAGCAAGAAAGCCACTGGTACCTCTTGATTATCCAATGGATGGCAGTTTTGGTAAGGTGGCTTTTTATTTTACCAGTTGCTCTCTTATTTCCTTCCTATTTCTGACATTTTTATTCCCCATGAGTATCCTCGACTGTTCTGAAACTCACTCTGTAGACAGACTAGGCTGGCCTTGAGTGCTGGGATTAAAGGCATGTGCCACCACCACCAAATCTTTGCCTTCCCTTTTGAGACAGGCTCTCAATCTGTAGCTCAGATTAATTTTGAACTCAAACCATCCTACCTCAGCCTTCAAATTCTAGGTTACAGACCTGTAGCACCGTACCTTGCTTGGCTAAGAAATTAGTTAGTTGATTTGAGTTAGTGATGTTTTGAGTTTTAAGACTGTCTTAACCTGATCATAACACAGTGAGTTAAGATTACTATGGCAGGCTTACAAAGGATATCAGATCTCATGACTAATGACCTATAAAAGGACTCAAATCCTTAACCAGCAGGGAGGGTACTGCAAGCCTACATCAATTTTAATTGGATCATAAATGACTATCCTAATCTGACTTTTATAAATGTTTGGCTGGGAGAATAGACTTCAGTTAAAACCTAGTTTTAAACATTACATCTGCCATTCCTTTAAATGGTCAGACACATGGAAGGCAGAATGGCTGCTGTAGACAACTCTGTAGTTGGTATGATCTCACTGTGTGGAACCAGAAATGTTGGTATCTGTCACTACCTTATGCTATGTGTGTGCCAGGGGAAGGGGTATGCTTGCCTGCGCTGGTACATGTGTCGGCTAGAGTACTTCTATCTCATTTCTTGATTAAAAGGT
Source organism: Micromys minutus (assembly GCF_963924665.1). Classification (NCBI taxonomy): domain Eukaryota; kingdom Metazoa; phylum Chordata; class Mammalia; order Rodentia; family Muridae; genus Micromys; species Micromys minutus. The sequence goes on along the minus strand of NC_137984.1, from coordinate 35,313,060 downwards.
CTCGTTAGAGCTCACTGATTTGGCTAGACATCAGGCTACAGGGATCTGAGTAGTTCAACCCTATTTCCTCTCCCGGTCGGGGTTTTACAGATGATGCAACAACATCTAGCTTCTATGTGGTCTGGGAATGCAATCCACATCTTCATGCTCATGCAGCAGGCTCTGCACTAAGCCATTTCCCAGCTCCTTTAGTTTACTTAGTTTATTACACAGATTCCCCCATCTCAAGATAAGTTAAATGGTAAAATCTAGAGCTGAGTGTATTAGTGCCTGTAAATAGCACACAGGAGGCAGATTGCTAGCCTAGGCTACAGAGTGAATTTCAGGCCAGTCTGGCCCACGGGATGAGATCCTGTTTTAACAAACACCAAGTGCCTTACAGATTATAGTTAGTCTGTTTGAACATATAACATGGTATCTTTACTAACATTTGTTAATACATGCTATTTACCTGATTCTAGTTACTCCCCTCATTGTGATTTGACTGTGTCAACCTGTGGGATCTGCCATATCTCAAGACAAAAAAACTTTGTTAAGTACTTGTCCTAACAGAAAAAACCATTGTATCATCTACACACCTTGAGGAAGATGACACTTTAAGGCAATTTTCAGTCCTCTTAGGAGCCTATTGGTTACTAAGTATGTACTAATGTATATTCATACATTTATTTCTTTTCTGGGATTAAGATTATCCTAGAGCTATGAGGACAGAAGTCCTAAAACCAGAATAAGATATTCTAAGTTGTTTTGCCATTAGGGTCTTTTTAATTGGAAGAGATAAATACTTTGGCTTCAATATCATACACAGAATCACCACATGCTATGGATATGTCTATTGTCTTGGAAGAAGACGAAAAGCCAGTGAATGTTAATGAAGTACCTGACTATCATGAAGATATTCACACATACCTTAGGGACATGGAGGTAAGACTGTTCGTTAAAAATGGCTAAGTGAAGTGAAGAGACTAATGTTGTGCCTGTTAACTACTAGCAAGTTACTCTAGTGCTAAACTTAAGATTATAGTGTATGTTAATTGCATCTTTGGATGGTGAAGTAACCTAATTACAGTTTTAACACTACTGAGTTTTTCTTCAGGTTAAATGCAAACCTAAAGTGAGTTATATGAAGAGGCAGCCAGACATCACGAACAGTATGCGGGCCATCCTTGTGGACTGGCTAGTTGAAGTGGGAGAAGAATATAAACTCCAGAATGAGACCTTGCATTTGGCTGTGAACTACATTGATAGATTCCTCTCCTCCATGTCTGTGTTAAGAGGAAAGCTTCAGCTTGTGGGCACAGCTGCTATGCTGCTAGCTTCGTAAGTCCTCACTGCCTCTGCCCTCCCCCCTCCCCCCCACTATATTATTAGGTGTTTTGCCTACATGTATATCTGTAGCACGTGTGTGGTACCTGCTGAGGCCAAAAGAGGGCATCTTGGTGTTATATGCAGTTAAGAGCATCATGTGGGTGCTGAGAATTGAACCTGGGTCCCAGCCAGTGCTCTAACCATTTTGCCATCTCTTCAACCTCCCAGTTTTAATACTGACAACTTTAGGGACAGCTGTAGGGTGATTCTGAGTAGAGGGTGGAATTTGTTTTCTAATCTAAAATATAAAGCTTTTTAGATCTGGATTTCACATGCCTTGAATGAGCAGACCAAGCATATTTTATCACACCAGAGTTTGAAAGTGTGGCTCTTTGACAATAAAGTACTTTCTGGAGTATGAGCAATATCTTCCTTCCATAGTGATTTGGGCCTTTGAATTGGTTTTTAATCATCTAGCTAGAGATGACAGTCAACTGTCAGTAGGAATGTGGTTGATGGAAGTAGGTCTATAGTCTATGCAGATTGAGACAAGACCTTTTGAAAAAACTCACTTACAACTTCTTTTGTTATAGAAAGTTTGAAGAAATATACCCCCCAGAAGTAGCGGAATTTGTGTATATTACAGACGATACCTATTCAAAGAAGCAGGTTTTGAGAATGGAGCACCTAGTATTGAAAGTCCTTGCTTTTGACTTGGCTGCACCAACAGTAAACCAGTTCCTTACCCAGTACTTCCTGCACCTGCAGCCTGCAAACTGCAAGGTTGAAAGCTTAGCGATGGTAAGTCCAGTTTGAGGTTTGTTTTTAGGTTGTGATTAGGGGTAAGCCCTGGATTCGCCGTACGGCACTGCTTAAGAGATAAGTATTTTCAAACAGTTATGATCTAATACACAACATCCTATAGCCGTCTATATCTGCGGGCTCTGCACTTAGGAATCAATGAACAAGCATTAAATGTAACTGCCTATGTACTGGATAAACACACAATTATGTGTATTGTCTATTCTGTATTACAAGTGATACTGTAATAGTGACAGTCTATGCACATGGCATTAGCTTATGAAAATGGCATGCAAGAGATTTAAGTATTTGGTGTCCGTCGATAGGGACTGAGAGGTCCAGGAGAGAATTTTCCAATGAATACCCAAAGGTGACCATTCTGGAAAAGCACTAACTAGTGGCTTAAGAGAACATCTTAGTAGATGTTTTAGGTTATTAAGGTGGGGGTGGGGGAATTAAAGTGAAAATGGAGCAGAACATTAATTTTTCCAGGGCTGATAGAGAACCACTGAGTACCCAAGACGGGAAGCAAGGACTCTAAGTCTGAGTCTTATGTGTAATTATAAAGTTTTTTTGGGTTACTGTTTTTCATTGCAGTTTTTGGGAGAATTAAGTTTGATAGATGCTGACCCATACCTCAAGTATTTGCCATCACTTATTGCTGGAGCTGCCTTTCACTTAGCTCTCTATACAGTAACAGGACAAAGTTGGGTATGTATCAACAGTTGCTTTCACAAGTATTGGCCTGCTTTGGGCAGAAAGCTTAGCCATAAACTTGCATTTCAAAGCTCTGCTTCAAGAATCTGGGCCATCCATCTGCTGCTAGCAGTGGAAGTAAACAGTCAAAATAAAAGGAGTGAGCTAAAATGTGGGGGTGGAGGGGTACTCACTCTCTCAGGCAAAGGGGAGGGGAAAGGGTGAAGAATTGGGGGCAACATTTGGAATATAAATGATACTTAAAAATAAAAATTAAACATCATGCCAACATTTAGGTCAAATGTGTGCGTTTATGGTCAGTGCCCTGTGCTGTTAAGAACTCATTTTTCTCTTCTCTGTAGCCTGAGTCATTGGTACAAAAGACTGGATATACCCTAGAAAGTCTTAAGCCTTGTCTCATGGACCTTCACCAGACCTACCTCAGAGCACCACAGCATGCCCAACAGTCAATACGGGAAAAGTACAAGCATTCAAAGTAAGAGAAGTATCCAGAAAAGGCTCATTAGTCTAATAAATAAAAGTAGCATTTCTCCAATCCTGGGGGGGTGGGCAGATGAATTCTTCTGTGATCTTGAATATTTACTAAAAGGTTTTTTTTCCTCTGCTTAACAGATATCACGGTGTTTCCCTTCTCAACCCACCAGAGACACTAAATGTGTGAGAGCGAAAGACTGACTGCCTTTGAAATGGGAGTTGCTCAGAATCCATGCTGTACAGTTTTTATCTTGGGATTTAATTTCACAATCATTCCTGAATGTAGATGGTATATCCACAGACAAATTATGGTATCCATTGCTTTTAAAATGGTTTTAATTTGTATATCTTTTGTACATGCGTCTTAGATATTTGGCTAATTTTAATTGGTTTGTTAACATTGGTGCTGCCAACTGTCAGGATAAGAATAAATTGATTTGGAAATCTTTGCAAGTCAATGTTAATTTGAGGTAAAAATGAGGATGACAAAACTTAAAGCTAATTTATTTTATTGTTCTGTGGGGGGGGACAAATATTTCAGAGAAAGAAACCTTCAAATTTTGATATTGAAATTCAGCTCTCACATGTTTATTCAAAGCATAACGTTAAAGACAACAGTCCAGGAAGTTCAGCTTATAATAGACTTTTCAGATAAAAAAAATATCCAGAGCTGTCAGCACAGTATCCTCAGTAGTTATATATTTTATATATATATACATACAAATCTGCCACCTTAGCTTAATTGGCAGTTCTCTTCTTTTTCCTCCTTTTCCCTTGACTTTTACTTGGTGCCTTCTGGTTTGCACTGGTCTGAGCTCTGTGAATAAAATGACAGCTCACTGTACCCATTGGTCCTGGATTGGGTCATTGGAACTCAAGATGTCCCATTGAAAGACCAGAAATTTGTTACCTTATTTTCTTTGGAATCTTCTCTGGCTCCAAAATGATCATTTCTTCTTCTTCACTGTCTGATAGCACTATGGGGGCACCTTTAAGAAAAATTCAAACATATCAGGTTTTTCTTTCCCCAGATGATACGTAGGTCAGGTAATCTAGTCTTGCTAGCTAGGGCTGACCATGAAAGATGTAGAAAACTGCTTTGTTTGCCATTTCTCTCTTTTATATATGTATGTAAATAAAGCATTCAAATTAACCCTTTGCCCTCTTGGTTGGCTGTGTGTTGTTTCAACTTTCTTTGTTCACATGTCTTAGAAAAGCTCTACCTTCTCCATCATACTTGCTCAGGATTCTTAGAACCAGAAACAAGCCTCTGAAAAGATACATGTGCAAAGATACTTAGCACCTTAATAGTGAGATGACAAGAAATAGCATTACTGGTTAAACCAACTGGATAATTCTCTATGCAGTATAATCTTAATTAGGATCTTTATACCCATTTACCTAATTAAACCAACATTGTTCCCTGTCAAAACAATACCACCAAAGACTGTAAAGTAACAATTAGCAGATGTTCTTCTCTATCAGAGCTCACACAGGGGCAGCTCACCATTGCCAGATCTGGTAGCACAGGTTTAATGAGCTTTAAAAGCATGTATTCATATTTAACTTCAATCATTAAAATTTAGCTTAAATCCTTAAAAAATTTAGCCTTCCAAAGCAGGAAATATCCCCATATTCGATCTGTAATCTCCATACAGATTCCTCTACATATGTACAAAATTTTATCTATAGTTTAAATATCTCAATTGTGGCTGTCTCTGAACATTACCTACCTTGGCTCCCAATATCAGAAACTTCTCCAGTGTCCATCTTTGTATCATCAAGAATGACAGTTTCGTCAATGCCACCTTCCTCCTCAGAATCTTCAAGGTCACCCCAGGAGTTTTCTATTCCGTCTCCAATCTGGGCAGTTCCAGGAGTCCACAGCACAGGTTTAGAAACACTTTAACAAGTTAAGAAAACTGAATATCCAAAACACTGCTATTTAGTGGGCTACTAAGAAGAGATGCTGTGTGTTCCACAAACTCTTAGGAACTAGAACTCCGCTGTGAACTGCTGAATAACAGCTGCACGTGATCTAAAGATTATGTAACAATGCAAACAACATGCCATGTTAATACTGAAGTACCGTCTCAAAGGGAAATGAATGCTGGGTTTCTGTGTTTTCTTACGGTGCTAGAATGGAACCCAGGGCCTTAAACAGCTAGAAAAGTGCAGCACCAATGAGCTACATCTACCAGTTCTAAGTTGGTTCTTAAAATGGAAAAAATGTATGTTTTTTAGAGATAAAGGAAAAGAAGCTAGATGTTACATTCTCAACTTAATTTGGGATATTTTTCTCTTATAGTACGAGCCCCCCCCCAAAATATTTTTAAATATATTTCACTATAGCCTTAAAAAAAACAAAAATTATGACTCTTATTATTGTAAATACCATCCAATAAAGATACACTTCTGGAGGAGGTTCGGCTTCAGCAATTATTTCTTCTGCTTTCTCCTCTATGTTGGAGGTATCAATAGGGGCCTTCTCCATTTTAAAGGCTGTGATTCTTTGATTTGCTATAGACTCTGCAAAGCCAAATTTTCCACCTTCTTTCCTGTAGATGGGTTTTTTTGGAGTAGTTGTTTTGGAGATAAAAAGACAAAAAAAAATTAATATTTTGTCTTTGATAGGTAAGAAACAGACTTGCTTCATTACTAGATTTTTGATAGCTTTAACTAAACTTGTACACAGCCTAGTCACTTGAGAAGGGAGGCCCTAATCAGACCAGCTATCAATGAGGGAGTATCTCGACTGTTAATTATGAAAGAGGGCTCACCCCATTGTGAGGGGCACCATTCCCTAGACAGGTGGTCTTGGAATGTGTAAGAGCATTTCTCTGGATCTGCTGTGCCTCCTTGGCTCTGAGAGTCCTCTGATTAGAGGCAGTGCTCCATGGGTATCGAGGAGGCCTAACTCCAGGTACCTCACCACCACAGAACTGTGATCTGCAAGTTTAAGCCAAATAAATGTTTTCCTCCCCTAAGTTGCTTTTGGTCAGTGTTTTATCACAGCAACAGGAATTAAACGAGAACACCACCATAGTTATCAAGACATGACCATCATCATGATTATTCATTGAGCTTCTGCTGCACATGTGTGAGGTGCTTAAGTCGGTTGTAGCAGAAGGCACCAGGCTCCCACAGAACAAGAACACAGAAGTTGCTTAAGGCAACAGGAGGTTGAGCTGCTAACCAGCATTGTTCTATTAATTTATTAGATTCTTCTTTCATAAGAACAAATTAACCTTTAAAGAAAATACTGTGACTTTTTAGAATAAAGTCTCAACTAAATACTAGGTCATACAACTGAGAGTAACTACGTAAAGAGCAAGTATGAAACTATATGGTTGCCCTTGGGTGAGAAAAACATAGCAAACATGAATTTAAAGAGCACACTGTTTGAAAACATACTTACCTAACTCTCTGGTCATTTTCCAAAGCTTTCTGTATTAGCTCTGTTATTTCTGCTACTTTCACACCAGCTATTTGACTGCATCTGAAAACCTGTTTATAAACAGGGACTGTCACAGATAACACACCAAACAGCTTTTTCTAATGAACTCAAAACCAGGACATCAACTTTCTACCTTTACAGTTTTTTCCCAAATACCAAATTAAAGCACAGTAAATACAACTAAGACAAAAATATAAAAATACTAGAGACTACAGATAAAATGTGCTCAGGAATACAAACTTCCTTTCTGTGAAAATAATCCACAGGACTCAATAGTGGCTTCAATCCTAGTCCCACTGGTGCCGGTGACAATAATGGAAATGACATTCACTGAGCACTTGGTATCCAGACACCTCCACACTAATGCCTCAGTCGATTCTATGGTGCCAGCAATAAAGTAAGTTCCTAATGTACAGGGACAGAGACAAGTCATTCAGGTACAGTATTTAATACTTATAACAGTTGTTACCTGGCACTCTGTTTTCTAATATCCTCGATGTGATCCTGATATGGGTTTCAGTAACACTGCTGGTTGTATCCAAATTCCAAAGTTAAAATTTGTTTTTCTCTTAATTTCTACATTTAATGCTTAAAAATAGTAACATGAATCTTTATTCACTGGCCTAGCTTCCTTATCAGGTCCTAAAACACCAGTTCTCAACCTTGAGTTGCAACTCCTCTGGGGTGTGTGTGTGTGTGTGTGTGTGTGTGTGTGTGTGTGTTTGTGTGTGTTTGTGTGTGTGTGTGTGTGTGCGCGCGCGCGCGCACGCGTGAGAGAGAGAAAGAGAGAGACAGACAGACAGACAGACATATCAGATATCATGCATATCAGATATTTACATCACAATTCATAACAGCAACAAAATCAGTTATGAAGTAGCAACGAAATAATTTTATGGCTGGGTTACCACAATTATGAGGGACTGTTTTAAAGAGTGGCAACATTAAGAAGGTTGAAAACCACTGTTCTAGAAGGACAAATACAGGGAGAGGCAAATAACAAAAGGATACCTCATGGCCACTTTGACATTAGATGGCCATGTAATGACTGCTGAAACCAGATTCTAACATAACTAGGCTTAGTCATCTAAAGTACCCTTGTGGCTTTTAGTTAAAAGATGCTTTTAGCAGACAGGAACCCAGAATATCTTCTCCCTGAGAGGCTTCATCCAGCAGGAGATCCACTGCCAAACATCAGGCAGATTGAAATAAACAAGATGGAGAGGCGAAGGACACCACAGGAAAACCCAGAGTCAACTAACCTGGGATTATGGAAGTTCACAGAGCCTGGGCCACTAATCAGATGTGGTGGTTTGTATATGCTTAGCCCAGAGAGTGACACTATTAGTAGGTGTGGCCATCTTGGAGTAGGTGTGTCACTGTGGGTGTAGGCTTAAGACCCTCACCCTAGCTGCCTGGAAGCCAGTCTTCCACTAGCAGCCTTCAGATGAAGATGTAGAACTCTCAGCTCTGCCTGCATCACACCTGGCCAAGATCCGGCTGTGCTCCCACCTTGATGATGACGGACTGGATCTCTGAACCTGTAAGCCAGCCCCAATTAAATATCTGCTCATAGCAGTAAAACCCTAACAAAGACAAAAGTTGGGACAGGGGTATTGCTGTGATAGGCCTGACCATGCTTTTGTTTGAAAGAATGTGGATTTGGGGACTTTGGATTTGGAAAGCCATGGAATGTTTTAAGTGGGGTTTAATGAGCAATTCTAGTAAGAATATGGAGTACTTTGTTGAGAGTGATTTGGAATGTGAAGATCTGGCCCAAGAGGTTTCAGAGGAGAGGAGTTTCAGACATGGCCTAGAGACTGTTTTTGTGGTATTTTGGTAAAGAATGTGGCTGCTTTTGGCCCTTGTCTAAAGAGTCTGCCTGAGGCCAAGGAAAAGAGATTTATATTAACTGCATTGACAAGGGAAGTCTCAAAAAGCCCAGCAGAGACTTTGCTCTCTGGTAAGTGTCATGACAAGCATTTTGAACAAGCATAGCAAGCTTAGAAAGGAAAAATAAAAAACATTTGGTTCAAGTATTAAAGGGGCACCAGGAAGTCAAATCCTATGTTCTAGGAGATAACAGATTAAGGACTTTGGGGCAAGATCCCACCCAGCTAAATTTAGATCCAGGCTTGGTGGTACACACCTTTAATCCCAGGAGATAAAGCCAGGCAGATCACTTGAGTTCAAGGCTAGCCTGAGAATGAAAGAGCAGGCACTAAAGTGAAGAAGGGCTTATATCCAGGCATGGTGGTACACACCTGTAATCTGGGAGGCAGGCATGCAGATCTCTGAGCTCAACGTCAGTCTACAGAGCAAGATACAGGACAGCCAAGCTTAGGTAGTGAAGGAGTTGGAAAAGAAGTTAGTGATAGTGTAATAGAATAAGGGGCTATGTTCCAGCTCCTGCAAGCAGCAGAACTTGGCAACTTCAACCATGTATCTTGGCTTTAGAGTCAAGAACATAGAATTGATGCTGGTTAGCTGGAGCTAAGAAATTAGTGGAAATTAAAAAAAGACCAGCATTACTGAGGTGAAATCTCCTGGAAAGTGTTTTCTGAGAGCACAAAGAAGCTGTCTTTTAGAGGTTGCCAAGGCTGTACTTCATGCTGCAGCTGAACTTGGTAACGTATAAGAATCACCCAGGTGGTACTATTTTTCAAAGTATGGAGGAGTCATGAAGGGTAGATGAGGCTTGGCACTGAGAGGTCATGGAAGGCCACTGGTGAAGGTGCAGCTTCAGTTGCAGCTAATGACCCAGGACTGAAGGGGTCATACAAAGGATGAAGAGAGCCTATCAGAGGCAACCGGTGAAGTCTAGTTGCAGCTGAAGACCACAGTGTATTGGAGATGCCTGTACCATGATCTCCAACAGCAGCGGCAGTGGAGTAGATTAACCTGAGCTTACAGTGCTACAGAGGGCAGAGATGGAGAAGTGACACCAGCCCTTTGGAGGAGGCCAGAAGTCATGTGTGGATCCCAGACACTGAAACAAGAAACTGTAACAGTGAAGATGCCTTGGAGACCCCAAGGATTTTTTGAAATGTCAGAGCCATAGAATAGGAAAGCTGCTAACAGGGAGTAGAACCAGTCCAGAAGAAAGAAGTTTGTTGCAGTCATGATGAAAAGGAGTTGAAGATCTTAAGACTGCTTTGGCATCAGACATGAGATGCAGAGTTTGGAGTTTGCCCAGTTGGTTTTCTGTCTTGCTTTGGGGATTACAGTCAAGCAATTGGATGAATCTCAAAAGAGACTTTGAACTTTTAACACTGTTGAGACTGGTATTGACTATGGGGACTTTAGTAGTTAATTAAATGTACCTTTTTATTATGCAATGGCATAATAAAACACATTATGTGTTTGAATAAGCCTATGGGAGCCAGGGAGTGGAATGGGATAGTTTGTATATGCTTGGCCCAGGGAGTGACACTATCAGGAGGAAGTGTATCACTGTGGGTGGGTGTGGGTTTAAGACCAACACCCTAGCCGCCTGAAAGCCAGTCTTTCCGCTAGCAGCCTTCAGATGAAGATGAAACTTTCAGCTAGCCCCAAGTAAATGTTGTCCTTTATAAAACTTGCCTTGGTCATTTGGTGTCTGTAACTAAGACAACAGGGAATGTGTAGGCTGGACCTAGGCCCTTACACATTTATAGCAAATATGCAGCTTGTTGTTCACGTGGTTTCCCTAACAAGTGGGATGGGGGCTGTCTCAGTCTCTATTCTCTGCCACTGGGAGTGCTGACTTGTTCTGTCTAATTGGGTCTCAGTGGGAGAGGGTATGCTTAGTTCTGCTGTTCCCACAGAGCTCCTCTTCCCTAGTGAGAAGATGAGGAAGCAATGGGGGAAGGGATATGTGGGGATGAGACTGGAAGAAGGGAGAGGGCTGTGATCAAGACATAAAGTGAATTTAAAATGAATAAATAAATAAAATTTAAAAGTATTTAAGAAACAAAAGAAATACTAATAAAACTTCTGAAAAGAGACCTCTTACAGAGAAACTGTCAAGAAACTAACCTGGTCTTTGAGCAGCATTATCCCACCACTTGACTGAATGGTACAAATTTCTCGATGCTTATTCATGGCAATTACAAGCAAACCATCCATTACTCGTTCTTCACGCTCATTGGGGTCCACCAATAAATATGTTCTGAAACACATGTTAAGTGGTCCTGAACATATCTGAAGCTGAGTGCTGAACAGGAGAACGGGTTTGTCTTATTTTTGAGTTAGCATTCAAAGTCAATACTGAAGGATTTGAGTCACTTCAACTCAGTAACTTCAGTTACATGAGATTTTTCTCTCTGGCCATTACAATGAAGTCACATTATATTAAGCAGGCATGGTACCCATGCCTGTAATCCCAGCACTTGAGAAGTTCAAGGTCAAATCAGATAGAGAGCTGAGCTACAAGACCCAATTTCCAGGTATACTTAAGTTTTCACCCCATGACAAGGTAACACTTACCCTTGCTGGAAGAAAGCAAAACTGACACAAATGGGCATGTGGTGGATGCTCAAGGGCACAGGATCACGTTCCTCAGGGGTATACTGTTTTAGAAGAAAAGGCCAAAGTCTTTTATAGTTACCTATATGACTGTGACAACTGTGTTCCTACTCAGTGTCATGTCTAATCTTCATTCCAATGGCCTTTTTAGGATGGTACATGCCCAGTGCTACATAAGAGCCCTTGAACGTCTCAGGATAAGAAATCTACCTCCATGTAAAACTCATCACATTCTTTTGTTGTTGTTTTTAACTTCTTTATGCTCTCCTTTCTCTGTAGGAGCATTGTTCTTGCCTCCAAGCCTTCAAATTGTTCTGGTAAAATGCCTCAAGAGCATTCTCAATGGCTACTCAGAAAACTTGGGCATTAGGTGGTTCCCTTTGCAACTCAGGGCTCAAACAATACTCTTCCATTCTATCATGCAATATAAATATAATCAAAACTGACCACCCTGGCAAAAAAGAGAACAGCATGGACCGCTGGTTCTCATAGTGATCCCTGGACCAGCATCAGACCAGCTGGGCACTCTGAGTTAGAGGTATAAATTCTTAGGGCCTACCTCTATCCTCCTTTATAGTCAGAGCCTAGTGGTATGTTGCAACAAGCCCTCCAGGCATTTCTCATGAACTTATGTCATCTACTTTGTTTAATGAACAAGGGCCTGAAGAAACATGAGAATATGGCAAGCCTCAGTCCTTTTCAGGTACTATAGGCCTCTCATGCTGACTACAGAGACCCTTTTCTCTAGCAGTCAGTCCAAAGAAAGAGCCACAGTTCTACTATTGAAATCCAAGCTGGGTCATGTCATTACTGATTAACAGTTCTGTGAGAGAACTTGATATTTCTAGAGCAATCTTGACCATTTGCTCACAGGAACGATTCTGATCTGAAACCTGAAAGCTTACCAGTGTTACTTCCTCTCCTTGGACAGAGACATCAGGTCTTCGGAAGTGACACAAGGCTACAATTGCAGCAATGCTAGCAGCATCGATAATATTCCCATCATGATTTAATAAATGTAGGTCTACACGTATCTGCCAAACCTGAAAGTGGATTTAACATTAAAAATAAATCCCAGCTGATCATGACCAATGGGAAAGTGACACTGCACACAATTGTTTTAAATACTCAGTTAATCCTTCCAGCTTACCCAGTAAAAAAAAAAAAATGCAGTTAATTTTAAGAAAAACAAACACTTGAAATACTAATAATTAACTTTTCTATGTGATTCATTTAAAAGACTGAGAATATGTACATAAATGGAAGCATTTCAACATTTGAAACTTAATATGTTTTTAAAAAATATTTATCTTTAGTTTCCATGTATGTGCATCTGCCTGCATGCCCCAGAAGACTGGAAGTCCAGTTACAGATGGTTGTGAACTGCCTGCCACATAAGTGCTGGCAAGTGAACCCAACACCTCTGCCATGTTCCCGGTGTCCTAATTATGGTTTAATTGTGTCTGAATCAACAGTATTCACTGGTAAAATGTCTGAGCATAGTCCCCACCTTTTCCCCAGCGACAACACAGAGAGACTCAGTATCTATACACTTTGAATTTCTTAGACACCTTTCCAAGAGTCGATTCAGCTTCACCAAGAGATCCGACTGCCTATGGAAATAAGAATGAACTAACGTCATAAACTTCAAGTGTGAGCATCAAAACAACAGTTCACTGATGTTCAGTTCTTCTATGGCTAAAGTAGCTTTAAAAAAAAAAAGGGAGATACCTGCCAGGTTCAAAAGCTGGAGCAGCCATCTGAGAAAGCTCAAGGTTAAAGAAGAGGATACCTTCTGTTGCCCTATTGAGTTTTGGAGAAACAAGTTCACAGGAAACCTGTCCAAGGACTCTGCAAAAATAGAGGTGCAAAGCAGTCAACTAAACATTCTTTTTCAATTAAAAAAAAAGGGGGGGGGTGAAGAAGTCTAAAACAGAAAAAACCCTATTCTAAATAACACAATGTGACTTAAGAGGCAGAAGTTACATACAGAATGCCGTACACTGGGGTCAGCAAAGCTGCCTCCACACACAGAATAGTGCACATACACAATAATAAAGTTTTTTTTAATGTAAGTAGATTTCATGCAGAAATAAAAAATATTGGTATATATAAAAGGATGACAGAAAGGAAAGCTCTTCTTACATCACTTGGGAATAAAAGAGAACCTGAAGCTTACTTATGACATGATCGATACACCCCTCACGCTAGAAAATGAGATGCACAGGTAAACTGTGTGATCAATATAGGTTGCCTACATGATTTATAAAGGTCACACGGAACTATGATGCTCACACAGCACAAAGCACTGGTGGTTGAAAGTTGAAGTGTGAGCACAAAACTAAAAAGGCTGGCATTAAAGAAACATACTTCTCAGCAGATATTTTTGTTTAAAGCATGTTTTGGAGCAGCTCAGTAAACAACCGAGTCAGTATGTTGTACTTTTCACACCTCCTGTTGCATTACCTAACTCGAAGACCGTTACCTTGTTTTCCCCAGTTCCACAATACAGCACCCATAATCCGTTCCGAATGAAATCCTGATGTTCCTGTAATCATACGTTTGTCTGCCATCCAGCCGCTGTAAGCAAACATCATTTATTCCTTTAACATAGTTATGAGTAGCAACTGTGTCTGTCCTGTCCTGGTTCCCAACGACCCTACCACTGAAAACTGTTGGCTTGAGACTCAAAGGAGCTGGCCAGGATAAAATACCGGCCTGAAGCTTAGGGAATGGGAAGAGTCCACACTGGGAACTACCCGAATCCACAACACGACCACACCACAGGCCGAAATGATCATGAATCCACGGACAACCCGAGTCTACACCCAAAGCCACCGTGTCCACACCGCAGGCCTCGCACCTTCTTCTCCTCAATTGCGCGGAGCAGGAAGCGGCGCTCACAGTTGGAGAGCGGCGTTTCCTTCATAGTTGCGGACCACGCAGAAGAACCGCACCGAGACAAATCCACACACCGGCTTTTCCCCGGCGCAGAAAACTGACGTCATCCAGGCGCGGGCTCGGGGGCGTGGTGTGGGCGGGACTAAAGATCCGGGACCGCTGCGGCCGGGACAGGCTGAGGAGAGAAATCTAGGAGACTTTCTGGGGTTGGTCCCGCTTGGCATCACAGTGGAGATTAGCATCTGCAATGCAGTCCTGTTCCTACTTTTTATTGGAACAGAATCTCACTCTATCTCAGATTGGGCTAAACCTATCCCTACAACTCGTTACAGTCCTTGCTTTGAGGGTAGGAAGCAAAGATTTCCCCAGCTCTTGGCTCTAGATGTCTACCATCTTCCAGGCTGACCTAAGTATCGGGATTCCTTGGCGCTTCACCACAGAGACAGTCTACAGAGGATGCTGACTTTTGTCAGAGAAAGCTGAAAGGGTGCTGCGAGTCTGTGGAGAATCCTTGCAAGGGCTTGGGATGGATAAGACCAAAAAGACTGGGAGGAGGTAGCTGACTGAAGGTGGTTCACATGGGATCCGAGGACAGAAAAAGAAATGAAGTGTAACTTCACTGACTGGACCTCGTTTGCTGCTTATATCTCATTTTAAATCGACAGGCCTATTTTTACAGGCGGAGACGTGTCCTCCATCTGCTGGCCGGTGTCCTGATCCACCCACATCAAGAGATGGTATTTGGCAGCTTGGGCAACAGTGAGGCAGCAGTAGATGGTCCTTTAATGTCCAGGCCCCCTGTTCTTCCTTGTTTTATTGTTGTTGAATTTTATTTTAATTACAGAGTCTCACTGTGTATCACTAGAACTAACAGAGATCCACCTGTCCCTACAAAGTTGTAACAACTCTTGCATGTGTTTAGGAAGCAGGGATTTCCCCAGCTCTTGGCTATGGCTAGCTAGCAGTTTCTAGGCTGACCTAGTTATTGGGATTTACAGCAACAATGCTTCAGCTCTTGGCCCTGGCCCCAAAAGATTTAACAACTCTCTGAAACTTTCCTGTTGTTAGGACTGCAGTTTCTGGTCTCGCTCTCTGTTCTCTCCAGCTGTCCTTTTACTGAGCTGCCTTTCTTCCAGTCCGGGCTGCTTTTCATCTGTTTTCAGCTGCTATGCCTTGCCATTGCCTCTGCTTGGCCACCAGACTGCACAGCTGCGTCTTTAGCCACCACTCTCTGCTGCCCCAGCTGCTTTTCAGGTTGGCTCCCCAGTTCCCAGAACAGAAAAGACAGGAAAAGCTCACTTGAGAGAAAAGTTTCCTTGGGTCAGATGCTCCAAAACCAGAGAAGACATCCTTTCAAGCAGCTCACTGAGTGACCCCGAGCATGCATTTTCTATTTGTCTGGATTGTTTTCTCTCAGAAACATAATGGTTTAATTATGGAAAACAAAGAATTTAATATTTTTCCACCATTATTCCTCAGCATGTATTAATCAGCATACCTTTGAATTTTAGTGTGTTAAAATGTTGGGTTTGTGGGCTGGAGACATGGCTTAGAGTTAAGAGCAGTTGGTTTTCAGACTGGAGAGATGGCTCAGCGGTTAAGAGCACTCACTATTCTCCCAGAGGTCCTGAGTTCAATTCCCAGCAACTACATGGTGGCTCACAACCATCTGTAATGAGATCAGATGCCCTCTTCTGGTGTGTCTGAAGGCAGATACAGTGTACTCATATACATTAAATGAATAAGTAAATCTTAAAAAAAAGAGAAGAACAGTCGGTTTTCCAGAGGATCTGAGTTACCAAATACAACACTCACATGGGGTGCTGCATAACTATAACTCCATCATCTTGGGATCCTAATCACTCTTCTGGCCTCTGAGGATACCATGCACACATGCATAAACATATAGACGTGCACTCACACACACGTGCAAATTTACCTTTATCCTTATCATTGAGAATTCGTTTCTTGTTTGTTTGTTTCCTCGTGTTTTGTTAAAAGATGAGAACAATGGCCAGGTGGCGATGGCACTTGGGAAGCAGAAGCAGGCAGATTTCTGGGTTGGAGGCCAGCATGCTCTACAAATGAGTCCCGGGACAGATAGGGCTACACTGTGAAACCCTCTCTCGAACCTAAATAAACAAAGAGTTCCCTCAAACTTTGCCATAGATTTTATTCGCATGCCTACTTTGCATGGCTGCATACTTAGGGCTACATAAAAGTGTCTTGGGTGAAAAGAGGGCAAGAGTGGGAAAAGTGGGGTTCACTGTGGCTGGTAATACCAGGAAATCTGTTCCGAACTGTTGCCAACAGCATGGCTGAGCCCAGAAGACTGACAACCAGGTCTAATCAGTGCTGTGTTCTCAGTGTCAGTGGGTTTTCTAGAAGGCTGGTGCTGGTGGAGAAATACAGCTGGCTGATAGTTCTTTTGTTCAGGCAGCAGGAAGAGACTAGGAGCTGCTGAATAGGGAGTCATGTTGTCCAATCCCACTGTTTGCTTATTTCCAAAAACAGAAGGAGCACTTACTATAAGAACAGTAATGACACTAAGGGTGCCTTTCAGAGTTCTGAAGTGCCCAAGAGCATCCAACACTTACTTGTCTGTGCTCCAGGAAGAAGCAGCCCCCCCCCCATTTACTGCACAGAAATTCTGGTGATGCTGTGAGAATTAACATTCGTGGGGCAGGGGTTTGCAATACAAAGTAATTAAAAGCAGGAATTCTAATTTGTTTGGGCTGGAATTTGCCTTTGACTGTTTCTGTGATTCTGGACAATTTATTTAGTGTGCTGGCTAGTTTTACGTCAACCTGACAAACGAGCTATCTGAAAGGAGGGAACCTCAACTGAGAAGATGCCTCCAGAACATCCCGCTGTAAGGCATTTTTAAATTAGTTATTAACATGGAGGACCCAACCTATTGTGAGTGGTGCCATTCCTGGACTGATGGGTTTGACGTCTAGAAGAGAGCAGACTGAGCAAGCCATGGGAAGTAAGCCAGTAAGCAGCATCCCTCCATGGCCTCTGCATCAGCTCCTACTTCCAGGTTCCTGTCCTGTTTGAATTCCTATTCTGACTTCCTTTGGTAATGAACAGCATTATGGAAGTATAAGTTGAATAAACCCTTTCTTCTCCAACTTGCTTTTTGAAATGATGTTCCATCACAGCAATAAAAATCCTAAGAAAGTCAAACTGTTATTAGCATAGTGGGGTATTACTATAACAGACCTGACCATGTGCTTTGGAGGATTGTGGAAGAACTTTGGAACCTTGCACTAGAAAAGCCACCGAGTGTCGTGAGGTCAGTGGAATGTTCTTTTGGAGCTTGGAAGGTAAGAATGTTGAGAGCAGTGCAGAAGATATAGACCTGACCTGTGAAGTTTCAGAGGGAAGTTTAAAGACCGTCAGGGCCATTTGCAATTTTGAATTAATATTCTGTTGTCCTGGTTAGCTGAATTGGCTGCGATTAACAAGAGACCGGTACCATTGAAGGGAAACCTTTTGTAACTAGGACAACTGATGCTGGTTAGCTAAGAAATTAGTGGTGATTAAGAAGAGACCAGCATTACTTAGATGAAGTCTTCTGGAAAGTGTTTCCTAGAGCCCAGTGAAGCTGTGTCCCAGAGACAGCCACAGTTGTACCCCATGTTGGCAGCTGAACTTTGTTGAGTATAAGAGTCACCCAGGGGGTACTTAGCTTTGAAGGGATGAAGGAATTATGGAAAGCAACTGAAGCTTGGCAACTGTTAAGGACCAGGAGAGGCCATTGGTGAATGTGTGGCCTCAGGGGCAACTGAAGGCTTAGTACTGAATGGGGTCATGAAGAGAAGTTGAGGCCTGGTACCAGGAAGAGAGCCTAGGAGGTTATTGGTAAAAGCACAGCCCAGTTGCAGCAAGGGGCCCCAGCACTTTCAGAGATGCCAGTACCATGGGACAACCACCAAGAACAGCAACAGCAGAGGAGAAGTGGAGGTCACCAGAGCCTAGAAGACAAGTTATGTGTGTTACAGAGGGCACAGCTGGAGAAGTGACTCGAGCTCTTTGGAGGAGCCCAGAAGATCTCAAGTGAATCCCAGATCATTGGACATTGAATTATTTATACGGTTAGAATTTGGTTTTGCTTGGTTCAGATGATCTCTATGCCCTGGTTCTTCCCTCTTGAAGAAGGCATGTGATTTAATTTTAATGTTTACAGAAGGCCTTGAACTTTTAAAAGAAGTTTTCGATTTTTAGAGAGACTGGATATTTTAAAGAAACTGAAATTTTAGTGTGTTTGAATCCATGAAGACAATGGGACTTTAAAGTTTTTTTGTGTGTGTGTTTTTAATATGATGTCTTAGGGATGAAGAAAGAAAGGTGTGGCTTAATAGGGATATATTTGTGTGTCAGGTTGACAAGGGGTCAGTTGTGCTGGCTAATCTTATGTCAGCTTGACACACAAAGTTATCTCACAGTAGGGAGCCTCCGTTGAGAAGAGGCCTCTATAAGATCCAGATATAAGGCATTTCTTAATTACCTAGTAACGGGGTGTGTCCTAGCCTATTGTGTGTGGTACCATCCCTGGGCTGGCGGTCCTGGGTTCTATAAGAAAGCAAGGTAAACAAACCACGAAGAACAAGCCAGTAAGCAGCACCCTGACTCAGTCTCCAGTTATCTGGGATTCACTCCAGGTCTTCTGGGCCCCTCCAAAGAGCTTGAGTCACTTCTCCAGCTCTGGTGTCTGTAACATACATGGCTTGTCTTCTAGGCTCTGGCCACCTTGGTGACCTGTGCATCAGTTCCTGCCCTGCTTGAGTTCCTGTCCTCACTTCTTTTGATGATGAACAGTGACACAGAAGTGTAAGCCTTTATAAACTCTTCCCTCCCCAACGTTTTGGTTATGGTGTTTCATTGCAACAATAAAAACCTCTAACTATACGCTTTGCAGTAGGGCTGCAACCTAGGAGTAAAGATGAGATGATAGTGTAGGAAGCTAGACCAATGCCTGGTGGAGGAGGACATACCAAGAAAAGGATTGCATGCTACTATGTTTCCTTTTGTTTTAGAAGTTGTAGGCTGTGCCCACAATGACCCCCCCTTGGTTTCTTTTTCTACCCCCCCCACCCGATACATTGTAGTCTCCATTGTAAAACTTCCAGAATGTATGCACTTATTAAATACTTGAGTTTTTACTGCAAAGCCAGTTTGGTATCCAGTAAGGATTTGTTTCCCAGCTTGCAGTTGGTACTCACCTTGATCCTCACACAGAAATAAAGTATAGGAGTTTGAAGGTCCCTTACAAGCACAGTGTCCCACTCACTAAGTGTCTTCTCCAGTGTCTCAATCATCTTCCCAAGCCCACTTTCTCAAACCATTGAGTTGGGGGTCAGGATTTCAACATACAAGAATTGGCAGATGGGGACATGGGACAACTAATACAAATGGTTCCCCTACAGTAAGCAATAAGTAGAAGGTTTATTGTCAGACACATAAAAGATGTATACTTAAAATGGAATTTCAGATAAATGCATTATTTTGTTAGCGTATCTATCTATCTATCTATCTATCTATCTATCTATCTATCTATCTATCTATCTAGTAATGGTCCCTATACTTAGTTGTTAGGAGCACAGTATGAAGGTCTTTGTGCCCACAGATCTCCAGGGAAAACCAACAGTGTTGGGCAGCCAGGGTTGTCCTCTCAAAGGAATAAATGTGAAACCTGTTCTTCCATCCAAAAGGCTGAGACTTGGAGATGATTCATAGCCTTGTCATCTGTAATATTTATATGTAGAGCCAGACATATCAAGCTCTTACAGCCAGGACTGAAGGCGGCTAGTAATCTAAATCACCTTTAGAGTCAGGGGCTCCCCAAGCTCCAACAACCAGGATCAGAGGTGGCTAACAGTCCAGATGACATCTGCTATCTGTATGACCAAGACCAGGCCAGAACCTTCCCTTAGGCTGTCATGCTAGTACAGGTAACCTATCTCTAGAACCCATCTTCTTGAAGGAAGTGACATGCACCAGAGTTGAGTTTTGATGTTATTTTGAGCCCTTGTGCACCAGAGATTGTATCATACCAGGAATTTTTTTTCCAGATTATACTGTGTTAAATTAATTGGAAATAAACTACCTGAGAGCAGACTTCCCAAAGTCTTGATCCAGGTTAAAGAAGTTGATCTGACCCAATTTGCATTCCCATCTCTTTGCAATTCATTTTTCTTTCTGCCCCGACCATGGGAAGGATTCGGGTTAGTAAGCTGAGATGTTTTATTTTATTTGAAATTCAAATGTAACTGAACTTTTTGTAATATTTTTGCTAACTCTGGAAACCCTGAACTGGTATAATTTGCTTATAGATTAAGTTCTAAATTAATTGTGAGATTTTTTTTTTAAATAACCCCAGATCCCAATCCAGACCAAACTGAATTAGAAACTCTGAGAATGAGACTTAGCAGTCTGACAGTCCTAGCTTTTTATTAAATGTATTCTAGTTATTATAAATCTACTTACTCTAAATATTCTCATTATTCTAGATCAGAACATCTATTCTAAATTTCTTGGCAAAGAGATCCAGCCAGTCTTATGTAGCTCTCCATGCCTGATCTGCTTTGGACAAAATGGTGACAGATGTCACTGTCAGCTCCTCTTTCTCTTCCCAGTGGGAGTTAGCTACTTACAGATTCCCAGAATAAGATAGAATCAGAAAAGCAGGATAAAATTCCCACTGTGTAATAGGAGGGGCGATTATAAAAGGCAAGATAAAGTTCGTACTGTATGGTAGGTGGAGTATCCCAAGGAAAAATGATTTTCTTGGAACATTTCCAATTCACTCTTCATTCATATTTTGTGGCCTTCAGTTACAGATTAATCTTGAAACATATTTAACACTATGATTTTTTTTTAATGCTAAATGCTAGGAGCAACTTTAGGTCTTGACTGATGTGGCTTGAATATGCTTGGCCCAGGAAGTGGCACTATTAGGAGGTGTGGCCTTATAGAGGAAGTATGTCAGTGTGGGGGTGGGCTTTGAGACCTTTCTCCTGGCTGCCTGGAAGCCAGTCTTCCACTGTTGGCCTTTTAGATTAAGATGTAAAACTCTAAGGTCCTCCAGCACCATTCCTGCCTGGACACTGCCATCTTTCCACTATGATGATAATGGACTAAATCTCTGAACCTGTGAGCCAGGTTCTTTTATAAGAGTTGCTTTGGTCATGGTGTCTCTTCACAGCAATGGAAACCCTGACTAAGACAGAAGTTGGTACCAGGGACTGGGTTATTACTGTAATAGGCCTGTCAGGTTTTTCTCTATAGGAATGTAGATTTTGGGACTTTGGATGTGGAAATCCATGGAATACTTTAAGTGGGATTTAACAGGTCATCCTAGGAGGAATGTGGAAGATGTTGTTGCTGAGGGTAATTTGATCTCTGGAAATTGTTCTTAAGATGTTTTGGTGAAGAATGTTTCTGCTTTTTTCCTCTTGTCCAAAAAATTGCCCAAAGAAATTTAATATAAAGAGATTTATATTAATTTATATTAATTACATTGACAAAGAAGTCTCAAAAAAAAAAAAAAAAAAAAAAGCCTAGCATAGACTCTGTCTTTTGGTTTTCTCTTATGAAGAATGTTTTGATCAAGCTTAGCAAGCTTAAAAAAGGAAAACACAAAATATATGGTTAAAAGAGTACAGGGTACCAGGAAGTGGAATGAAGCTAAGCCTGTGTTCATGGATATTAAATAGAATTAAGGGAGTGGTGGCCTTGAGGTAAGATCCCACCCAGCTAGTTAACTCATAAATTTGCAGTTGTACAAGGCAGAGTTAATCATGTTAGGTGTAATTATAACTTGGTTATTGTTTTCATTTGGACATAAGAAAATCTGATTGTGTGTCAAATTGACAAGGGATGGATTCTGATGGCTATTCTAGGTTTTCAACTTGATTAATATCTACAATAGAAAGCTTAGGTCCAGGCATGGTGGTACACATCTTTAATCCCAAGAGTCAGAGGCAAGCAGATCTATGAGTTCAAGGTCAGGTTGGTACAAAGTGCCAGGTAAAGAAAAATTTAGGTCCATGCATGGTGGTACAAGTTGTTAATCCCATGAGTCAGGAGACAGAGCCGAGCAAATCTCTGAGTTCAAGGTCAGTCTACAGAGCAAGTTCTAGGACAGCCAAGGTTAGGCAATGAAGGATTTGAAAAACAAAAGCTGGTAATGAGGTAATAGAACAAGGGGGCCATGTTCCTGCTGAAGCTAAGAAATTAGCAGTGATTAAGAGACCAGCATCACTGAAGTGAAATCTTCTGGGAAGTGTTTTCTGGGAGCACAAAGAAGCTGTGTTCCAGAAATAGCCAAGGTCATAACTTGTGCTGTAGCTGGACTTGGTAGTGTGTAAGAATCAGCCAGGTGGTACTGGTTTTGAAAGTATGAAGGGGTCATGGAGAGAAGGTGAGGCTTGGCACTGTGAGAGGCCAGGGAAGTCCAATGATGAAGGTCCAGCCTCAGTTGCAGTTGACAGCCCAGGATTAAAGGGGTCATGCAAAGAAGTTGAGGCTTTGCACCATGGCAAGAGCCTATGAGAAGCTATTGGTGAAGCCTAGTTATAGTGAAAGAAGTAGCAAATTGAGGATGCCAGTACCTTGGGATGATCACCAGGAATAGCACCAGCAGTGGGATGGAGTCAGCAAGAGCCTAGAATCCTATAGAGGGCAGAGCTGAAGAAGTGACACAAGCCCAGAAGATCATGCATGGATCCCAAACATTAGAACAAGTAGCTATAAGTTGAAGTAGCCTTGGATACCCCAAGTTGTTAGAGATGCCATAGCTATGGGATACCTACTGAGAAAAGCTGCTAACAGGGAGTGAAGCCAGCCCAAGAGACAAAAGTTTGTTTCCTTCAACAAAGGTGAAAAGAGTTAGAGATCTGAAGAGTGATTTGATATCAGACATGGAGGTGCAGAATTCAGAGTTTGCCTGGCTGGTTTTCTAGCTTGCTTTGGTCCAGTATTATATTTCATCATGTTTTGGAATGGTAACGTATATCCTGTATAATGTTGGAAGTATGTGATCTGCTTTTTTATTTTGATTTCTTAGGAGATTACAGTTAAGAGATTGCATGACTCTCAGAAGAGACTTTGAACTATAGACTTTTAATATTGTTTTGACTGCTATAGACTATGGGGACTTTTGAAGTTACACTAAATGTATTTCTCATTATGCTATGGTTAGTTATACCCCCTGCAGAATCATGTATTTGAACAAGCCTAAAAAGGCAATCAAGTGTAATGTGGTGGTTTGAATGTGCTTGGCCCAGGGAAGTGTGGCCTCATTGGAGAAAGTGAAAAAAGCCTGTATTGCTTACAACAAACCAGCATTTGTTACCTGCTTTATGAGTATATACTTCACAAAACACAGAGAACTTGAATATTTTTCCCATTTGTAAAGCTAATGTGTTCAGAACCAATATTTATAACCATATAGCATAATGCCAGCTATATGGCCAGCTACATCCATAGCTATACCACATTGCAGGATATTTGCTCACACTGTGAACCCTGAGACTGTGTTGTTGTCTGGAAAAACCTGTTTCTAATTGTGGTGTGGCTCAGCCTTAGCACACAACTTTAATCCCTCTGGCTGGAATGCAGACACACCCTTAGTACACACTTTTAATACAAACAGTGGAAGTAAAGCTAGTGTGTAAAAGGAAGCACCCATACTTGAAAAGGATGTTTACTTGAATGGCAGACAAAGTGATGAGTCAGAGAAAGAGAAACAAGAAAGCAGCGCAGGAGGAAGAAAGCAGTTTTACCAGGAGAGTTTTACAGGGATAGATTGGAGAGAGAACATGCTAGATGCAGGTGAAGGCAGAATGAACAAGAGAATGAGAAGGAGCCAAAAGCTTAGAACAAATTGCTAAAGAGTTTGAGACCAAGCAGAGCAAGCCAGTCAAAGGCTGAGAGAGAAATCAGATTGAATCAGTCAGCTTGAAGAGGAGTTTGAGCCACAACAGCTGTGTTGAATCAGCCAGCCAGAGTTCAGAAAGAATAAGGGTAAGTTTACTTAGCAGTAAGTCTCAGAAGCTGAAAGCATTCTAGGCCTCAATTAGATCGTACAAAGGCTAGAGGCTTCAAGGACTAGGCCTTGGTTAGCAGATGTAGGCAGCAAGATTAGGAGAAAACAATTACATCAGACAAATAAAAGTAATATATACATATCTCATCTTCCATATTAAAATGGGAATCCATTTTCTGCTAAGTGTGTTTTCAACACCTTTAATATCAAACCAGGTTACTTCCTATCCATCCTGGAAAGTTTTATGTCAACTTGACACAAGCTAGAGTCACCAGAGAGGAGGAAGTCTTAATTGAGAAAATACATAAACAAGTTCCAGCTGCAGGCCAATACCCTGTAGGGCATTATCTCAATTGGTGATTTAAGGTGAAAGGCCTAGCCTATTGTGGATGGTGCCATCCCCGGGCTGGTGGTTTTGGGTTCCATAAGAAAGCAAGTTGAGTAAGCCATGAGGAGCAAGCCAGTCAGCAGCATCCTTCCATGACCTGCGCATCAGCTCCTGTATCCAGGTTCTTGAACTGTTGGAGTTCCTGTCCTTACTTCCCTTGATGACAGACCATGGAATGGAAGTATAAGCCAAATCTTTTCCTTCCTAATTTACTTTTTAATAGGAAGGAAGCAAGAGTAACTCATGGCCTCACAGCAACAGTAACCCTAACTAAGGCACTATCTTTTAATGTGAAGATTTAAGCATCCCTCACGTGATTACTTTGCCTTCTCACAGCTAGGGAGAAAACCAGCTGCTATCATTAGAGTATCACAGAACCTTCACTATAAGGAACAGAAAGAGTGATCTTCAACCCCTCGATGGGACTCTCACAAAAGATGTTACACAATCTTGGTGACTCCATTATTTCTAACCTGTTGGGATGCTAGACCTGTATCATTCATCAACTGGTTGTATAAATTAATGCTGTAGCACTGACTTTGTTTCACTTCTTCTTAAAGTTGCCAAAAAGAAGCTGATGTGCTGATGTGGGTTTGGAAGTTGCAACTTCACTGAAGTGGGACACCATCAGACAATGCAGACTTCCAGAGAATGCCAGTGGCTCACCGAGGGCATAATGTGGGACCATTTTGGTACCATCCTTCAGCAGGCAAAGCAGCACTGTATTGAGAGAGCCTATCAGTGGCTTGTGGCCTTCCTCTAAAAGGGTCCCTGAGACACCTGCCTTTGAGTATTTACGACTAATATCATCTGTTCTTCTAGAGTAACTTTCTGCACCCTTCTGAGGATCCCTTCTTGCTGTTAGCTGAGCAGAGACGTAGTGACTGTCCCAAGGTCACACAGCTCTTTAAGGATCAGTCAGGATTTCAATGCAGGCTCTGAAGCCCTCTCTCCTGTGACTCTTGCTAGTGAGGGTATCCATTTCACAGATAAGTATGTGTCACAAAGAGAGTACATGAGTCCGTGGTATAGCACAAGACACCATATGAGATCTCAAGAAATATTTATTGAATGTTTGATGTTTCAAAATTATATCCTTAGCAAAATTCCTATATTTTTATTATAACTACATAATGATTTGTTTATAATAACTAGTTATTTTATGGTTTTAGGTTTCCTGTGTGTGTTACATCAGCTTGGCAAATTAATTTTCTAAACATAATCTGATTTTACTTGGACATTAGATTATCTGGCAAATTTGGTTTGGACTGAGCCCATGCTGACTTCTCATCCAGTCCGAAGAGCAAGCAGACCATATTTTTGGAAACCTGTTCTAAGATATTCTCCAAACACAGTAAAAGGGTCTTCCCCTTTAGTTTACAGTTTTGATGATTCTGGATATTTGGGGACTTCTCTTTGCCCCTAGACAAAATATGATTTATATCCATAAGCAATGAGGTCACTGGACATTTTCTTCACAACTTTAACTTTTTCTAAGAGGAACAAGATGATTGCACAGCCCTGAAGAACATTTAAATATACAACAATACAACTGATGCCCATTTAAAGCTATAACTCCATCAAACTGTGGGAACGAGCCAACACAAAATTAGATCATCTGTTAACAAGAAAAGTTCCAGCAGGAAAATGTAGGTAGGACATGAGTCATATGACACGACATCCTCTGCCCTGTAAGTAAATCCTATTTAGCTAAACCTATGTTTGGAAGGAGTTATTTATTTTATGTAAAAGTGCCACATATCTAGCCCACTCACCTCTACACCTCTTTCACATTTGACCATCTCAAGGTAATGGACTTTGGGAATAAGTCGATCATCATCCTTGCAGAAGCCTTTGCTACTGCATGTGCTTTCTTTTGACAAGTAATTTATGATCATTTAAAGCCAGCAAAGAATTAAGTCATGCGTGTTTTCCTTTCATTGTGTTCTTGCTATTGTTTGTGTTCAGATGGTATGGTCTGACATGAAGGCTAGTATTAAAGGCTATAAAATATTAAAATGTGGAGCCCTCCTTACTAACACCATCGTTCAGAGGTATCACTTAAATTCCACAATGTCTTCTGGTCAAGCTAATTTTTTTTAATTAATTTTAAATCATTTTTTTAAATGATGGTTTAGCTTAAAATGCTTCCACTGGGCTTTCCGGCCAAAAGCCTGAATTGGGAACCACTGGGAAGGGTCTGGCTTTAGTTATAGAGCTGTGAGTCGAAACCCACACCCTTTTCTACCTCCTCTTCTGCTTTCAGGATGTGGAAAGGTCTCAGCTGAGTCATGGAACAGCTACAAATGGTGGAGTCATCAGGAGGGCAGCAGAAACAGCTCTGGGATCTCAGGCAACGCTAACAAGGCATGATGCTCTTACCATGCTGTGTTCCTGCCGAGTCTGCAGAGCAGACTGATGCTCAACTCTTGCTGTCAGCTAATGAAAACCTGGTATTTCTTACTTGATTTTTCTATATCATTTGCCTTTGATGACACTTCCTCTCCTTCATTCTAGGACATTCTAGTTTCTCTCACTTTCACCCTATCCTTTTGACGTTTCTTTTCTGCATCTTTTGGGGGATTTTCTTCTTCATGAAATGAGAAGGATGCAATACACTTGACCTCTTAGCTGAACGCTGGATGCTTCCAGATGTTTTGTGGGCATTTTTAGTTCTCTCTAGCCATGAATTTTGACATCTCCACAAACTTGTCATCCTTTGTGTCCCATCTTGTGAATGGCAGCCCCCTCAGAAACAGAGTTTATACTTTAATTTTCAGTTTCTCCCTCACTATGCTTCCCTTTTCTCATTAATCTGCTGAGTCCAGCTGATTAGAGCCAGGCTGGTGAACTGAGACTAATTGTTCAAAACTGAGAAATTTCCTACAATATAAACCATCCTAAGATATCTAACCATTCAAAATGTGTTTCAAAAGCTCTTCTATGCAAGTTGTCTTAGACATATTTGTTGCAGTAAATATTTAAGAATATAAAGTGGTTTATCCTTTTACTGGCCCTGAGATCTCACCCTGATACAGAGCCATGCACACCTCTGGTGCCTGGTCTGAGCCACCATGGCCAACTTTTCTGTGCAACTCCCTTCTCTGGCAGTTTACTACCTCCCGTTCTCTGCCTCTGTCTGGGGTTTTTCTGTACCCCAAAATCTAACATAAATACAACTCTACAGCCCGATAGCTTTTCATACAGGTTTATATATTCAACTCTCAATCCACAAACCCTCTACACAACAAGATTACATCAAATAGACAAAGATACAAACTGCCCTTATATACGAGATACTAGACTTGCAAAAATCCTTAATGTTCATAGCTATTTAATGCCAATCAATCCCACCTGAGTCCAGCTAGTTTTTGGGAACCTCTATGTTGCCATGACCTTCACCCTCCTCCCTCTGACCACCTGTGACCTCCTCATACCTGTCAGCCCTCTCCACCTTCCTCGCCCTGCCCAGTCCCTGGCTTTCCTTTATTTTACTGATTAAAATGGGAAGGTTCAATTGGAGTCATGTGACTAGGCAGCCCTTCTTGGGGAAGTAGAATTAACATTAAAATACAAACAGCTTCAGGACAATCTATACATATTAATTAATAAACTGGATTCTACAAAGAAAGGGACCAGGGCTCTCTGATCCTCCCTGTTCCAGAAACAGCCACATCTTTTCATTGTGAAGTATGAGCCTCATCCTATAGACAGGATGGTAGACATGGAAGTGAACAGATTTGGTCGTATTGGGCACCTGGTTACCAAGGCTGCCTTCTGCTTTGCAATTGGAAAAGTGGATATTGCTGCCATCAATTACCCCTTCACTGACCTCAACTACAAAGTCTACAAGTTCCAGTATGACTCTCTTTGTGGCAAGTTCAACGGCATAGTCAAGGCTGAGAATGGGAAACTTGTCATCAACAGGAAGCCATCACCATCTCCGGGAGCAAGAACCCACTAACATTAAATGGGGTGATGCTGGTGATGACTAGGTTGTAGAGTCTACTGGAACCTTCAACACCATGGAGAAGGCCAGGGCCCACTTGAAAGGTGAGGCCAAAAAGTTTATCATCTCTGCTACTTCTGTCAACGGGTATGAATCATGAGAAGTATGACAACTCACTCAAGATTGTCAGAAATGTTTCATGCGCCACCAACTGCTTAGCCCCGCTGGCCAAGGTCATCCATGATAACTTTGGCATCATGGAAGTACTCATGACCACAGTCCATGCCATTATTGTCACTCTGAAGACTGTGAATGACCCCTCTGGAAAGCTCTGGTGTGATGGCCATAGGGAAACCCAGAACATCATCCCTGCATCCACTGGTGCTGCCAAGGCAGTGGACAAGGTCATACCAGAGCTGAACAGGATGCTCAGTCGTATGGCCTTCTGTGTTCCTACCCCCAGTGTATCCATCATGGATCTAACATGCCACCTGGAGAAACCTGTCATCTATGATGACATTAAGAAGGTGATGAAGTCACTGAGGGCCCTCTAAAGAACATCCTGGGCTACACTGAGGACCAGATTGTCTCCTGCGATTTCAACAGTGACTCCCACTCTTCCACCTTTGATGCTGAGGCTGACATTGCTCCTAATGACAACTTTGCAAAAGCTCATTTCCTGGCTTGAATACTCTTCAGCAACAGGGTGGTGGAGCACGTGGCATATATGACCTCCAAGGAGTAAGAAGCCCTTGACCACCCACCCCTGCAAGGACATGAGAGCAAGAGAAGGCCCTCTGCTGCTGAGGAGTCCCTGTCCCAACTCGGTCCCCAACACTGAGCATCTCCCTCACAATTTCCATCCCAGCCCCTCACAATAATGGGAGAGGCCCAAGGATCCCTACTTTCTTGAACACCATCAATAAAGTTTGCTGCGCCCACAAAAAACAAAAACAAAACAACACAAAAGAAGTGGATCGTGTGTACTCATTGCTGAAGTGGTTTTAAATGGAAACGCTGAGATTTTTATCCTGAAAGAAATACATGCTGGTGTATTACCATTGTGTAAGCTAAGCTCATAGCAGTAAGTACAGAGAAGACTGACATATAAAATTCGAACCAGTGAATGCATTAGAGTGGTGAGTTTGTTTGTTTTTGATAATGTGTGCAACAAAGATAAAAATTAGGAAGATGCAAGATCTGCTTAGGAAGACCTTCCTATAGTGACTTGAAGAGAATAGTTGGCTCATTACCTAAGTAAACTCAACAGCCCTAGAAATTGTAGTTGGGTGGCTTCACTTTGTGGTTGCTTCTTGTGAGCTTATACACTCTTTGTGCAGAGGAAAGGTACATGTGTGTATCTGTCTATGAGGTGTGTGTGTGTGTGTGTGTGTGTGTGTAGACCAAAGTCAACCTCAGGTGTTGCTCCTCATGAGTTGTCTACCTTGAGACGCAGTCTCTTCATGGCCTGAGACTCCCTGATTAGGCCAGGCTAGAAGACGAGTGAGCTCCAAGGATCTGCTGTCCTTCACTGTCCCAGCAAAGGGACCACAGTCATGCCACCATACCTACCTTTTCAAAAGTAGGGGCTGAGGGTTGAGCTCAGTCCCTTTGCTTCTCGAGTTTCTACAGACCTGTTCTGACTGTAGACTTACAGCATCGGTTAGCAAGACTTGATTCCGTCCCAAGGCACTGAGCAAACCGTGATGGTTGGCTTACCCTGTAAAGTCCTGTGCTTCACAGTATAGCCACGCACTCACACTCTGTGATACATGCTGGGTATTGAAGAGTCTCCAGGGATCTCGGAAGCACACAGAGGGATGCTTCCTGGGGTTAAGCTCACCCCACTCTCTCTGTGGGTGTCAGGAAACAGCTGGAGAGCCTTGGGGCTATTGGCGATGAGCAAAGTGGATGTCAGAACCCTTTTGGCAGGAAGCATCAGTTGGTCCCTGTATGAGGAGTGCCAAGATTTTTTTTTTTCTGAGCTGCCAAGAACAAATGTGGGTGGGAGAACAGAGGCAAAAAGAACACCACCACTCCATCTTTGACCATGAGTGGGAATAAACAAAGAGATGATGCCCCCAGAGATGAGACACAAGCGTTGATGGCTTTGGTACGCAGGACATGATCCGCAGAGGGCGCACTACAGACAGGGAAGGCAGAAGAATGGTCAGACCATAGAGACACTCAATGGTAAAGTCCCCAAGAAGCCAAGAAGAGCTTCCTCTGACTCCAAGCCAGTTGGGAGAGGGAGGCAGGGCTGCCACAGCATTGCCCACTAAGCAACTGGCCTCTGCAAAAGTGGGGGGTGCTCTTCATGGCTAATCCAAAAATCTCACCAGGACTATTGAGAGGTGTGTAGGGCTGGAGAGATGGCTCGACTGTTAAAGGCTAGGCTCACAACCAAAAATTTAAGAGAAGCTTGTAAAACTGAAGACACCACACATTTTCCTGAGGAAACCAGGGACCCAGCCCAGAGGGCTGACCTTCTCTCCCTTTGCTTCCTTAGGACAGCAGGACCCAGCACTTGGGAACTCAGTGGAACAGCTCTGCACAACTACAGGGAAGTTATTGGAGACAAAAATGACACCCGCTCACCTATGCACTGTCCACTAGGAAAGACAAGACTAGCTGCTGTGAGCCACTGCCCAGTGACAGGGGACCCAGGACCATGAGGTTGAGCTATGTCTTGCAACAAGGAGATGCCAGCAGCTCTTCCCAGGCTTCCAGCTCTACCACTCAGCTGATACCTTCCCACTG
Organism: Micromys minutus; assembly: GCF_963924665.1. Classification (NCBI taxonomy): domain Eukaryota; kingdom Metazoa; phylum Chordata; class Mammalia; order Rodentia; family Muridae; genus Micromys; species Micromys minutus. Next base: position 35,281,745 of record NC_137984.1, on the reverse strand, counting down.
TTTCCCAGCTTCAGATCTGAGCGTTGCCTCATGGGCTATGCCCACTGCACGGGCAATCTTCCCTGAACACTGTTGGAATGACTTCCTCAAATGCAGCAAGAGCTTTGACTTTAAAGCAGAATGTGGGGCGCGGTGCTGCCAGCAGATGCCAGGATGCTGATGGTACACACCGTGGAGCTCTGACGGGTTTCCTCAACCAGGTGTCAAAGGGGCTTAGGCTGGGGTTCTTAGGCTACTGCCTGGAGGAGGTGGGAATAGTGTGGCCATCAAGGTGAGGACATTTAAGGTGATAAAACATTTTCATCTGAAGCTGGAAAGGTTTAGAACAGAATGGTGAGGGCCCCTCCCAACCTCCAACTTCCTGAGCCCCCACCTCCCACTCTCAATCCACTAAGTGCTAGCATACTGAAGCAGAAACAGGAGCAGACCAGATTGGCAAATTCACCCTCATTCTACCAAGGATTCTTGGTAGGATGGCTAAGAACCTCCTTAATTTGGGAGCCGACAAAAGCAATGAGTGAGTTATGAAGACAGAGTCTCCCATATATCCTCAAATTTGCAACCTTCCTGCCTCAGTCTCCCAAGTCCTAATATGAGAGGTACAAGTCACTACAACCAGTTGTGTTTTTTAAAAAGTGATTTTATCCCTTCTTGTTGAAGGCTTGAATATCACAGTTTGAAGCCCATTGTTATGTGTTCAAAACGTTAATATACTTTTATTTCGTCTTCTGTTTCAACTGCCATTACTCTTCCCATTTCTCCTTAGCGTTTTATCCTAATGAAATTTACTTGTGCTGAAAATACCTGATTTGTGAATTTTATCATAGTTCATTGTGATCATATCCACTGAACACAGTTGCAAAAACAATTTCTATTGTACTGACTTTCTGTTACAAGTAACTTGCATTTGATTAAAACAGCACAAACTACAATCTTAAGGAGTAAGCATATGGCTGATAGATGGCACGGATAACACAGGAAACACTAAGCAACGCTTCCAGGAAGTCTCAGATCCAAGAACTTGTGCACTGGGACTCTCTCAAGCTTCCCCACAGAAGGAATGTTTAGGTTCACGACCCTATTTATGCAAATCTGAGAAAGGAGGGGACTTTTCTTTGGCCAGGACAGTCAAGCTTGCTGGAGGTGGGTAACTGTCTTAGAACAGGAGGGCAGCCATTGCTTAGTGAGGCTGGCATCAACAAGAAGCACCGCGGCAGTATTTGGGTCGGCACACTGTCGGCACCGGATGTTCAGGGGAAGCATAGTTGTCACATGGCCTCAGCTTAGCCCAATTGGAAGACAGACGTCAGAGAAGGTTTAGGTTTTTGAGGGCATGTCCTTGAAGCAGATCGACGAGCCTTGTCCCTCCTGGTTTTACACCCCAGCTGTGACGTGAGGACTTGGTTCCACCGTGAACGCCTCACTCCAATGCACTGCTGCACCACAGGCCCCAAAGCAGTGGACCCAAGAAACCACGAGCTGTCAACAAAGCCATGACCCAAGATAAAACTTTTTTGTAAACTTTCTTTCATGGGTAAATAAATACCTGAGACATGAAAGGAGGAAAACTGACTTGTGCCTTGTCTGTTCTGCAGACAGGGCAACGAGGTGAAGAGAGTTGGAGCCCCACTTACTAAGAATGAAGCCAAGGCTTCCAGGGCTCAGACATGGAGTCACCACATCCTTTTTTCTTTTTTTAAGATGTATTTATTTATTACATATAAGTCCAGTGTAGCTATCTCAGACACACCAGAAGAGGGCATCAGCTCTCATTACAGATGGTTGTGAGCCACCATGTGGCTTCTAGGAATTGAACTCAGGAAGAACAGTCCAGGCTCTTGACCATTAAGCCATCTTTCCAGCTTCAAGTCACCACATTTTAATGGGAAGCAGAGTCTAATATTATATGTTTCTTGAAAATTCATATTCTGGGGTAACAAAGTTCCCAAAATTGTATCTACAGTAATAAATTTAAACAAATTTCATATTTCTATTATCAACCCTCTAGAAAAACAATTACCTGCAGTAATAAGTCACTTAAAACATATAATTGTTTTACTTTATATGCCTCATAACTGGAGAGTATAACCAGCAGTATTGCAAAATCTATCTCACAACTTGATTTCACATTATAAAAATAATTTATGGTGTAAAGAATAGTCTTGGATATACCATCATTGTGAGTGAGCCAATTTTTACAAATAGCCATCAACAGTCTTATAGAATGGCAGACACAATAATCATTCTTTTATTAATATTCTGTTTATGTTCAAGCTGAGCATAGATATTATTTCTCCATGGCAAAGTGAGTTTGTGAAATTCATTAAAAGCACAGTGTATGGATAATCTAGCAAGTACACCAGCATTCTGATACTTCTGTGAAATGATTATTGTGTTATAAAAGAAAACACAAGTCACAGATAGCCAATTGCTTCATAACATATTTTTCAAGTATTGCTCACTATTTCTAAAAATAATAGATAAAGTGAGATGCATTCATCCTCAATATTATCTGAAGAGTAACTCCTTGGGGTTTGAAAAATGCAGGATTCTTGAACCTTAAGCTGACACTATACATTGGTATGGCCTGAAGACCGTAAGAACTAACTTCCGGCAACTGCAGCTATCTGTACAAGGTCTGGATAAGAACATACCCTTCTTCTTCCCATCATGGATTCCTTCCTTGGGAAGACAGAAACTACATCTACCCCTTCTTCATATATTTCCAAGGACAAACCAAAGTACAATTACCCCAAAGTTTACCCCAGGTAACCAACTGTTTTATTGAGCCTATATCATGGGTGAAGGGTTGTGTGCCAGAGCGTAGGTAACCCCCCAAGCAGCTTCACTTTTTAAAAAAGATTTATTTATTTTACATATGTGAACACACCTTCATTCTTCTCAGACACACCAGAAGAGGGTATTGATCCCATTACAGATGGTTGTGAGCCACCATATGGTTGCAGGGAATTGAACTCAGGTCCTCTAGAAGAGCAGTCAGTGCTCTTAGCTGCTGAGCAGTCTCCAGGCCTCGTTGGAAAGTCCTTACTCAGCACAAATAATGGTTTCCCTCGTAGGTGCAACCCCTTCCCTTAACTTCCCCTAGTGTATGTACTCTTCCATCCACCAAGAACCTGTGGTCACATGTAATTAGGGAAGGATTGTAGACAAATGCCTCAGAGGAGCTGAGAACTCAGGTAAGGGGCCAACAACTTGGCTAAGCCCTCTTTCTTTGAGGGAATGTCACTGGTCAATGAACCTGGTGGTGATGGCCACCATACAATCAGGGATGGCTGATCTGATGTAGACAGCAAAGGAATCCCCTGGAGGGCCAAGGTTTACAGCTACATGGGAGGGGCCCACGAAGCCCCCTGTCTCTCCGAGGGACTAGAAGTTACAGATCACGACAAAGGTATGCTATTCTTCAGTGATGGAGCCATTGACTAGTTGCCTGTGCTCCAGCAGAGAACCTTATAACCATTCCTGTACTGGCAACTCAGTGGGTCACACATAGAAAAAAAAGACATGAAAGTAGGAAGGGAAGAAGGGTTTGGACAGGAGACAGAGGGGGATGGGAAAGGGGAATGGGTGAAACTTATTAAAATCTGTTATATAGATTATGAAACAGAGAGCAGGGCATGGTGGAACACACTTTTGATCCCAGCACTGGGGAGGCAGAGGCAGGCAGAGCTCTGAGAGTTCAAAGTCAGCCTGGTCCACAAAGAGTTCCAGGATAGCCTGGGCTATAATAGAGAAACCCTATTTAAATATACAGTATATATTAAATAGATAAATATTATATTAATATACTAATTATATTATATTGAAACAAAGAATAAAAAAGGCAGAAAACAAAACATCATACAACCCAAACAAACAACAACAAAACACAAGCTAACACTACTGCTCACCTCACTCAGTATCTCATTAACAAGGCAGTCTTTCTCACACCCTTTCCAGGTAGGCAAGGCTCTGGGTTTGCTCAAGGAACTTGAAGAGATCCATGTAAACAGCTAGGAGCCTCTATGGGCAGAGTCCTTTTGATTTGAAAGAGAATCTGATACCTCAGCAACTGGTTCGGGCTGGTTCTCAGTTTTTCTACAAAACAAAACACAAGAGAGAGACATTTTACCACAGAAGAAAGAGTTAAAAAGAAGAGCAGGGCCTGCCCTCCTGGCCTTGTGATTTCCTCTGGGGAACTGCCCTGATGTGCTCAGTCTTGCTTCCTGCTTTGCAGTGAAGTGGCTGGTTAGAAAGAGCTCCTTACATCGAATGACTACATAAAAGCAAAGGGAATGATGCCCTGGCTTGGGAGTGCAGAAGTCTCTGTTATGGGTCAAGGTCATCCCAAGAGCAAATTGCTCTCCAGAAAAAAAGGCACTTTGGGCTTCAAACCGTGCTTATAATCAAAGCAGCTGGGGGGCAATTCACCCGGATAATCTCCTCTTCCACCACCCCTGGTTTTGGCAGAGAGAATGTAAGCCATCTGAGTCTTGGAACTGGAGGATGTGAAGATAATTGTGTGCATGTCCCTAATTTAGGGGGACAGTGACACAAAGAAGCTATCACCATGCCCAGAGTTCAGGACTTGTGCCAGCAAAGACTGTCCAAAATGCTGGCCCCTTAAATGTTGTAGTGTCAGAGTTGATATCCAAACACATAGAGCCACAATGTGCAAGGCAAAGATTTTAACTGAGCCAGGCCACCTGCTATCCTCGGCTTCAAGACTGAGCAAGTGACCCTTGCTCAGCAGCAGCAGGGAGAATCTTCCCTAGGTCTTGGATGACCTTTGCAAGCAAACAAAGCTTAAGAGAAGAAGAATGTTTGTGATTAGCATTTATATAGACAGATGTTATCAGTTTTTAAGTTATTGTAGTCGGCCATTTTCAGATCCTGACTCTCAGGAGGTAACTGTGGTCCCTTGGCTTGAAAAACATCTGCACGATAGAAACATAAATCTCCTTTAACTCGAGAAGTAGAAATAAGACTTTGGAAACAAGTCTGGAAGCTGAACAATAGGGAGACTGGAGACCCCGTTATTATTTAACCCATATTAGTGAAGGCAGAAATGGGGGAGCCAGCTTCCAACGTTAAGCTTCCACGCCCACTTTTTCTACAACCCCTGAGAATCCAAGGGGATTCAGCAGAAGGGAGGTCACGTGGTAAATAACAAAGATGTCAGCAAAGCAAGCTGACGTCTGGCTGCTTTCCTCCTCCAAAACCCCTGCCAGCTGACGAATGGGTGAGGTACAGAGGTGCTGGGCACTGAGTTGAGAGGCTGGCTGTGGTCCAGCTGGGATGGGTGGGCGGAGAAATTCTTGATGGATCCCGAAGTTCAGAGCCTGTAGCTCAGCCCTACAAGCCATGGAGAGATTGATTATAAAGAGCACAGACGGGCGCCAGAGGAGAAGGAACAAGCACCTCTTAGGGTATCGCCAAGTTTCTGTTTCATTATTGAGTAATTGCTGTAATAGTTATGTGTAGTACAACCAAAGATTTCAGATGGAAGGAAACCCACAATGGTGTATTGGTAGTCAGGTACCATTAGGTTTATCAGTACCAAGAGCATTTTCTTTTTACATGTTCTGTGGGTCATAAAAAAATAGGACAGTGTCTTCGTTGTTGAATTTATCACCCCTATGGCTTATGAACTTATGGGAAAAGGAAAAGGGGTTGGAGTCTGTTACACCTCTGAAACTGGACATCTTGTTTAGGGGTTGTCATGTAGTCATCTGAAGGCAGCACGTACAATCGAGTGTGCATAAACACAATCGTAACTTGTAATGCATTTGTTAAGATCTCCAGAGGAAAAGCTCCCAGCGGGGCTGTGTGTATATTTTCTTTGCATGCTTCACACAGTATTCTACTTAGTTACAGTTCAACTACTGGATGTCTTTAAAGTATTTTAGCCTCCTTTGACAGATAAGGAAAGTGATGGTTTCTGCAAAGTCCTCTTAGAAATACCAAATTGTAAAAATGATAGAATGTGGTTTTGTCCAACATAGGATGAAAACAAGGCTTGGGGACTGGTTGGATTGCTAGCCCAAACAATACCACCAGGGCTGCAGGCTTTGTCTGTTTGCTTTGCCATGCGTTTATCAAGTGAGTTTACCCTGTGGCTGTTCTGGAGGATTCAGGCTGACTGCCAGCAGAAACTTGGATGCCATTCTGACTTGCTTATATATGGAGAGAGAGGAGAGAAAGAAAAAAAGGACAGGGATGAAGAGAAGAGAGGACAGAGGGAGGTAAGGAGGGAGGGAGAGATGGAGAGGGAAAGAGAGAGAATCCGTAAGTGTGATTACAGGATCACATTAACCTTCAGGGCAGAAATTCTTTTGGGCTTCCTATGTCTTTTCTCTCCCCTCCAGTAGAACATCTGGACCTCCTGCTGTGGAGGAAACCTCCCTGCCTCCTGGCTTCTTGAGGTACATTGGAAAGAGGCAGATAACTGGCCCTTGGCTCTTGCAGAGGGATTCCACTCCTCCAGCGTGGTGGCCTTTCCAACACAGTGGAAGCAGGCTCTGTAGTACTGATCAGTCTTTGTGCCTCTGGCACCAGGCTGTGGTTCTGTGGTATCTAGACTTCACTGCTTTGCATCTCTCCCCACTCAACAGCCTGTATGCCTACTGACGATGCCTACAGAAGCGTTGTTCAGCTTTTGGGAAGGCTTAGTCATATATTTCCATTAGATTAAGTTAATGTAGGCCACAGGCTCTCTTGTGGACCAAAAATAAGAAATCATTCTATTCTGTGAGTACATTTTTAGACCATTCAGGACCCACTTCTCTGAAACGGTTTTATCTGAGCCGAAAGGGAAGAGGGAGATTCCTGAATCAAGTCAGAATTCTGATTAAGAACAGTGGGTCTTGGTGGTAACTGAAAGTGTCCAGGAGACCCAGCTGGCAGGGTGGATTGCCTAAGTTAACAGCACTTGAAATACCCAGGGCAACTCACGGCACCTTGTCTCATAGAAAACGATAGAGCGTTGGGGGCCAGGGCTGGGATCCAAGTCTAGCTGTCTTAGTGTTCACTGGGGATGTGTGAACAACAGCTTGGAGCACCAGATGTGAGCGCTCAGGCTGAGGCTGTAAGAGTAGCCAGATCCAACAAGCTAGCAACTCACCAGGGCCCTTCCCTTTCATTTTGTTTCCTCTTGGGGTAGCCCACTTTAGCTGTGATGTACCTGCATTTGCTCACAAAATCATCATCTCCTATAGAGTTTGTAGACCTTGTTGGTGTCAGCAGCCTCGCCACTGTTATTAAAACTGGGTTGAATGAAGATTTGTTGCTCAATAATGCTAAGATTCTTCCTTTTGCTCCATGACAGTATTAATCCCAGTCTCAGGTTAACTACAGGTGTATTGACTCCAGTGTTCCTGGCTAACTTACCAGAAAGACTCTAGTGTAAAGAAACCCTGCTCGGGCAGGATTGCACTCTGCTACTTTATGTGTTTCTTCAGTAATGGAAGCATCTTCTGTTGTGTTTACATTCCAAGCCAAGGACAGAATTGAAACTGGTTTTTGTAGAACTATCCTAAGTGATAAATTCTGGGATCATCCTACATTCCTGGGCTGCCTAGTTCTATGTCAACCTGAGTCATCTGGGAAGAGGGAACCTCAGTTGGAAAAATGTCTTAGGATGGGGCTACAGACAGGGAAGCCTGTAGGACATTAGTGGTTGATATGGGAAGACCAGTCTACTGTGGGTGGTGTCATCCCTAGGCTGGTGGCCCTGGATTCTATAAGAAAGCAGGTTGAGTAAGTCATGATGAGCAAGCCAATAAGAAGCACCCCTCCATGGCCTCCATATCAGCTCCTTTTCTCTAGGTTCCTGCCCTGCATGAATTCCTGTCCTGACTTATTTCAATTATGAATTATGATGTGAAATATGAGCCAAACAAACTCCTTCCTCAGAACTTAATTTTGATCCTTTCTTATCTTGATTTTGATCTCATTATAAAGCATTGCATAACCACTTCAGCTATTCCCATGGGATGGAGTGAAGAGGAAGTCTGGAGTGTGGGTACTGCTGTTGGTTAGTTAACTTTATACAATATCTTCAAGTAGAATGACTCACCTTTCTGCCCTCCCACCGAGATGGACATCCTCATGGCTTTCCCAACCCTCCTCTGGCTTGTAACAATCGTGAGTAGGGACAGTTTCAAGAGACTCCAGTTTGGATCATGTAAAAATAGACATGGTGCTATATTGGCGAATGAACCAGAGGCAAGGAAAATGTGTGTGTATATCACAATGTTGTGGGCGGCATGTCTATAATACATCTGAGATATTATTGGTTACAATGACTGGGGCTGACTTCAACCTTTACTGGCTAGGACAGCATGCCCTGGGGCCTGGAGACATCCACAGAGTAAGCATTCCATCCCAGAACATAATGAAGTGCTTTGAAAACCACCTTATCTAATCAGAGCTATCTACATCTAACTCAGTTTCCATGGCCCACAGCAACTAGGGAAATGTGCAGGAGAATCCAGTCCTGTCTGTGGATCCCAGTCAAGCCACCTCTCAAGAATAGATCATGGAGCAGAATATTTCTTTTGTTTCTCTTGTTCATTTCAGACCAAACTGAGCTAGCCTTATAAAGGTTCTGGAAGCCTCCTGCTCCTTTGCCACCACCCCGTCTCACCCCACCCCCCACTACAAAGCTGCCTCCATCCTGTAGAGGCCCCCCCAAAAAATGACCACATTCTATTCTGGTGCCTTTCTGGTTCTGAAGCACAACATTAGCTCTTTCTGTAAATGTCTGTGGTGCTGGTTATGGCACAGGAGGCGCTCTAAAGGGAGCTAAAGGGAGGTAGGGAGTAACCAGGAAGCCAAATAGCTTTTAATGAAGCACCGCAGATGTCATAGGCCAGACCTTGCGATCTGGAACAGCATCCTGTGGGGAGGAGACAAAAGGCTTGAAAAGACACAAATCCTGATGGAAGGGGGAGGGGGCAAGTGGAAGTGTGAGCATAATCCACTTGTGGGTGGTGGCCAGGATTCCAGCATTCCTACCTGTGCATACAAGGGCTCCTTTTAGCTGAGGAATGTGCATAGCTTTAATCTGTAGTGAGCTTCTCTTCCTTTAAAAAAACAGGCTTTCTTTCCACGCCTTTCCACTAATATGCCTACCGAAGAAGAGAAGGATTTGTTCCTCTGAGCTATGTAAATCTTGAACCCAAAATTCAGATGGTCTTAGATAATATAAAATGCTATCATAGCCTGGAGACATGGGGTACATTAAATGCTGTTTTTGTGGTAACGAATTAGTTTGAGTGCAAATTCTATTGACAGTGGACTAAGTATTTATTAATATTTATTAATTTTTTAAAGTTACTGAGATAATGTGTGATCTAAGTAGTTAGGTTTAGAAATGTTGACATGAATCTGAACCTGGCAACATCAGACCGTTCTTCAGGCTGATAGTAGTTCACTTGAAGTTTTGACCTTTGAGATTTTTTTTTTCCCTCTGAGATGGGGTCTCACACAACCCAGGCTGCCTTTGGATTAACGAGCCTCCCACACCCTCTCAAATTCTGGGATCACATGTGTGCGCCACCACATTCACCTCAGCCTTCAAGGTTTCCAGGAGAGGGTCCTTGTCCTTCCTTCCTGGTCTTGCCAGGCATCTATTTGTTCTATGGCAACCTGCCTCCGGGAGTGCCTCCTCCTACCCCACCTCGCCCAGGACCCCATCTCTTGGTGCAGACCCAGGGTCCCCTTAGTTCTTTCTTGCCAGCCCATATCAGTCTATCCTCCATCTTCATTCCTTTGAGTCAGCTACTCATCTGCAGACACACTTCCTACCATGGATGTCCAGTGGCCACTCTGGGCTGGAATGAAAGTAAGGAATTTTACTATCCTTCCTGCCCTCCATTTTGGTCTCTCCAGAACTGCTCTTAATCCTACCTGAACACGATGACTGGGAGTCAGCCTCTTTATGAGAATCCCAGTCCCCACAGCTCTTTCCCTCTGCCCTCTCAGCCATTCCTCCTAGCCCAGCTTCATTCCTTTGTGTCATTTGCTGAGTAGCATAAGCACTCTGTTCCAGGGACCCCACAGCCACTACACTTGCCTGGGTTTCAGAGTAGGCAAAAGCAACCATGGAATAAAACACCTACCCAACAAAGACAAGACCAGATATTTATGCCAAGAAACACTTCAAACACTTCAGATTTCTAGATCCCAGCACAAAAACAGAAACATGAGCAGCCAAGACAATATGCCTCTTTAAAGGCCCAGTCACTCCATTACAATAGGCCTTGAGAAATTCAATTTAGTTGAAGCACAAGACAAGGACATAAAAAGGTAATTATGAATATGTCAAGGACCTAAATGAAGAAATGAAAAATAAAGAAATACTTTAATGAAGACCATGAAAATACAATTTAATGAAATAATGAAAACATTTTAAGACACAAAAGTAGAAATAGAATAAATTCAAACTGAAGAAAAACTTGAAATAAAAAACAAACAAACAAAAATTCCAAAAATCCAGAAAACCTTAAAGATCAGCCTCACCAACCGATCAGAAGACATGGAAAGAAAAGCTCTCAGATGTTGAGGACAAGGAAAGAAATGGTTAACTTGTTAAAGAAGTGTAAAAATATTTTAAAAAGTCTAGGCACAAAGCATCCAGGAAATCTGAAACACTATGCAACTCTTCTTGGATGGGGGCGGCTGCTCCTTTACATGGCCTCTCACAACTGTCTATAACTCCCAGATCTGACACCCTCACACAGACATACTTGCAGGCAAAAACAACAATGCACATAAAATAAAAATAAATAAAATTTTAAGAGGGAAAGAAAAGACCAAATATAAGAATACTAGGAATAGAGGAAGGAGAAAAAAACAGGTCAAAGGCACAGAAAGTATTTTCAACAAAATCATAGAGTAAAACTTCCCTAACCTTAAGCAGATGCCTGCAAAGGGTCAAGAAGCATAGAGAACACCAAATAGATTGGACTAAAAATAGAAAGTCACCTTGGAGCATAATAATCAAAACATTAGACATACAGAACAAAGAATGGCTATTATAAGCCTCAAGGGAAAAAGACCAAGTAACATATAAGGGCAGACTTATTAGAATTACACCCGACTTCCCAATGAAAGTGCTAAAAGCCAGAAGGGCTTGGGTAGATAAGAGACCACAGATGCCAGTCTAGACTACTATACCCATCAAAGCATTCAATCATAGCAGACGAAGAAAATACGACATTCCAAATTTAAAACCAAATTCAAGCAATTTTATCTACCAATGAAACCCTACAGAAGGTGCTTGAAGGTTAACTCCAATCTGAAGAGATTAACTGTATCCAAGGACACACAGCAGGTAGGTAATCAGATCATGGAACCTTTTTGTGCTTCAGTTTTCATCCTTGAAGCCAGTGGATATCTAGCTGGCATATGAGTTTTTTAATCTAACACCTTGTTAACTATGGTGCTTACCTCATGTGCAGTGTGTAAGTAATGCTTTCCTAGTCAGCTAGCATGCTTACGTGCAAGCTGTCTTTAGCCTCCTTCCCTGGCTGGAGGTGGGTAGCAGGAACCACGTCCTGACCCTGAGGTTGTTGATCTCAGAACATCAGAGGGTAGACATATGTTCCTCTCCAATCATTACCCCCGGTCTGTCCTTTCCCAAGTGTGAGTCTGGCATAAAGGATGTTTAGTCGTGTTTCCGGAATGACTCTTCGTGCCCGTTTCTCTGCACTGTGTCAGAGTGGGGTAGAAACTATATCTGATACCCAGGTTTCCATAATAGGATGAGGAAACGGAAACTTAGCTTGGGGATTTGCTCTGGTGCCAAGATTACATAAAACGGAGAAATCTACCCAGATGAACATGTGCTGTTTCCAGCTCTGGGATTCTGGAAAGTCGGAATTCTTAAATATGGATAAGAATTTAGCCTCTACTCAGTAACTGTGACAGCTGATCATTGGTAACACCAGCAATCAGACTTGGTCCTGGTTGGCCATTTTCTGGGGGCAAACACTCTGCCTTGTTTGAGTTTCTGTCCTGACTTTCTTCAGTGATAAACAGTGACATGGAAGTGTAAGCCAAACAAACCTTGTCTTCCCCAAGTTGCTTTTGGTCACAGTGTTTCATCAAAGCATTAGAAGCCCTAACAAAGACAATGCCTTCACTGAGCAAGCATGGTTAGGAAGAATCAAGCAAGAATATGTAGCAGACCCATCTGACAGCAGCATTAATGTATATCACAAGTACATTAATAATGGAGGTGCATAGAAAAAAAATCAATGGGAGGATGAGGCTTGAATATGTAGTCATTTGTTGTTAACATTATTAATTTATATAATTTCTAATAATAGCACTATTTTAGCATTTTTTTCTTGAAACATTTAAGAATAATTCCTAGGAGCCAGTTCCAACATTGATAGCCCTGCCTACAAAGTAGGCTTATATTTCTTTCTCTATATTTCTGTATCTCTATATCTTTATATCTCTATATTCTGTATATATATATATATATATATATATATATATATATATATATATATATATATAGTGTGTGTGTGTGTATAGTGCATATATAGTGTGTGAATAGAGAAAGAGAGAGACAAAGGAATGAGAAGACAGAGATAGATGTGGATTATATCTATCTATCTATCTATCTATCTATCTATCTATCCACTGACTGACTTTGTGCCCAGTAAGATGCTTACATCAAAGACTTGTAAAAATTTAACAGTAGCCTGTAATATTGGAGATCCTAGAAACAGAATGTTGATGCATGACACACATATAGAAAAATGAATTGTTAACATCCCAATCATTTTGACCTTCATAAGCACAACCAAGGAAAAGGTAGGCAAAAGGAACAGAAGGACTGGGAAGCCGTAACCATTGCCAGGTAGAGCCGAGACTAGGACTGAGCCCTGAACTCCCAGCATCCTGTCTGTATGACTTCTGACATCACCGAAATGATGTCACTTACTGTGAGCACTTCCTGTGCTCTAGGCTCAGGCTAGTACATAACCTGGGATATGTTTGTCAGGCCTCGTCCTACAATCTCGGTTTTGGCAGCTCTCAAATCTCTACACATAATGAAATAAAATTGGAGGTCTGGGAAGTAGCTTAGGTAAACTTTAGTGACAGCTGACTTGAAGGCCTCCAGGAAGATTTTCTGTGGCGTTCATGCCCCCAGATCCTAGGGATTTGAGCTGTTTAACCAGTAGGGTTTTGCAGAAGCCCCAAGGATGACCTGTGGTGACTCTCGATTTCTGCAGCTAGTGGGCACAGGCCCTACAGCCTCTGCCTAACACTGGGTGCTGCCTAACCTGTTCTGCCCTATTCTATTGTGTATGGAGGCCCATGGAGAAGCCCATTTCAAAGGGACTGAGGCCTCCTGCCTTAGCCCCCAAGTGCTGGGATTGTGTGGTGTATGTCAGAAAGTAGTTTCAGATTATTCTTGACTCACAGATATTTGGAGACACCAGCAACATTCTTGCTGGTTTTAGCCAGAGTTTGGGGTAACTAGTTACATGGTGTTAGGATGTGGGAATGAGGTGTCCTTCAAAAGTTGCACATGCTGAGGGAGTGGTCCCCAGCTGGAAGTAGCAATCGAGAGGTGGCTGAATCATAAGGATGCCAACTTCAGCGATGGATGAACGGATCCATAAATCAATTCAGGCCAGAATGGGCCCTCAGAAAGGAGGGCGTGGCTGGAGGCATTAACCACTGAGGGTGTGGCTTTGAAGAATGCCTGCTGTCCCTTCCACTTCCGCTGTCTTTTCCTTGGCTGTCATTTTGGGCTGCTTGGATAGTGCAAGAGGCCTAAAAACAGTGGAGTCAAACTCCTGCAATAATGACCCATAATCACCCTGCCCTCCTTAAAGCTGGTTTCTCTCAGATTTCTCTCCTGCCTTTTGTCACATAGATGAAAACTGACTGGCACATTCGATAACAAAGAACTTTGCTTTTCTCAAATACGAAGCTGTCGGGGTCTCTCAAAGCACCTGGAAGACTTCACTCACACACACACACACACACACACACACACACACACACACACACACACAATTTCAACAGAAAGCTTTTGTAAAATATCATTTTTGAAATGCCTTTTGCTGTCAGTGCTCTGTAAGGACCTTTGGCACAGAGGAGGGTGGGGGGAAGTTTTCTGTCAATGCATGTCCTTTGCAATTCTCACAGGCAAGGCAGCTTGAAGTGGGACTGTGGATGAATCTGTAGTCTACCTTACATCAAGGAGCATCTCCCAACCCTTCAGACGGCACCTTCAGGCACCTTTTATTTTTCTATATAAGTCTCTTTGGAAAGGTGCAAGTTGGGTAAATTGTGAAGAACCTTAATCACGAAGGGAGGGGACAGAGGTTTCACTGGCTGTCCCCAATGGGAGTCTTAAAAGACACCTGCAGCCAGCCAGCTGTCAGGGAATACTGGGCTGTTCCTCCTCGTCTCCACCCGCTGAAGTTCGCTCTGGAGAAGCTAGCTCGCATCTCCACACAGAAGACCCGAAGTGCTCGCTCGCAGAATTGGTCCCGGGTCCTGGCGCTCCTGGGGAGTCGCGGAGGCCGGGTGGACCACAGCAAAACTGGGAACCCGGGGGCGAACGTGCGGAGCCTTTCCAGGCGAAACACAGCGTGCACCGCCCGGGCGGCGCCCAGCATGGAGTGGAAGCTGAATCTGCTGCTCTACCTAGCGCTTTTCTTCTTCCTGCTCTTCCTCCTGTTTCTCCTGCTCTTCGTGGTCATCAAGCAGCTGAAGAACTCCGTGGCCAATACGGCCGGGACGCTGCAGCCCGGGCGCCTGTCGCTGCACCGGGAGCCCTGGGGTTTCAATAACGAGCACGCGGTGTGACCCGGCTGGCAGGGTCTCGGCTCCACAGGGATTCAGGTACACCCCTCTACAGCGGCCGGCGGCAAGGGGACACACTCCCTGTTCCTCCCGGGTCTCTAGACCCCCTACAGTGCAGTGGCCCGCGGGAACAGGAGTCTAGTCCGGGACCCGAGTTCTAGAGTAAGCAGAGACTCAGGAAGAGGGGACAGCACTGGGGCTGAGAATGGTGTACACATCTGAGAACTCTTTTTCCCAGACCAACTTCACTTGTATCTAAGGGTGGAAAACTCGACTATCCAGTCAACTCAGCTCAGCCACTTCCAACAAAATCATCTAAATTCTTTAAGAGAGCAAGCTTTGAGGGGCGTTTCAGTGGTGGTGCCCGAGAGAGAAATGATTCAGTGGCCTCTTTGGAGAGTGTGCAGGGGTGGGGGTTTCCTATTTTTTTGATTGCTATTCCTAGTCTAGCCTGAGGTTTGCCAAAGGTGGGCTTAGACTCTGGAAGAACAGAGGGCGAGTATGGGAATGATTCGCTGGAAAATGACCTTTGGATGATGGCTTGGAGGACACACAAAGTGGCTACTTTGCATAGTGTAGGAGGAGCAGAAAGCTGGTGAGAGGGGAGAGGCCTGTTTGTAGTTAACACATCAGACCTTTTGGGAAAGGCTGACTGTCAACAGTAGAACTCACCTGTGCAAGGTGGAACAGCGTTAGTTTGAGAGATCATTTTGTCCATCAGATCCGATTGCTTTTCCTAGATCTATGTCATCTGGACCCAGGCTGGTGCCCTTGAAGGGTGGCACCCAGGACCGAAACTCCTATCACAGCCTTGGAACCCTGCAAAGCTGGGCAGTGGAAGAAATCTTGCAAAAGGTATGTTGGGGCCCCTCACTATGACAGACTGTCTCAAGAGCCGGGGTCTAGCAAGGGAGGGGTCGGGATGCAAGAAATAGGCAGCAGGAAATTAAGGTTTTTTTCCTGAACTGGAGAGCTTCCGCCAGGATCAAGAAGCCAAGGTGGTTTCAGAACCTTTGCAAAAATCAACGAGGAGACTGGCGTTTGTGGGAATTAGAAAAGAGAAGCCAGGAGATTTGCAAATTTAATAGCCACCCCCTTCCATCTTTTTTGAAAATAGTAGATAATGTCATTTGTTTACAGTAGGGAGGGTTTGGGGTTAATTTTCTCAGGACAGGACAAACTACGACCTGGAAAGGCTCATTTCACACACACACACACACACACACACACACACACACAGAGAGAGAGAGAGAGAGAGAGAGAGAGAGAGGCAGAGACAGAGAGAGACAGAGAGAGACAGAGAGTCAGAGAGACAGACAGAGACAAAGACTGAGACTGAAGAGTTAAGACCCTTAACACTAAATTTTGCCTAGGCTGATAACACAGAGAATTGCTGGTAATTTTCCTCTTTTGGAAAAGAGGAAAGCAGGCCTGTCTAGGTGAGCAACGATTTTGGCCTGAGACAGTAAGTTGGCCTCCTACATATTCTATTTCATTTGGACACATAAGCTGGACTCAGATGAAGACAATGGTTTCTTTTAGCTATTATGTCTTGAGTAAATTCTCCTTATCATGTTTTTATCAGAGCTTTAGTAAACCTTGCTTTGGATTTCCAGTCAGAATGTGCATTGTGATTTGCACAATAATCTTCTAATTAGCTGATATCTCTGCAATGATGTTTTGTTACAGGCCTGCGTGGTTAATATGAATGTGGACAATAAACATGGGAGGGATTAATGAGCAATTATAGTTGTTTATGAGGACAGAAAATAATGATTTCATATGTGATAAATAATCAGAATATAGACCATTTAACCACCAACTTGGCTCCTTTACTTTGTCAATTTTTTCATCTTCCTGGCATTCCTGGGGTCCAAGAGTGTAACCACCCCAACACTTCACTGGCTGGAGAGAATAGGAAACGTGGACATCTCAGTGCAGGCCGGACTCTGCTGTTGAATAAACAAGTTGCTAAGAAAGGGCTGGCTGCCTTTCCACGTGGGGCTCAGGGCCATCTTATCACCACCACACTAACTAATTTGTTAATTACTAAGTTCTCATTTACATAGTCTTGCCCAAGGATGCGTATTCTTCTCAACTGGCATTTCCCTGGAACTTATTCTAAAGGACAGGAGTTAGGATGTCTCACATCTGCCAAACATGCTGCTGGCATCTTCTGCCTACCCTCTAGTTAGCAATTCTGCCTTTGAGAAGCTGACATCTGCAGAAGAAATGCCTCTTCTAATTCTTTTATCCCACCACCATTTTCCAAAACACAGCACAAGATTGAGCCCCTAAAGCAGAGATGCTTCTTGTTCATTTCTTTTCCGGAGGCAGAGACTTGCTGTGTAGCATGGGCTAGCCTGGGACTTGCTCTGGAGACCAGATTAACCTTGGGCTTGTGGCAATCATTCTGCATTCTGGTTTTACAGTAATGTTCCACCATGCTTGGCTTAAAATCTTACATTTGAACTAGATCTAATGAGCTGGCACCCACAGTACTCCTTCTCTGTACTGACTACTCAATTCATTGACCACACCTTGGCTCTGGGAGGTCTGTCAGTTCTACTATGTGAATGAGTAAGATAGAGTCTCATTATGGAGTCCATGCTGACCTGGTTCATCCTTCTGGTAAGGATGTACTGCCATGCCTTGTCATATTTTGAACAATGAGGTAAATACGGATTAGGCACCAGAACATTTGGTAAGTAGGAACATTTAAAATAACTCCTCACTTTGTAAATGTAATTTTATTATAAAATATTATTGTTCCATTTTCAACAACACAAAAGGACCTCACAAATGTTAGAATGCAAATTTCCTTCATTATAGGGAAATGGGCCATCATGATAAAATGCATTATTAGTGTTTTATTTTAAATGCTACTGTTTAATAACTAGGTATATATTTAGTTGTTTAAATGGTAATCTTGATTGTTCACTCATTTCCAAGCTTGTAATATAATAAATCTATAGTTCTGACTAGAGAAGATCATTCTGTTGAATGAGAGTGATGTCACAATCCCATTTGCAAAATCTAAACTGCCTGATAAAATAGTCTCTATGCCCACACTTCAACTGCAGGGCACGGGTATAACTGTGGGGCTGATGCCCTCTGGTACAGTCCTACGGCGCGGGGATTTGCCCAGAGCATGCCCCACACTGGCTTCTTGGGAGAAAGGGTTTGTTTTTGGTTCATTGCAGAGGTGGAAACTTGGAATAAGGTATGCAAAAAAAAAAAAAAAAAAAAAAAAAAAAAAAAAAAAAACCCACAACACCCTATTTTTAATGTGACATTCTAATGTTCCCAGTTTTGCCTAGTTTCAGACTAAGTACACTAGAATTCAATTTTATAAACTGTAAGAATTCTGAGCATTGTGAATGGCTAAGCCATTGAAAGAATAGGAAATGAGGTTTCCCCCCCTCTAAACCATATGATCTAGAGAGTTAGAATTCTGCTTATACTAACACAGAACAGAGAACGTATCAGCAGAGCTCCACATATTCAGAATAGCTTTCAGAGCTAGTCTGAACTATTTATGCTGATTTAAGATTAGTTGTAATTAAAACTAAAACCACTGGACTCAGTCCGGTATCTGTGTTATATACAAGGGCAAGTTAAGAACAGAGTTGTTGATGTAGTGGGGTTTAATCCCCCCCCCCCCCGTTGAATCAGTTATGTCAATTCTTCCAATACCCGTTTGCTATTTTCTTTATATTAATAAATAAGGACCCAGATTAAATGCCCCAGTAAGCAGGGTCTTGAACAAATTAGGGGTCTTGTTATGTCTCGTGTAACTCACACTTCATGTGAGGTGGTATTTGTTTTCAGGTTCTTATATGGTCTCCACGACTCCCCACAAGATGGAGAAAGGAGGGAGGAAAGCAGAGCATACCAGTCTGAGTCTGCTTTCTTCTGAAGAGTTTCTCGGTAGCTGGGACTATGTCACGGGCCACTGACTTAACAATATAAATGCTGTTGCCTTCGACCAAAATCCAAGCTCTCTAGATAAGGACAAAGGATCTTGGGTGGACAACCAAAGACCATGCTCTGGTTACAAAGCACAGTTGTGCAGAGAGCAGTGTTCAAGGAGGATGGGTCTCCTGGTTCCCTCAGGCCTCATGGTTCCCTGACAGCCCGGAGTGATGTGGCTGAACCGAGTGACAATGTCTCCCTAGTTCTCAAGAAATGTCTGTCAGGACTGGCTTCCTCTTTGGTCAGCTGACTCCCCTGTACCAGGACTTTCTAAGCAAGTAGTCTGGGAAACTGCACGTTTGTGTGTGTTGAGGGGGGGCATCTGGGGGCTGAGGGGTCTTCATAATCTTTCATGGAGCTTTGCTATAGGATAAATATAGGTTGTTTTCCTTTGTTCCTTTTTGGTCCCCTCTATCATGTTCCAGTTAATTAAATTTTGGCGGTAGCTAAATGTGTGTATTTGATCCCTATAAAGGCTCTCTCTCCCATGCACAAGGGAAGGCTCAGAAAGGCTACCTCTCTTCCTTCTGAGACTCCACCCTCAACCCAGGAATATTCCGGGAGATCGCCTCTCTGCTTCTACTCACAGCCTACGTACTGGCCAAGCCGAGGGAGAAGAAACACTTCCCACACCCAGAGCTGTGCGAAGGAACTTTCTGTGATATGAAACTGTTCTATATTGGTGGTGCCCGATCCGGCAAACTACTAGTCACATGTGTCTAGTAAACACTGAAACATGGCTGGCGGGGCTTAAATTTCACCTGAGACAGCCACATGGGGCTGGTGGCTTTTGTCTGTACAGTTCACACCATTCCCTTGTCCTTGCGTGTGTATTTTAGAGTCAAAGCGGGGAGGTGACAGCTAGCTGTAAACTCCATACCCCACGGTCTTCGTTTTTCTTGTGTTCAGTTTTTCTCCTTGAGGAGAAAGAAAGTATGTTAGATCTAAACTGGGAATATTATCATCTACCTATTGCATGTCTGCTTGTACCAAATGGGACAGGTTTTAGTGGTAATTGATCATGGGAAATAATGGCACTGTTGATCCGCTGTATCGCCAAGTTCCCAGTCCCTGTCCCCGACCAGGTCATCTTGTCTTCTGCACTTCCTTCCATTTCAACTCACTGTTTACCATTGTGAATCCCAAATGATTACTGTGTATGTTTTTCAAAATACCTAATGGTTTATATTTTTTAAGGTTGTGAAATAAAAAGTAACAATTACATATAACTCAGATTTTGTGTGTGTGTGTGTGTGTGTGTGTGTGTGTGTGTGTGTGTGTGTGTTTGATTTTTAGTAACTTATTACCTGGACTTTGTTGTTTTGATTAGGATATGATTAATAAATGGAAAGTGGTATTGATTTTTATCAGATTTCCATTTTAATGAATATATTTATATACCAATGAATGCTGTATTTCAAAGACATTAAATGATCTTCTATTATGGTCAAAGGTCAAAGTTTGAGTAAAGTATGTTGTCACCAAGCCTCCTGTTTGAGCTGTTGTATTGAGTTACAGAAATTATTAGACTGCTCCAGACATATTCCTTTCACACACACACATTCTCCCACCCATGGTTAATCTACAGATTTAATTGGGAATTGTAAAG
This sequence comes from Micromys minutus, assembly GCF_963924665.1. Lineage (NCBI taxonomy): Eukaryota > Metazoa > Chordata > Mammalia > Rodentia > Muridae > Micromys > Micromys minutus. The sequence goes on along the minus strand of NC_137984.1, from coordinate 35,261,320 downwards.
GTGTATTATTAATTCTGAAGTTTTTAACTTATCTATGTTTTGTGCATTGCTGTGTCCTCTTCAAGCCTACCCTGCCCTCACCTTGGTTACCAAAAAAAGATTTTGCTCTTCTTCCTTCTACACTAGAAGTATAGTTTTAACTCTTGCTAAGTCTAGGACTCCTCTTGCATTGAGTTTTGTACATGGCATAGAGTAAGGAATGCCTTTTCCCTTTTCATATAATTATACCAGTTCTCCTAAAGAATGCCCCCTTTTCTTATTCCTCTGGTCTTCCTTCTCCCTCCTTCCTCCCTCCTCCTCCTTCATTTACTGAACACACTTTTCTTTCCCACTGTCTCGCTGGGCCTCTTTCATCAGCACCCAATGTGTGAATGTTCCATGGGCCCCTCCAAATGCCAACATCTTAGTTGCATAGTAGGTCTTATCATTTACCGTAAATAGCATGGATGGAATTACTAAAGCAAGCTCCCAGTCAAAGGCTGACGGTACAGACTGCAAAGCTTGGATACTTTGAATTGAAATCAGTAAGAAAACTCGAATGGAGACTAGGCTTCCTTCATTTAAATCTGGGTCCTGGTGTGGGATGTTTCTTGGTCAAGAAGGGTGCCTCACTGCCCTGTCGGTCATGGCAAACAAGAAGCGCCCCCTTTACTGTTGGTACAGTCGGAGCTCAGGGATGAAAGCATCTGCACTGTATTTCTCTGTGTCTACACATACACTTCCTTCACCCCATCTATTGACCGGCAGTTTCCCATGCCCGTATCATGCACACTGCTTCCAATCTTTGTGTAGTGTTGTCTTCCTTTGATGACGTGGGGCAGGCTGGGTTAAAGCTACGGGTAGTATCTTCCAACTTACTGCATATAAAAGTGGTTGAGGATCGAATGGTATCCAGGTAGAGGATATGTTTCTGTGTTTCCATGAACAGAGGGAGCGTGCCCATCTCACTACCCACACCAACTCTGCAGTTTGAGGATCTTTTGTCTCTCAGCACGAGCCACTGAAGGATGCTTTGTTGCCATTGGCGTTAAATACATTTCTAGTTGGAGCGTTGATAATGTCTCTGTGTTCTTTCATTAGTTTCCCTCCTCTGGCACAGCATTCTTCAGTTCTTCACTGGTCTTTAATGATACTTCCTCTCTGTTGGAGAATTTTATTTATAAGGAGGAACAAAATAAGAGTAAATCTTTCTCCTTTCCCAAGCTCCCATTAAATTTCTTCATTTTAGCTACCAGATTATATTGGTGGTGGTGGTGATGGTTTGCTTTGCTTTGTTGTTGTTTTAAGATATGGTCTCAGCTGCCTCACCTGGGGATCCATCCCATATGAAGCCACCAAACCCAGTTACTATTGCTGATGCCAAGAAGTGCTTGCTGACAGGAGCCTGATATGAATGTGTCCTGACAGGCTCTGCCAGAGCCTTACTAATACAGATTAAGATGCTTGCAGCTACCCATCAGACCAAGCACGGGGACCCCAATGGAGGAGTTAGAGAAAGGACTGAAGGAGCTGAAGGGGTTTGTAGCGTCATAGGAAGAACAACAATACCAACCAACCAGAACTCCCCAGAGTGCCCAGAGACTAAACCACCAACCAAAGTGTACACATGGAGGGACCCATGGCTCCAACCGCATATGTAGCAGAGGATGGCACTGTCTGCAATCAATAGGAGGAGAAACCCTTGGTCCTGTGAAAGCTCATTTCACCAGTATAGGAGAATGACAGGGTAGTAAGGTGGGAGTGAGTGGGTAGAAGGGGGGGGGGAGATGGGAGAGGAAGGGAGAAGGGGGAACTGGGAAAGGGGATAACATTTGAAATGTAAATACATAAACTATCCAAAAAAGAGATATGGTCTCAGTCTTAGACTATACTCATAGTAATTCTCCTGCTTCAGTGCTGGAATTATAGGCATGACCTACCATACCCTTTCAGACATGAAATATGTGGCTACATACCAATGCACATACTTACATTTTAATTCTACTTACTTAGGCTTGATTCATAAGCAAAAAAAAAAAAAAAAAAAAAAAAAAAAAAAACAAAAAAAGACAACAGTGGGTTGTAGGTATTGAACTCAGGTCCTCAGACTTGGTGGCACATGCCCTGGCCAATGAGCCAGCTCACCAGCCCCCAGTGTTTTCTATTTTTTGAGAGTTAAGCAGGTGTGCAGAAGTGTGTCATTGTTTTAATCTGCAGTTCCCTGGCAACAAAGGACGCCAAGCATCATCCCACACGCTTCCGTGATATCTGTTTACCTTCCTTGCTCTAGTTTATCTTTAGACCGTTATTTAGCCCATTTTAAACTTGACTGTTTTCTTACTGTGAAATCTGAGTTCTTTGTATATTATAACCTTATCAAACTGGTGTTTTGTGAGTATTCCTGCTTTAACACCTCACACTTTTTATTCTCTTTTTCTTGTCTTTTTATTCTAATCTCTCTACAGTGTCTTTTGATGAAGTTTCCCTTTATGATGGAATCCAGTTGATTACCCTTTTCCTCTTGTGGATCATGATTTTGGTATTGCATCTGGGAATCACTGACAAATCCCAGGTTATCTACGTTTTCTCATAAGTCACCTTAGAGAAGTTTATTTGTATTTTTGTTGTTGTTGTTTAGGTCTGTAATCTATTTTGAGTTAAATTTTATAAAAATTATGAACCATGAATCCTGATATTTCTTTTTTATTTTCTAGTTTTGATTGTGGATGTTCATTTATCCCAGAGCCATTTATTGAAAAGAGTAATTGTACCACTGTCACTGTCTTCAGACACACCAGAAGGGGGCATCTGATCTCATTACAGTTGGTTGTGAGCCACCATGTGGTTTCTGGGAATTGAACTTAGGACCTCTGGAAGAGCAGTCAGTGCTCTTAACCACTGAGCCATCTTTTCAGACCCGGTAATTGGATTTTAGAAACAAAATAGGTCATCAAAAAGTAAAACTGGGGCTGAAGAGATGGCTTAGTGTTTAAGAGCTCTAGATGCTCTTCCAGAGAACCCGGGTTCAATCCCAGCACTCATGTGGCAGCTCAGGACTGTCTGTACCTCTGGTTTCGAGGAATCTGACACCCTCACATAGATATGAATGCAGATGAAACATAAACACACATAAAATAAAATGAAATAAATTTAAAATAGCAAATCAGTATCTCTTCATACTCCAAATTGTTATCTATTAATTTGTTCTGTCTCTGTCTCTCTCTGTCTCTCTGTCTCTCTCTCTCTCTCTCTCTCTCTCTCTGTCTCTCTCTCATTTGCTATAGCCTAGGCTTGCTTCAAATCTACAGTACAGTCAAGAAGGACCTTGAAATCTGGACCCACTCATACCCCTAACCCTCCAGGGCTGGAATTTCAGGCCTGCACCTCCCTGCTCAGCTCTGTTTACAATTCTCTTTCTTAACCAAAATGGTGGTCCTGTTTTGAGTCTATTATACTCTTGCTTAGATTCTTGACCTGGCCAGCCACTGTAGGCTGAGACCCGCTTCCCTGTTACTACTGGGTCGCAATTGAGAAGTTCAAACTCAAACTGGGGCAGCAAACACAAGGAAAGGTGCTGACCTGCTCCAGGAAAGACCCCCACGTAGATTTAGCTAAGGCACAGAGTCCTATGTAAAATTATGAGCTGGACATGGTGGAGCTTGCCTTTAATCCCAGTGTAGTCACACTTCTGAGAGCTCACACCCACCTGTGACACTGTCACTACTGCTGTTTGCTGATGAGGAAACTCACTCAAGGCAGAGACTACATCCTTTACCCGGGGTCAAAGTCTAGAAGCTGTGTTAGCAGAAACGGGATTCCACTGGCCTTCTCTCAGGGACCTAGTCCCTGACTACGTCATCTCCTGACAAGGCCAGGTGTGACAGGTATGTGCTACGGATATAAGGCCCCTAGCCACCCCAGATGTCTCTCCACCATCTTCATCATGTCTCTCTCCTCCAGTGTGCCTCTGCCCTTCTCTCTCGTTCCCCTCCTTCCCCTCTCTTTCTCCCTCTCCTCCCTCTCTCTCTTTCTTCCCCTCCCTCCTTCTCCCTCCCCTCCCTGCATCCCCTCCTCCTCTTCCTCCCTCTCTCCCCCCTTTTCCTCCCCTCCCTCCTTCCTCTATCCCGTTCTTTCTTTTTCACTCTGTCTTCCTGTTCCCCTGTCTGCACGTCTGCTTTAATCTGCCTCTATCTTTCCTTCATGTCCCGAGATGTCTTTCGCTCTCCCTTCCCCCAACAAACCTCCCACACCAAATCTGTAGTGTGGTGTAATTTCTCAGAGACACACCTTAACATGGGCCCACCAAGGGTACCCCACCTCTCACTCGCATTTTTATCCTAGGCAGAGGACAGGCATCGTTTTGAACTAAAGTCCTGCACAGATGCCAGGGACTTAGTCAAAGAGAACAGAGACTGGCTCAAGCTGCACACCGCCAAGCTGTAATGAGCCATTCATCTGACGGGGCAAGGCAGCAGCCATGTCTCCCTAGCAGGCCAATTTAAATCAGAACACAAAAGATGCTCTCTCTTCTTGTCTTAATCCTTGCATAAAAGAAACCACATAAAATACCCCATGTGCCTGTCCTCCTATCCCGTCTTCTGTATTACAAGCAGGGTGATTTTGAAACAGCCAGTGTCCCTTTGTCTTGTTTGTTTGTTTCTGTTTCCTTCAAGTTCTTTTCTGTTCCTAGAACCAGACTACTCAGCTCACTGGAGCATTATTCTGTTTTACAGAATGAAGTGTCTGATTCTAGACCTCAAAGTGAAACCATAGCTAGATTCAAATGTCATCAAAATCCAGTTTTCCTCTCAGATCATCCTCCAACTTTGCTTTGGGTAGCTGACTCTCCCTCAGACATATTTATTGAGCACCTGCTTTGTTTCAAGCACTGCTGGAAACACGGGGAAAGCAGTGTAAACAGGTGGGTGAAATGTGTGTGTGCGTGTTAGTTATTTATTTATAGAAGGGATAGAAATGGGTCTATATCTAGATCACTTTAACTGAGAGTGTGCAAGGTTTGAGGCCCACAGAACATCTGGAATGTTGTTGAGAAAAGGCACCCTGCATATTGAGAGACAGTTAATCCCTTTCATTAATATATTTGGGATTACTCAGAAGGCTGAGGTATGAGGATCGCTGTAAATTCGATGCCAGCCTAGGCCCTGTTTCAAAACAAAACAAAAAGAACTAACCCAGAAGTTATCTAATGGGTAGGATGTATTCTGCTAGCCCAGGGCGCTCTTACAGTGTCCACACCCTTGGGCCTCTATGGAAGAAACCACATTTTGTATAGAATGACTCTCTCGACACACAGCCTTTCCTAGCTTCTCTTCTAATAAACCAAACATAGATTGAATTTTCAAAAAGCACCTTCAGGAAGTCTTATCCCTTACAGGAAACACGTGTGATCTGCCTTCCTCCTCCTCCTCCTCACTGAATGATGTGGCTGTGTGGCCTCTGGTGGCTTTGGTCCCAGTACTCCCTTTGGGCCATTTGTCTATAGTTGTGGTGGGAGCTTGTGCCGAGTAAACCAAGCAAGTCCTCTACCACTGAGCTCCCTCGCCCCCCAGTTTTGCAAGTATAAAGTAACATGTTCAGGACTGGAAGATGGCTCAGCAGTGGCTATGTTTCCAGAGGACCCAGGTTTGATTCCTAGCATTCACACAGTGGCTCACAACCATATGTACCTCCTATTCCAGGAGAACTGACACTCTTATCTGGCCTCTGTGGGTTCCAGGCACACACAGTGTACATACACAAATGCAAGCAAACATCCACACACATAAAATATGAAAGGAAAATAAAAGTAACACGAACAAAACCTGTTCCCCTCAATTATTCATGTATTGATTCCTCCTATAAATTATTATTTATTGAAGTATCTGAATGATTACTAATTTAATATTTGAAAAAGATGAGCCTATAATCAGTATGGATGTTAATTAGATATGAATTTATATAAATATTGTATTATCACAGTACTAATTTTTAATATAAGTGTAAGTATTTTTAACAGACACTTCAGAATTATCTATAGAACCATAAGCTGTGAAAAGAGATTTTACTTTGTACAAATCCTAAAACTGTTTTATAGCTCTATTCTTCCTGAGTTCCAGATGTTACAGGCAACATAATAAGGATGGGGTGGCTCAGTGGCTGCTTTGTGCCCCAAGTCTCTGAAAGACACACTCGTTCAAGGGGAAAGACTCCTTTGACATCATCTCAGGAAACAAAGGTGAAATTCTATAGGGCTAGACAGGACCAGAAAGGGTTCTGTGGGAAAGCAAGTTGGGCAATATGATGAGACTCTCTAAAATGTTTCTTTCTTTGATGCTTCATTATAAACCATTGAATGTATCATCTCAGCTTTGTCTTTGTACATTATTTGAATTGTCCTTTTGTTTCTATTCCAGAGCCATATACCACAGATGTGAAGTACTTAAAAAGCTGGAATTGTCCTCAAAAGCCTAATATAATTAGTCTATCAGATTCTTTGTTTTTTTGCCTAGCCTAAGGCAATCTCAAAAAGGGACATAATTTTTGAAACATAACAAATAAAAAATATGACTTTTTACATATTTAAAATATCCACATATCTTAGTCTATATGGTAACAGTCAACTGTTTGTTGCTATGGACAGCGTTAACTTATAAATTTACTCATTGCATATGTACCACAGAGGCCCTTCAGTGGTTCTCCAAATCTTAACACTAGATTGATTAACAGAGGCAACACAAACCCAGACACATTTGCAGGTCAAGTAGATTGTAGAAAGGCATAAGTTTGTGTGTGTGTGTATGTGTCCATGCATTTATTTACATGCATTGTGTGGTAGTGTATATGTGGTTGCCTGTCTGTGTTGTTTGTATAGCTGTGTGTCTATGAGTGCACTTTTGTGTAGCTGAGTTTATGTAATTTTACATGGCTGTGCTGTGTGTTTCCATTTGTGAATCATGTATGTGTGTGTATGTAAGCACATATTCACAAAGCATCTTGGGCTGTGGGGGAGGGCTCTGACTAGCTTGATGGCATCTTTTCTACCTTCAAATGTCCTTCTTCAGAAACCAAACATCATGCAGGCCAGACAGACACAGCAGGGTCACGTTCTCTGGTCAGGTGCCCACGGACGGTCTAGGTTATTTCTAGTAACGGGAAACCTTAAACTGGCGCCCCAGGAACTTCATTTGCTGGAAGATTTCCATGTCAGATTTTGACTGAGATTTTGCAACTTCAATTGTTACATTGTATCCTTCATCTGTCTAATTTTAAAAAACAAAACAACCCTTCCTCTCAAAAATCCCATGAGAATATTAGCCCTACCACAGTTTTAAAATGTGTGAAAGTGGTCTGGTGCTAAAAATATTTTCAACACATCTGTTACTGTAAAATTTTTTAAAAAGTCACTATAGAAACCTTCAGTAAATATTTGACAACAAACTCAATCTGGTGGCTACAGGATGATTAAATACAAAGTAGTTACTCAATGTGATAGCGCGTAGTTACTTAAAAGCAAAACAAAACAGGCTAATTAAATTAGATGGCTCAGCGGCCAAGAACACTTGGCTTTTCCAGAGGACCCAGGCTCAAGTCACAGCAGCCCCAAGGTGCTTCACAACCATCCGTAACTCTAGTCCCAAGGAATCTGACATCCTCTTTTGTCCTTCTGGGACCCCAGGCACGCAAACTGCACAGACACACAGGCAGGCAAAACACCCATGCACACAAATTAATTTCTTAGGAGAAAAATTCAAAGTTGTGAATTTAAAAATACAAGAAAATAAAAATAAACCATATGAAGCCTATCTAGCAACAAAGCAATATTCTGATACATATTATGCTAAAAGTCCTTCCATAAAATTTTGTGTTTACCGTTGCTATAAGTACATAAACCACTCATACAAATGGGACACAGACAAATAAAAATAACTGTGGGCCACAGGATTCTCTGACTTTTTAAGCTTTAAAAATATCTTGCTGCTCTAATACTGGGAAAAGGAAATCATTACTGGCAGGCATTTTCCCTCACTTAGTGATGCAGATACAGGGTAGATTAGATCAGATTAAAAGTAGAGGCAGGTTTATTAGGAGGCAGCTCTTGGGTGAGTTCGCTGATCTCACAGGTGGAGGTCAGTGAAGTCGCACATCTGGGCAGGGAGTGATGATGCGCCAGCTGGGAGCTGGGATTATGCTCATACATGGTCAAAAACTGAGCCCCTGAGCGGGCACTCTTGAGTGGGTTGCTAGGAACTCAGAAAAGAGGAGTGATGATGTGTTTTCTCCAAGCCCGCGGGGGGGGGGGGGGGGGGGCGGGGTTCTCTGTGTGGGCGGGGTTGGAGGAAGGAGGGCATTTGGGGTCTCCCAGGGAGAGGAGCAGGAGTACCAGCCTGACATCTTCAATTTAGTAAACCCACACTGTGGAGCCGTATGTGTGCTTCTAGCCTAAGCCCTGGCATGCTCTCTTAGGATGAGGCTGGAGAACCCAGGGCAGAATTTGTCTGACCCCTTTATTCTGAAAACCTGAGTCTCCAGGACTCTTGAGGTGCAGCGCCTTCTGAATGACTTTAATTCCCTTTTCCCAGAAAATTAATAAGACATGTGTTTACGTTCCTTTTCTGGATCTAAAATTTCACAAAACATATTGAATTATTTTACACCCTTTACAGATTTCTATCTTTGCCCCATGTGTGGTCTAGAAAATCATGAAAAGTTGGGAGATCTGGGGAGATGATTGAAGATAGGATAGGTACTGTGCAAGACTGAGGACCTAAGTCTGGATCCTTGTCGTCCCGGTAAAATATAAAATTCAGGCCATCTATCTAGCCAATTAGTGGCTGGTTAATTGCTAATTAATTAGTGGTCAAATTTCTTAATTTATTCACAAATGTTTGGCACACCTATGCGGCTCAGTGTGTGGAGTGTGAGAATGAACAAAATAGGAGGATCACCTCCTCCTTCTGGGGGGGGTTAGTTTGGGACAGGGAGAAAATGAACACTAGGTATAATTGGAAAGTTACTGCATATATTCAAAGGAGAGAGCGCTGCTAAGAGATAAAGCAGAGCCCCATGGTTAGCAAGCCTGCAAGCAGAGGAGGCCCTGATTGGGCAGCTGAACCTGGTGGGGATGCTGTAGGCAGGAGGGACAGACATGCAGGCTCCCTGCTGTGGCTGGTGCCAAGACTCACCCTAGACTCCCATTGCCAACACATCCGGCCTACTGGGTTGTCTGGTACTCATCACCCCAAAGGGCCAGAAGAGGCTGCTGAAGGACTACAGAATTCCACCTGGAATATCAACCGCCTGGACCCCAACAAAACATACCCGACTTGCTAGTTTTCCTTTGGCTTAGCGGCTATCTGCCGACAGCTATCTTATTGGATTTTGGTGCGAACTGAGACTCAGCTTACCTCACTCAGTCTGAATACCCAGGCTCCTTTGCCTCTGATCACCCTGCCTGATCTTTGAAAGCAAGATCCTTAGCCTGCCCCGTGTGTATGGTACCCATGCCCTTCAGCAAGGTTACTCTGCATTCTTGAGCCATGAGGAGAACTGAGAGGCTTCCACTTCCAACCTCTGTTTCAACACAAGCGGGACACTGGATACGAACTCTCCCGACAGCTATGCCTACTAGTCATGTCAACACTGACTCTGTGTCTGCTGGTCCTTTGAGTTGGACTGCACCGTTATGTCTGGCATCTGGCCTGGATGCCCATTTCATAAGAATTTCTATTTTCTTTCTCATTGTTCCCCAACAGAAAATGACTTCACCATGACTCAGCTCCAGTTCATGGATTCCCCATGTGTATTACTTACTGCCTGATTCTCCCAGTTAGAGAGGCAGCCCTTGAAAAAACATCAGAGCAACTGACATCCTGGATTCATTCCCTCAGTTCCCGTATGAAATATGGAGATGGTATGTTTCTGTGTTGAACCTCTACGAGGCACACACACTAGCCGTGTAATCCCTGAGCAGTTTTGGAGACGGGGTTTCATGTAGCCCAGGCTAGCCTTGAACTTCCTCTGGGATGATGAGCTAAGGATGAGCTTGAACTCTTGGTCCTCCCCAACCTAAATGCTGAGTTTGCAGGCGTGCCCCATCATACTCATCTGTGCAGGTACCCAAGGAGGTCCCATCCCCTGGGACTGGAGTTGCAGTTGATTGTGAGCCAACCAACATGGTGCTGGGAATCAAACTCCATTTCTCTAGAAGAGCAACAAACACTCTGTCCTAGTCAGGGTTTCTATTCTTGCACAAAACATGAAGCAAGTTGGGGAGGAAAGGGTTTATTCAGCTTACACTTCCATATTGCTGTTTATCACCAGAGGAAGTCAGGACTGGAACTCAAGCAGGTCAGGAAGCAGGAGCTGATGCAGAGGCCATGGAGGGATGTCACTTACTGGCTTGCTTCCCCTGGCTTGCTCAACCTGCTTTCTTATAGAACCCAGGTCTACCAGCCCAGGGATGGCACTACCCACAATGGGCTGGGTCCTCCCCCACTTGATCACTAGTTGAGAAAATGCCTTACAGCTGGATCTCATGGAGGCATTTCCTCAACTGAGGCTCCTTTCTCTGTGATAACTCCAGCTTGTGTCAAGATGACACAAAACCAGTCAGTATACACTCCTAACCACTGGACCATCTTTCCAGCTCCCATAACCTTGAACTTTTGACACTACATTTCAGCCTCCCAAGTAGTTTGGATTACAGGCCTGGCCAGCAATAATCATTTGAAGTATATTGAACATATGTGCCCATGTTGTCACATACACAGACGGTTCAATAGTTGTCAGCCAGCATTTTCTCAGGCCAGGTCACCCAGCATTGCTGGCTTCTTACTTCCTACCCTGGCCCGTGTTTCTCTGACAAAGCAGTACTCACCTTTGCTAGTGTTTTAGACCCACTTGGTTTACAGCCTATACTTCATTGGCTTGTACAGAGACAACCTAAGTCCTTGTCCTCTGCCCAGCTGTCTTGGTCTGTTCCTGTGCTATTGACACCTCAGTGTACTAGCTACATTCCTGTTGCTGTGATGAAACACCCTGACCAAGCCAACTGAAGAGAAATGATTTGGCTTCCAATTCCATAATTGTGAGAAGTCAAGACAAGATCTCAAGCAATGACTCATATTACATACACAGCCAAGAAGAGGGAGAAATGAATGCACACACACTACTGGTCTGCTTGCTATTGGCTAGCCATCACTTGTATTGTATTATTCAGAGCTTACTGCCCAAGGGAATGGTGCCGCCTACAATGGGCTGGGTCTTCTTACATCAATTAACAGTCAAGACCACACTTTCACCCCAATATGTCTCTCTCTCTCTCTCTCTCTCTCTCTCTCTCTGTGTGTGTGTGTGTGTGTGTGTGTGTGTGTGTGTGTATTAACCTGTGAGCTAAAATTTGTCAATCACTTTAAACCCATACCCCCTATTTTCTTACAAGGTGTATCTTTCCTGGGAAAGGGGTCAATGCTTAGGATTTTATCTCACTTCAGATTTGTCCACTGTATGTGTCCTTTCCCTGTAGGTTAGGGGAGGGCCTGCTTAGCTTCACCTTGGAGTCTTCAATACTGATTCATGTTAAGTGTTTACTTGGCATGCTCAGGTTGTTGGCTCATCCTGACTCCACCATCTCCCCCCGCCCAAATTCCCCGACAGAGTGTAGTCCTAATGTCTTAACAACTTCCTCTGTGCCTGCCTTTCTTCATACCCTCAGAACATCCTCGGGGCCGAGTGTTGACTGTTCTGACTGGAGGATTCTGCAGACTGCACTTGGGGAACTGTTACATTCTTGATCTGAACTCCACACAGCATGTGGGAGCTTTGCATCTTCGCGGTATTTGGGCCTGGAGAAGATACGACTGATTCTGAGTAGTATACAAGGATACTTACTGCACAGCAGTCACTTGTGATTGATGTTTGTTTGTTTGGTTTTGTCTTGCACATGCTACTTGAACTATGTACCACTGTTTATAAGCTATGGCCCTAGAACATTTATAATTTTATATTTGGTGTGTGAGTATTTGAGTGTGTGTGTGTGTGTGTGTGTGTGTGTGTGTGTGTGTGTGTGTATAATGGAGTATGTGTGTATTCATGTATGTGGATGTGAGGATGTGGATGTGAGTGTGTGTCTGCATGTGCAAACCACAGCCTATACTTATGTGAAGGTCAAACTCTCTTCTTCCACATTATGGGTTCTTGGATGGCACTCGGGCTGTTAGGCCTTGCAGCAAGTACCCTTCCCCACCGAGCCGTCTTCTTGCCTCCCACTTGTGATTTTGATGGTTCAAATAAAGTAAAAATACAGCTCTTGTGAACATTTATCTTTGCTATGGCGTGACACCAGAGAGAAGAATGAAGCCACGGCGAAATATTTGCTTTTACCTTGAATGAATCGAGAAAGCTTGGAGGTGGAAGGGCATAGGGCGAGGCCTCCGTTTTCACAGAATCTTGTGGCCAGTGGCGTGCTGAGAACAAACAGGTGTGGGCCACCACGGGCGCAGAAGCACCATCTGTGAGCACATGTTACAGCCTGACCCAAGATACTCATACTAAACACCCGTAATCCCAGCAGTTGGGAAGCAGAGGCAGGAGGACCAGCAGTTTCAGATCATTTTTGGTTACACAAGAACAGGAGGCCAGCCTGAGACAGAGGAGACACCGTCTCAGAAAACAGAAACAAGCACTTTAAAAGATAATTGTGCTAAGTTAAGACAGTGGCCCTGATTCCCCGACTTGGAGCTTCGAAAGGCACCGTCCCCAATATGTCCCGGGTCAACGCAGCCTCTTAGGATTGTTCAATGTGGCAGATTCAGCAGGAAGGAGCCTAATTCTAGAGCGTACGTTTTGCTCTGCTGATGTGGGATGTGAGAAAGGGTTGTTAAGGGTAGCTTCAAAGCATCTGCAAAGCAGTTCCAGTTGCCACTGACCAAAAGCCAGGATTTGGGGGTTCGTGGGTAACAACAGAGAGGCAGGTGCCAACACAGTGGGTTGAGAATTCTATCTTCAGCAACCACAAACCAGGAAACGGCATTCACGCTGTGGGGGTGGATAAGAGTCCATCACAGTGAGTGTGGGAGGGTGCAGACCCCCACGGGGGAATAGGGGAATCAAGCAACCCACATGAAGCTCAACTCTCAATGCTCAGAATTCGGGCATGAGGAAAAGAGCCAGCCAGGCTGAGAAGGAATGGCAGCTGTCTGAGTGTGTGAGAAACTACACTGCATGAAACCATGTAAAGAGGGTATTTAAGGAGAGACACGGGCTTGGGAGACCCCTGACGTTATGCCCTGGCCTTGATCTTCAGCACCATAAGGAAACCCAAAACTGACAGAAGACACGAAGTGGGAAATGTGAGGTCCTCGGAGCTGTCAGCAGAGGCGGCTCTCGGGGTTGCTTGGGCCCCGGAAGTAGATGACAGTGGGGTTCTTGAGAGCAGTGTTCCCCACACATATCCTGAGCATGGGCCACAAGGACCCAGGTGTCACCTCCATGGCGCATCTGCTGTTCCGGAGGGTCCTGATAGAGAAGACGTGGCAAGCCATCCTGTTGGGACTGTGGTCCTTTTCTTCCTTTCATTTATTTTCTTTTGTTTTTTTAAGACTTGGATTCTCTGTGTAGCCGTGGCTGTCCTGGAACTCACTCTGTAGACCAAGATGGCCTGGATGGAGCTCACAGAGATCCCCCTGCTTCAGCCTCCAGAGTGCTGAGGTGAAAGGCATGCGCCACCACCGCCTGGCTCCTTTCTATCTTTCTTATAACAAGCTGTTTTAGATTTTCACTTGGAAAGTTATAAAAAAAAAAAAAAAAAAAAAAAAAAGAAGAAGAAGAAGAAGAGAAAAGACAGAAGCTGCCTGAGCCCACAGCCTGGCGCAGAACCAGCAGAGCGAATCGAATCCGTGAACATGCTGACTCAGCGTCTGGGACCGCCTGGGCCACGCAGCACAGCTGGCGGGGGGGGGGGGGGGGGGGACTCAGCGCCTGGGCCACGCACGCACAGCTGGCGGGGGGGGGACTCAGCGCCTGGGCCACGCAGCACAGCTGGGGGGGGGGACTCAGCGCCTGGGCCACGCACGCACAGCTGGCGGGGGGGGGGGGGGACTCAGCGCCTGGGCCACTCACCACAGCTGGCGGGGGGGTGGGGGGGGACTCAGCGCCTGGAACCGCCTGGGCCACGCACGCACAGCTGGCCGGGGGGGGGGGGACTCAGCGCCTGGAACCGCCTGGGCCACGCAGCACAGCTGGCGGGGTGGGGGGACTCAGCGCCTGGGCCACGCACGCACAGCTGGCGGGGGGGGGGGGGACTCAGTGCCTGGAACCGCCTGGGCCACGCAGCACAGCTGGGGGGGGGGGGAATCAGCGCCTGGACCGCCTGGGCCACGCAGCACAGCTGGCGGGGGGGGGGGACTCAGCGCCTGGGCCACGCACCACAGCTGGCGGGGGGGGGGGGGGACTCAGCGCCTGGAACCGCCTGGGCCACGCAGCACAGCTGGCGGGGGGGGGGGGACTCAGCGCCTGGGCCACTCACCACAGCTGGCAGGGGGTGGGGGGGACTCAGCGCCTGGAACCGCCTGGGCCACGCACGCACAGCTGGCTGGGGGGGGGGGGGGAGTCAGTAAAAATAATCTAGGTGAACTCTTTGCTTCTTTGTTTTAGGCGGGGTCTCACATAGCCCAAGCTACTTTAATTTCCCATGTAGTCAAAGAGACCCAGAATTGGATTCTCCTGCCTCCACCTCCCCAGAGCTGGGTTTGCAGGCATGAGCTGCCGTGTCCCAAGGATACACTGGCCTCTGTTCCTTAAAGAGGACTTGAAAACCGGGAAGAGACAGTAAGACTTTTAAAATGCAAATATTTAGGAAGACAAAAAGGTTAAATTAATTTGCTATTAGTCCTTTCAGGCACAGGTGTGAATCACTTTTTAAAAATGCACCGGAAACAGGCGGTAGGTATATACAGGCCAAAACCTTTTGGAGCATCTGTAACAGAGTATATGTGATTTGGGTCATTTCAAACAAAGCTTAAGGCAGGAGCAGCACAGAGTAGAATTGTAGTGAAGGAAGGAATAGCCAAAGACGGTTGAAGTAGCAAAGGAAGGAGTGGTTGTTTCACATCAGACGTTTCTCACATGAAGGCTGCCAAGAATTTTGCACTTGTGAACACACGAACTTGTCTTCTTTGTCTGTGTGTTTAGTGTGCATACAGTGTGCATATGCATTAGTATGTGTGCATGGGAGCTGATGCAGGTGTACGTGCCGATTGCATGTGTGCCTCTGTGCACTTGGAGGTCAGAGTTTGATGTCAGGTATCTGCCGCATTCGTTTCTGTCTTAGTTACTTAGGCTTCGTCTCTTATGAGCCCCCGACTCAGCCAGTCTCCTACAGATGGACCATCACACCCACCTGACTTTTGTGTGCAGTCTTTGGGACTCTGACCACCAGCCATCTTGCTTCTGTGGCAAGGGTCTCCCCAGTCACCCCTTCCCTGCCCTTTGAGGCATTTTCAGGGCATCCCTAACTGGCCTAGAACTTGCTATGAAGATCAAGCTGGCCTTAAACTCAGAAATTCTCCTGGCTCTGCTTCTCCCACGATGAGATTAAAGGCGGAGTGACATTGCCAGTTTTCTCTACTTTTAGAGTTCAAAGAAACATGTTGTTGTTTTTTTTCATTTGAATAAGCAACTTTTATTTTCTAGAATAGTGTGGTTAGACAGATACTAGAAAAATTATTTATTATTAATTTCTTTGCTCTTGATTTTAAATGACCAAAAACTACTTGATACTGCTAGATTCCTGCTGTCACATGCTACAGCCTCTGTATGCATTAGAAAGCTCCGCTGGTCTCCACAGAACAAGGGCCGATGAATTAGGAATGTGGTCGGTCCAAAAGGAATCTGAACTCAAGAAGTTAGATTCCAGACAATCAAATATTCTTATTAAAAATGGGGTACAGAGCTAACAAAATAATCCCAACTGAGAAATAACAATAGCTGAGAAGCACCTAAAGAAATGCTCAACATCTCTAGTCATTAGGGAAATGCAAATCAAAACAACCTTGAGATTACACCTCACACCAGTCAGAATGGCTAAGATTAAAAACTCAGGTGACAGCAGATGCTGGAGAGGATGTGGAGAAGAGGAACATTCCTCCATTGCTGGTGGGATTGTAAGCTGGTACAACCACTCTGGAAATCAGTCTGGTGGTTCCTCAGAAAATTGGGCATAGTACTAACTGAAGACCCAGCTATACCACTCCTGGGAATATACCCCAGAGATGCTCCAACATATAATAAGGACACATGTTCCACCATGTTCCTAGAAGCCTTATTTATAACATCCAGAAGCTGGAAAGAACCCAGATGTCCTTCAACAGAGGAATGGATACAGAAAATGTAGTACAGATACACAATGGAGTACTACTCAGCTATTAGAGACAATGACTTTATAAAATTCCTAGGTGAATGGATGGAACTAGAAAATATCATCCTAAGTGAGGTAATCTAGACACAAAAGGACACACATTGTATGTACTCACTGATAAGTGGATACTGGCCCAAAAGCTCAGAATGCCCAAGAAACAATTCACAGACCATATGAAGGTCAAAAATGAAAGAAGACCAACATGTGGATGCTTCAGTTCTTCTTAGGAGGAAGAACAAAATACCCATGGGAGGAAATACAGGGACAAGGAGTGGAATAGGGACTGAAGAAAAGGTCATCCAGAGACTGCCCTACCTGGTGACCCGCCCCATATGCAGTCACCAAACCCAGTCACTATTGCTGATGCCAAGAAGTCTTGCTGACAGGAGCCTGATATGGATGTCTCCTGACAGGCTCTGCCAGAACCTTACTGATACAGATGAAGATGCTTGCAGCTAACCATGGACTCCAATGGAGGAGCTAGAGAAAAAAACTGAAGGAGCTGAAGGGGATTGCAGCCCCATAGGAAGAACAACAACATCAACCAACCAGACCTCCCAGAGCTCCCAGGGACTAAAACACCAACCAGTGAGCACACATGGAGGGACCCATGGCTCCAGCTGCATATGTAGCAGAGGATGGCACTGTCTGGCATCAACAGGAGAAGTGAAGGCTGTTTTCCGCAGTGTAGAGGAATGCCAGGGCGATGAGGTGGAGTGGGAGTGAGAGCATCTTCATAGAAGCATGGAGATGGGGAGGAAGGATGGGAGAGGGGGGATAACATTTGAAATGTAAATACAGAGAATATTCAATTAAAAGAAACCCCGAGACATGACAATATGAAGCCACTTGGGGGCGACATCCTGCTGTCTCTTGTGGACTGGGGCCAAGCAATGGGCCCCAAAGTTGGAAAAGCTCTTCAGAAAGTTTGAGAAGCCTGTTCAGCTCTGGTCCCACTCTTGCTTTGCCTAAGGCTCTTCTGTCCTGGTAAAAGATGTCAGTCCTGAATCCTGGGTCAGAAACAGCTCTCCACAGCAGGGTTTTTCCAAACCTGGGCTGAGGGGTACATCATCAATGCTGTGAACATGGGTAGCTGGCAATGTTCACCAGGATGTAGGAATTCACAAAGGGACAGGTGGCTGAAAGTGGCTACCTACAAAGTCAAGCAGAAAGTCCCAGTATGGAAAGTGTTTTATTTAGTGGCAACAATTGATGCCTCTCCTACCGGGGATCCAGGACTGTCTTTGTTAGGGTTTTACCATTGCGAAGAGACCCATGACCATGACAAGTCTCATAAAGACAACATTTAATTGGGGCTGGCTTACAAAGTTCAGGGGTTCAGTCCAGTATCATCCTGGCAAGACCAGGGCAGCACCCAGGTAGGCATGGTGTAGGAGGAGTTGATAGTTCTCCATCTTCATCTGAAGGCTGCTAATGGAAGACTAACTTCCAGGCAGCTAGGGTGAGGGTCTTAAGCCCATGTCCACAGTGACACACATATTCCAACAAGGCCACATCTCCTAATAGTGCCACTCCCTGGCCCAAGCATATTCAAACCATCTCAAGGACCCAGCTGAAAAATTGTCTCTCTGCCAGGCCAAAACCCACCTGAAGGCTAGAGCTGAGAAAGTTCACTAACCACTGTCCTAGTTGCTCTTCTTGGCACTGGCCTTCTCCACTGGCAACCAAATCTGCCAAGTAAGGCAGGGCTCCCAACAAGAGGCCCAGGACCAAATGCCTTTTCTTAAAGCGTACCCCTCCCCCGGCCCTTGATTCACTGAGAAAAAAAATGGAACATCCAATTCTACCTGGGGCGGGGGGGTCTCTAAATCTGTGCATCCAAGAAGTAGAACAATATAATTTGTTTGTTTTTGCAAATTCCTCGAGGGCAGTGAATGAAACCAGGATATGATCCCTCCTAGGTATGGCTGAAGAGAAAGTTTTTATTATTGATATGAGGGAGAGACAAGCCAGAGAGAAAAGTCCAGCAGAATAGGTCAGACGTGAAGGAGAGAGGGGAGGGAGAACAAGAGAGGAAGAGAAGGGACCAGGAGAGGAAGAAGAACCAAGAGGCCCAGAGTACAAAGAGTAACCAAGAAAGCGAGTGGTCAAAATGGGTAGATTGTATAGGAACCAGATGCTCAGGGGATGGAAAGGTTTGTGGGTGGGGATAGTACTCAAAGATGCTGAGAAAGCCTGGTCACTGGCGTCCGCTTTTGTTAGCTAAATAGGCACTTCAATTAGTCATTTGTCCTGATTTCTTTGGGACCTAGCAGGCAGGAGTCTTCAGAGAACTGCCCCGACCTGACAGACTGCAGGTCCCTTGCACACACTGAACTCAGACTTCCACGAGCGGCCTCTTCTACACACTTCTCACAGAGTCCGCCAGGTGGCGCTGCTTCCTATCAAAAGCGTCGCGTCTCCAGCCAATAGAGGTCACAGCCCTGGAATAACTGCACAAGGCTGAGGTGATTCATATCAGGCAGTTAGCAAATGTCGGGCCATGATTGCTGCTGTTATCATTACCAAGTAAAGATAGCTACTGAATCATTAGCCGTTGACCCCGCGCCACCTCTAGGGACATTACAAATAGCTTAGCTACTCAGAATATTAAATTAGACATTGGTGCAGGATTTCAAAAGTGATACCATTACTTTTCGGCACCCCTGACCTGCCTAGTTTCCGACCAGCCTGACTTTGCCAATATATTGTGAAGCAAAATGGAGGTCACCACCACAAGGCTAGAGCTTCTGATGTAGAAATGTCAGTCACTTTGGTTTGGGTCCAGGGTGAGCCGAGAGAAAGTCTCCAGACATTGCTTGTTGTCTAATGGAAAACGTTGCTTCCCAGATACTCAGCTTTGGCATGGCTGGCATTGAGGCTGGGTACTTCCTTGTTGTCTGGGGCTATCCTGTTCACTGCAGGAATGCTGGCGGCTCCCTCTGCCTCCGCTTACCAGAGGAAGCAACTTCCCCTCAGACAACTCTGATAAAATTTAAAAACACTGGTTACTTTCTTGTCTGTTTAATAATTGATCTGTGACTAATGGAAGGCTATCAGATATTGAAACCCCCCCACTTATGTTCTGTAGCCGGATGTGGCAGAGTTTTGACAGAAACTGCTAGAGGAAATTCCACGCCTCAGTGTTTTATTGCGAGTGTATAATATCTAACAATGGTTTGGTTTATAGTCTTTCTAAGAGAAACTGCATTCTGTTCTGTACCTCACAGAAGTAATTCTAGCGCATCTGCTGATGGAGGGAGGGAACCCTAACAACCGCATGGTTTGGGGAGTCACTGTTTCTGGTCCCTCTGTAGTAATTCAGGCTGAGGATGCCTGGAGCTTTGGTGGCTTAGGACGATGAATTGGGTGCTACTCCAGGAAACTTTTTTTTTAAATTAATTTATTCTCTCATAGATTACATCCCAACCACAATTTCCCCTCCTTCCTCTCCTCCCAGGCCCCCACCCTGCCACCTCCTTCTCCTCACTCACTCCTCCTACATTTCCTTTCAGAAATGGGCAGACCTCCCAGGGGTACCAACCAAACATGGCATATCAAGTTACAACACGTTTGGCACCTCTCTTCATGATAAAGCTAGGCAAGGCAGTTCAGTAGGACAAGGGTCCTAAGAGCAGGCGAAAGCACCAGAAACAGCGCTGCTCCCTCTGTTAGGAGTCCCACAAAAACACCACACCAAACAACTATAACATGTATTTGCAGAAAAGCTAAGTAAGAAGGAGTGCTCAAGAGGAGGACGCATTGGTTCTCCTGGGGATGGAAAAATAAAATGGTGGACTGAGGGCAGGTGGTATGGAAACAGGGGAGTACCTGGATTGGTCTGGCCCAGGTCCTCTAGGAAACACTTACGGATAGTCCCGTGGTTTGTTTGTTCTGTTACAACTTGAAACAAACTTATGGCATCTGTGGCCAGTGACTCACCTACGAGGGCGAGGGCGTAATCCTGGGCAATTTAACCTCTGTCTCGTTTCCCTCCTCTTCAAGAGTGAGAATAATAAGACTAACTTCTCTGGCCCACATATGAAGGTTAAATAAAGTCAAACTCTAAAATATGAAAACGCACACAGTACGAGCTTCCTGGGTAACGGAGCCCTGAAATATCATCCGCTTGTCTAAGCGCCACATGACATAGATCTGGCTGAGTTCTCTTAGAGCTCCGTTTACAAAGGACCCTGATCTCGGGTAGCAGTTCTTCTCCCACTGTGAGTGAAGTCTCAGTGCTGTCTAGCAACAAAGACCACAGCAACAGCAACAGCCTCAGTGAGCGGGCATTTAGCATTAAGAACACACTCACCAACCCTGCGAAGGAGGCTCCATCATTAACTTCCTGGACCGAGATGAAAACAAATGAATTGTTTGTAAAGTGCCTTAGTTGGAACAAGGGCCTCTAACTAATGAAGCCCCACTCTCGATAAACACATACCGAACAGATATTTGCCTCCTATGTGTATGAGACTCTGAGAATTGTGATTAAGATACACTTCAAATACTCAAAAGGCCTGTGATCCAGCAGGTGACACAGACATGCACGGGAGAATGTTCATGGGACGTTAGGAGAACAAAAGAGCAGAGTTTGCTGCAATGGCAACACTGAGGGGGTGATGACAGTTTCCTGGGTACTTTTCTTAGGGAGATAAAGGGACCTTTGAATAAATGAAAAGTGTCCAAGGCTGTTCCAGAATATAGAACGTAGGCCTACAGAGATATGAGTCAAGCTGTCACCAGTCACTCAGCCCATTATTTTATTGCCAGGACTGTCTTTGGGAAAAGAAAGGCAATACCTTACTATTAGACTCGAGGCAAGCTGGTTGTGTGCCTTTGCTGTTATCAGCAAACCCCGAGAAAGTGATAAGCACTACCCTGTTCTGCAAAGACAATGTGCGGGTTTGAAGTTTCTGCTCTGTGGTGACTTGCTGCTTTCAGCATCGGGCTTTAAGATGATGGTCTCGAGTTTCCCTCTGAGCTGGAAGTAATTAGAGCTGTCTGGTGCAGTGCCCTTCCTCCGTGGATCCACTCTCTGTGTTGAATGCTTGTTTTCTGTGTTGTTAGGGAAAATGTGAAGTAGTCGGGTTCCTCCTGGGGCAGGCTGCCCACCAGGCATATGTTTGTGTTTTTCTCCTTTCCACTGATGGGCTGGAAGAGAACTGTGGTTTGGGAGAAGTGCCTTGAGTCTGAAATGCGCTGTGACTTTCGAGCAGGGAATTACTTAAGGGATGGGAACTCAGTTTTCATTTTGATGTTTCAATCCTGTGCCATCTCTAGAAGCTACTATTTCAGTGCTGTATCCTTTGCTTCCCTGCTCAGAAATACAGTTTAATAGAAGCCTCGTATACAGATCTCCTTGGGACCAGTGTTGGGATGTATAGGCAGAGTTGTAAACATTTTAAACAGTTGTTGCAGAATCCAGTAATCATGAGTTCCAAGCCCGCTGGAACAGGCTTCCTCATGAGACTGTTTTGTGTTCTGAGATGAGAGTCGGTAGAGATGTGGTTAATACAATGGAGAAAGGATGAGGGATGGGCCTGGGGGCTTGAGGACTATGAGGGGAGGAAAAACACACAGGTGACACTTCCCGGAAGTCTTCTGTGCATTACACCAGCTGTTTGTCCCCTGGAAGACACCAGATCAACACACATCACATTTGCACCAAAAGCAACTGCAGGCTGAGTACCTGACGCTCTCAGTGCAGTGGGAGAACGGAAGAGGTGGAGAAAAAAGGGAAGGATGAGAAAGAGGATTTCACAGATTGAAAGAAAAAAAAGTAGGTGGAAGGGAATGGGAGAGGCCTTTCCTGCTATGACGTCATTGCTCGAGAGAGTTCGGTTGGCAATGGCTTGCATAGGCTCATACGTTCGACTGTTTGCTCCACTCCTCATGGAACTGTTTGGAAAGAACTGGGGGTACAGCCTTGTTGGATGAGGGGTGTCTCTGGGAGTGGACTTTGAGGGTCAAAAGCCCACACTAGGTTAGTCTCTCTGTCTCCCTCATCCCCCTGTCTCCTCTCTCTGTCTGCTGCCTACAGATCTGGATATAGAGCTCTCAGCTACTGCTCCAGCAGCACGTTTGTCTGCTTCTCACCATAATGGCCGTGGACTAACCCTCTAAAACTATGAGCAAGCCTTCAATGAAATTATTTCTTTTATAGGCATTGCCTTAGCCAGAGAGTCTCTTCACAGCAACAGAGTAATAGCCAAGACACTGACTAACAGCCGTGCTCATGGACATCTCTGACCGATGCTGTTCCTTCCCAAAGGTTAGCTGGGCTGCTTCTTTTCTATCGGCTAAGTTTTTCTTTTTCCTGGAATTTTCCAGAATGTTACTGTTCTCTCTTTCATTCTATTGACCCTCACTTATCAGGAGTCTAAGACTCTTTCCTTCTACCCTTTCCTTACCCACCATTTCCCCTTCCCCACCTCCCTGCACAGCACCAGGGAAAGCCAGGCAAGCTGGGAAACAGGCCTCCAGGCAGGGTCAGTCAGTGGTACTATGTCACTCTCTATAATCACAAGATGGTAAGAATGTCAGGGTCACCTGCACTCAACTCAGGACTTACCCACGAGAAAAAGGGGCTCTTCAGGTCATCTGTCTGCCAGTGCTTTCGTAACAGGACTTCAGTGCAAGTTTCTGGAAACCTGAACTCATGGAGAACGAATCATTCTGCAGGCCCAGGAAACATTCAACAGAGAGCAAGTTAGGGCAGCCTCAGAGAGACTAGGCACAGTGAAGAATCTGACCTATGCCCACACACCCGGCACCTTTTAATCTCACAGAATGGGACGGCCCCAAACCTGGTGAGCTTCGTAAGGTCTCCTCTATCACCAAGGTAATGGATAGTTGTTACTGTGTTGTTGACCAAAGGCTCACAACAGGAAACAAGAAGAGGTTTCTGCTCTCACTTATACATTGTTGCATTTTACCTCAAAATCCAAGTCCCTGAGTGCAACTTGTTTGCAATATTGAAGGATCTTTAGAGACCAACTAAGTAACAAGGTATCACACAACAGTCTGACTGTTAAAACGGAAGAACAGAAGAAATTCAAAACAGAAGCATTTCTGTGAGCATTCTTCCTGGACACAAAGAAATTCTTCAAAGTCATTACAATTCATTACAAGCATCTGCCTTGTGCCTGACACCATCCTAAGCGTCTTGGAGCCTATTTGCATGAAACCCTCAACAGAGTCTGTGAGGTGAATGGCATTATTTTAACCTTTTAACGATTCAAAACCAAACAAACCTATACCAACTCCGTAGTTTGTCTGACAGGCATCATAACAGGTGGATACTTGATTGCGGCAAAACTTCACCGCCCTCCTGCTGTCACAGGTGGATGGAATTGTCATCAATTAGTAGGAAGTGAAGAACAACGACAGCGATTTAAAAGATGCTTGAAGAAATTAAATCTAAAGGCAGGTTTTCTGGGCCAGAAGAAAGCACTGGGAAAGGAAGCTGGGGTGTGTGGGGGGGGGTGATGGGGAGGAGTGGATTCCTGCCTTGAGCTCTCCATCCCTTCACATAAATGTCTTCAGTGTTTATGGTCAGATGGCAGAGGCAGCGTGGGTATCTCTCGGTAAGATAGGTGTATGTCAGTTTTACTTAGGGCAAAGAGTACGCATGCGGTGGAATTCTTCCCAAAGCAAGGACAAATGAACAGGATTTGCCGCTTTACAGCTAAGGACACACAGAGATCACTGATGGAGAAAGGAAACATGTTTATGTTTGCAACGTGACTTAAGAGCTTATGATATTGAGCACATTTTCATGTGTATGCTTCTTTCTGCCATTTTCTATTTTAATCTACTTAACATTAAACATATTTTTTTCCTCAGTCTTTCATAGTCCCAGGCCATTCTAACCCAATAACTATTGGGCAGCACTATTTAAAAAGTTGTGTAGCCTTGTATGGAAGCTAGTAACCTTCCATATTCTCTTGGGGTGAGGGACAAGTGACAGAAAATAGTGACCAAAACCAATACTGTCTTCAATCAAAACTGCATCATCTAGACTGTACTTCCAATATATATTTGGCTTTAAGTAAAGACAGGGTCTATTTTTGTAGCCCTGGTTGTCCTGGAATTCACTCTGTAGACCAGACTGGCCTCGAACTCACAGAGTTGGTGTTTACTGTTTGTACTAGTCAGAGTTCTCCAGAGGAACAGAACCAGCAGAATGAATATGTTTTAAAAGATATTTGTAGATTGGTTGGTTTACGTGTCACAGCCTGGCTAATCCTTCAGTGACACGTCCAGATGACTCTACAGTCTCATTCTGGTGCTGAGGGTTTCTGGAAGACAACTGGTCTTTACTTCACATTGGAAGGCAGAAGAATCTGGGTTACCATGTCAACAAAAGATGGCGGTGGGGGCTGTGGTGACGTTGTGGCAGCAACAGCATAAATAGGTGAACTCAGAAAGTAGATAAAAGGTAAGATCCTACTTTTAGGTTGTGGCTTCCATTTCAAATAACCCAAGGACATTCCTCATGGCTGTGCCGGGAGACTCCTCATGGGTGATTCCACATCTTGTCAAGGTGGCAAAATTAACAGCTGGAGAAAGAAACCAAACTAAAACCACTTTGAATAGGGGTCAAATAAAATTTAAGTTCCCAAGACCTCCCTAGGTAATTGGCATCCTGGTTAGCAAGATGAGACATGAATGCTAGGCAAGCTATCCCACCACAGCTGAATAATCCAGCCAATGGGAACATGATATGCGTACCACAAAGACGTGTTCCTAGTTCTAAATCCTGACTGGTAGAGAAATGTAGTTGTAACTTGGCACAGATATTAGTGGTTTTCAAGCTTAAAGGCTCTGGAACATCCTGCCTGGGGTGGGGATGGGTTACAGTTCTGATCCATCAGTAATGGCTTGATGACAATAAATTTTTGTTATCTGCATTGACCTGGTGTTTGCTTTGTGTTGGATCTAAGCTGACTCCACAACAGCCACACTGCTTATGGTAACAGAATCTCTGGATTAGATGTCTACTCTGTGCTTTCCTCCTTGGTTTTTAGGAATTTCCCCTACTCCTGTCTTCTGGAATTCCCTTTGACTCAGTGCCAGGTGTTGCATCGTAAAGTTACACGAGCTCCACAGCCATAGCTGTCTCCAATGGGAAGGATCTTTTCTGTTAGGGATCTGAGACTCTGAGAGACTGATCCAGCTCCAGGGTGTAGTAAAGGTTGACTGCCTACCTGCCTGTTGCCTATCTTCCTTTCTTCCTCTCTCTCTCCTTCCTTCTTTCCCTTCCCCATCTTCCTTTATTTCTTCTTTCTTTTTCTTTCTAGTTTTCATTTCATAGCATATGTAACAGGGATCTAGACCTTAGCATAACCAACTCCATGATAGAAGCTCCATTCAGGCTGTGAAACTCAGCAATAGAGAGTACTACCTGCCAAAACTGAAACAAAGGTCTAGTCTGTCAGTCCCTAGAGTTCTGGGAAAGTCTCAAAACATGCTGACCTTGCTTCTTAGCTTCTGTGGTTCTGCTTCTGGCTGACTGTTCTTGTTAACTGAAGTATGTCACCCCAGGACATGGTTTTTATGTTTTAAAAGGGCTCACCCTGAGAAAGATTCAGCACTGAACCAGAATTGGAACACCCTGTGTAGTTACTGGTCAGCTAATAAAGACTTTCTATTGGCTTGAACCCATGTATGAGCGAGAGTCTTCTGGGGTGAAGACCCCACAATACATAGTCTTAGAGTCAAAGCACAACTGTGTGTAACTGTAGAGATCTGTCTTCATCCACATAGCCTTCCCCATCTCTGACATCATCCACCACAGTAGTACTGTTGCCATTGGCTGAGCCTGCATTTACACCACAGTCATCTGATGTCCAAAGCTTAGCACCCAGAGCTCACTCTTGATGGTGCATATACTGTGTATTCTTGCAAATGCCCATGGACACACATCACATTAAAACATCAAAAAGAGCAGCTGCCCTTCGCTAACACTCCTTCTGCCCACCGAGACCATCTTCTTTCCCAAACCCTGGAAGCTTCAGTGTTTTCAGTCTCTATAGCTTTGCCAGTCATCATGGATGGAGTCACTGCTATATGAGGTCCCCAGAGGCTCTCTTCTGTGTCAGACTCAGCTGGTTACAGATGAGTTCCATCTAGGGTCTACCAGGACCTGGATGCTCACCATAGCCTTTACCCTGAATTCGTCTTTTTTAGACAAAACAAAAGGCTCAGCTGCTCATGAAATGAAAATGTTTGGTTTCTTTGAGATTCAGCTGTGCCATATATATCTATATCTATATCTATATCTATCTATCTATCTATCTATCTATCTATCTATCTATCTATCTATAGATACTTTTTTTCCCGAGAACTGTCTTATGAGAGGATGTTTTACTGAGGCAGACATGTGGAAGGATGTTTTGCTGAGAGCAGACACTTGGCACTTTTCCTGGAAGCTCCATGGGAAAAGAGCATGTGATGTTAGGAAAAATGTAAAGATAACCCAACAGACGCTGTGTGGCATTGGTTCGCCTTATCATTCCTTGCTCATCATCGTTTGTCATGACTTCATAGAGAGAAGTGTACCAAAGAACTGGCGGTGCTTGGCAGCTCCCTGATGGCTCTGCAGACTCAGGCTGATTGGTAGAGCCCCGAGGGTTCCTCTGTAGCACGCCATCCTTGTTAGCTCATAAATGGTGTCTGCGAGTAGACCGGGCTATCACCGCTGGTTCATGTGACCTGAACTGCCGCTATCCTAACAGTGCAGATCAGATTCACTCCCCAAAACTGTTTCTAAACAGCTCCACATCTTCCTTTTCCCTATTAACCTCTCTTTTCCACTACCTCTGCTGGGGGGTGGGCTAGGTGGGAGGTTAAAACATTTAAGTATGAAAGTAGACTTCGAAAAACATAAGCCTGCATGTTCCCTTTCCAGAGAAGCTTTCTGCTTGATTTTTCATGAAACTCCAGAATTTGGTAAATATTTGAGTAGGAAACCAGGCCGGTCTGAGCTTTACACCTTCTTGTTAGGACCCCCAGAGGTTTCCTTACCCCTAGTGGCTCTCCTGCGATCATTGCCTTGCCTCCTGACCTCTGCCCCAGTGCAGAGTGAGCAACTATCCAAAGGCAAAGCCAGTTTCCAAACATCAGCTTTTGTCTCCAGGGTGCTTCTTTCCCCAGGGTCATCTTGCCCAACTCCCAGAGTCCCAGCAATCCTTCCAAGCTTCTCGACTGACACTGATTGGTGGATCTTAGCCAGTCCTCCCATCAGACCCAGCAAGTCTCTAACCCTAACATTCATCTCAACTGAAGGGTTTTCTCACACACATTTATAGCAGGCGATTTTTCATTTTTCCTGTATTTCTTTCTATTGATTAACAACATGAGCGTGGTGGCAGCAGTTAGGAGGCAAAGGCAGAAAGATCAGGAGTTCAAGGGCAGCCTGAACTACATGAGATTTTGTCTCAAGAAAGAGAAAACCAAACCAACCAACCCAAGAGATTAATAATAATACACTATAAACTTTGGATGAAGAATCTACATGTCTCATTGACTGTGTGTTTAATTGTCCTAAATTAGCATGTTGGTATATCAACACACTTAGTTACTGGCCACTAAAATATTCTTCTATGACTTTTTAATGAAGTAAGTTTTTATCATTTTTATTGGATATTCTATGTATTTACATTTCAAATGTTATACCCTTTCCTGTCTTTCCCATTCACCCTCCCCCATTTGCTTCTATGAAAATGCTCCCACTCTGAAACACCCATGCCCACCTTGGTGCCTTGGCATTCTCCTACAATGGAAAAATGAGCTTCATTGGACCAAAGGCCTCTCCTCCCATGGGTGCCAGGCACTGCCATCCTCTGCTGCATATGCAGCTGGACTCATGGGTCTCTCCATGTGTGCTCACTGGCTGGTGTTTTAGTCCCTGAGAGCTCTGGGAGATTTGGATGGTTGATATTGTTGTTCTTCCCATTCTGACTGGTATAAGGTGGAATGTCAGGGTTGTTTTGATTTGCATTTCCCTGATGACTAAGAATGTTGAACATTTCTCTAAGTGTTTCTCAACCATTCAGTATTCCTCAGTTAAGAATTCTTTGTTTAAAAGATATATGCACCACAATGTTCATAGCGGCTCTATTTATAATAGCCAGAAGCTGGAAGGAACCCAGATGTCCTTCAGAAGACGAATGGATACAAAAATTGTGGTACATATACACAATGGAATACTACTCAGCCACCAGAAACAATGACTTAACCAAATTCTTAAGAAAACGGCTGCATCTAGAGAATATCATCCTGAGTGAGATAACCCAGTCACAAAAGAACAGACATAATATGCAGTCACTGATAGTGGGATGCTAACCCCAGAGGCTTGCACTCCCCCAGAAACAACTCACAGACTGTATGAAGTCCAAGAAATAAAGAAAACAAAAAAATAAAAAAAAGAATTCTTTGTTTAGCTCTGTACATCATTTTTTAATAGGATTGTTTGATTCTCTGGAGTCTCACTTCTAGAGGTTGTTTTTTTTTTTTTTTTTTTTTTTTTGGTATATATTGGATATTAGCCCTCTATTGGATGTAGAATTGGTAAGGATCTTTTCCCAATTTGTTGGTTGTCATTTTGTGCTATTGATAGTGTCCTTTGCCTTACAGAGCTTTGCCATATTATGATGTCCCATTTGTTGATTCTTGATCTTAGAACAAAAGCCATTAGTGTTCTGTTCAGGAAAATTTCCCTTAGCCTATGTGTTCTAAGCTCTTCCCCACTTTATCTTCTAATAGTTTTAGTGTACCTGGTTTTACGTGGAGGTCTTTGATACACTTGGACTTGGAAGTAAAATTTTTTTTATCATATTTGTTTTTATTTGTCTCTGTCTCTCTGTCTCTGTCTGTCTCTGTGTCTCTGCTCCCCCCGTGTGTGTGTGTGTGTGTGTGTGTGTGTGTGTGTGTGTGTTTGTGTGCATGTTCATGTGCCATGTCAACCAAGTATGGAGACCAGATCACAACGTGTCGGAATTAGTTCTTTTCTTCTTTCCATTTGGGTCCAAGAAGTAGAACTCAGATCATCAAGGTTACTAGTAAATACCTTTACTCCTAAGTCATCTTGTCAGCCAAATTTGTATGGGTTTTAAGTTGGCTACTAGGTGATCAGGATCCCCATAGTGGATGGTATGTATGAAATTGAGGCTGGGGATAATAGCACACATCTGAAATCCAGCATTAGAGAGACAGAGGCAGAAGGATCACCATCAGTTTGAGAGTTCGAGACTAGCCTGGTTTACATAATGAATTCCAGGCTAGCCAGACCTACATAGTAGAACCCTGTCCCATAAGAAAAGAATAAAGTAAAATAAAAGAGCTGATCAAGAGATTGGGGAAATATGATGTTTATTACTGAACACCTCGATTCTAAATTTCTACTTTACTTTAGGTGATAAAACATAACCTCAGGAAATTCAGGGTTTGAGGGGCTTGTGTATTAATAGTAAGAAGCTTATAAAGTGCCAAAGCATCAAGACTGGAGTGGGGGATCATCTGTTCAAGATGCACCCCCAAGTGGGCTCTTCCTGTCTCCTCATAGCCTGTGTTCCCTTTAGAGTCTCGCCTTCCTCTGAACCCTTTTCATTCCTGAAGGTCGAAGGAAATGTCCTGCTCCTGATCCAGTCTAAAGAGAAGAAGCTGAGTGTGGCCTAGCAGAAATGTAAACCCCCGTGCACACACGGCCCCGGGTCTATCTCCAGCTCATAAAATGCTCCCGTCTCCTCACACTTGTTAATGATTTTTTTTCCCTTCGAGCTTCACTGTCTCTGGGGTGAGAAGTGTCGCTTGTCTTTCATGTCCATCTTCTGTGTTTCGAGAAGTATCATAATGCAACAATATTAGAATGTTTGACCCGGTATTTTCTTTACATCGTATTTTTGGTTTTACTAAAGATGCAAGCTTTTGAAACCTACACTAGGAATAGCCCTGCGTGATCTCTAAAGAAATAATCAGGTAGACGAAATAAGAGATGTGTAATGCTTCGGAGAAACAGGAAGCCAGGTTACTGTTCGATAAACCCCACTGACGTGGACGCGGGTCCTCACCTGCTCCGCGAGCTCCTACTCTGGGTTAGGGTTTACAGTAGACTGACCTGAGTGCTTAGAGGCCTCACCTCAGCCTACCCCCGATTTAACAAGAAACACTGCTGAGAAAAGACGCGACTTTAAGATTAAAAATGGCAGCATGAATACACGTTCATCACTCTCCCTTCTGAGATTATAAAAAGCGGCAGCGAAGTGATTTTATATAGCTAACCAGGCACGCAGTCGTAAAAATAGGCGCGAAGCATATGTGGCTGTGGAGCTCTGGGAATGAAGAGCTGGGTTAGTTTTTAAACCAATACTGCGAGGCAGGCGGGGCGGAAAACTCAGTCGGAACCCACCAAGGAAATTCAGAAATAGTTTAGAGACGTCAGAATGAAGGTGGAATAAGGGAACGAAAAGGCCTGGCAGCTGAACTTTTACTGGGAAGCAAACCCAGAAGAATCTAACGCGGTTGAAGTGCCCAGCTCACCCTCAGGGATGCGGTCCAACCTCTTTCTTGTTGTTTGTTTCCTTGTTTGTTTCTTTGGAGACAAGGTCTTGCTGCGAGACAGAGGTTGTTCTCCCACTTCCCCCGTCTCTTGAGAGCAGATCCTGCAGGCAGGTATCACCGAGTACAGCCTTTTCTTTTAAATGTGAATCATCAGACATTCAAGATGAACGGATCTGAACAAATAAAATAAATACTCAGAAGCAGCAGCTGAGCTCAGAGAGCTCATCACATACACAGACACACGAACACCTATAATTACCACCATTTCATTGAGTCAGACGAGTCGTGCCCGGGGAGGATGAGAGAAAGCTGTGGTGTAAAACTGTTCAGAGTATAACATGGCCTTCTGACTCTAAATGTAATTCAGTATATCAGACGTTTGGAGGATGAAATTTAGAAAGTTGGCCAGAAAGTCGATAAAAAAAAAAAGTAAGAAACAGAAAAGGGAGATGTTAGAAATCATAAAGCCCAACACTAATGAGAGTTATTCCAGGAATAGAAGATGTATATATGTATATATATATATATATATGTATATATATAAAATATATTCTAATATATTATATATATATTACATAAATTACATATATACGTGTGTATATATATATATATATATAATGGAGTGAAATATTTTCAGGGAAAAGTTGTTCCTTACCATATGAAAAGATCCTACAGAGCCCCAGAGATTAAAAAGAGCAAGGACCAGAGTGGCTTCCCACAGCTGACTGCCTGTTACCACAGGGAAGA
The DNA here is from genome assembly GCF_963924665.1 of Micromys minutus. NCBI lineage: Eukaryota > Metazoa > Chordata > Mammalia > Rodentia > Muridae > Micromys > Micromys minutus. Next base: position 35,229,615 of record NC_137984.1, on the reverse strand, counting down.
ACATGACTTCAAGCCTAGAGTCCTTCCCAGGCCAGGGTCCCGAGTAAGCAGGTTCAAGGCATTTCACATATGCAAGGTACAGTTTACTACACTTTCTTCTTTATCAGGGAAAATGCCGGAGAATGGGATCTACAAAGTCAGCAAATGAGCCAGAATAAAGACAAATCGGGTCCAAGAGTTTCTGCGTAGGCAGCCACTCATCCCAGGCTGTGTGAGCCCAGGGGGCTGCTGGATTTGGAGCTCTGCTGGCCAAGAGGTAGCCGGGACAGACAGGAAAGATGTCTCCATGGGATGGCTCCCGCACTGTTATGAGTTTGAATGTTTGCAAGGAATTCCTTAGGGGACAGTTTAAAAATAAGAAAGGTGCAGACACGGATGAAGGTATCGAGGACAATGGGGGAACAGTGGGTGGGGCAAGTAGATTCAGGTTGTTCCCTGGACTCCTCTGACCTAACATTTATTTAGCCATGGTCATGTAAGCGCTGGCTGTTGTTCCAACCAGGATCTGTAATGATGGAAATTCAGTGGGGAGGCTCGCTACACCATTAACTGTGGTGCGTGGGGGGTCAATAGTTAATCTTCTGAAAGTTCTGTATAATTACGGTAGCTGACATAGAAGTTAATTCCACAAGGAAATAAAAGACAATGGGAGAGTCGAAAAATATACATCCAGAGAACAGAAGTTAGCAGGCTCTAGCAAGGCAAAAGGCTTTTTAACTCTAAAGGCAGCAAACATTTTTGACTTTTAAATTGTAGGGCTGGCAAGATGGCTCAGTGGGTAAGGAGCTTGTAGGGAAAGTTCGACAGCCTGAGCTCCGTCCCTAAACCCAGAAGTCTCCCACAGAAGTGGGGAGACTGACTTCACAAAGTTCCTCTGAAATCTCTACGTGACAGCTATGGCATCTAATCCCCCATCAGATACACAAACACACATTAATAAATAAGTTAAATATAATTATCATTATTTGGTGCCATAATATATTTTGGAAAGGGAGGATGTTTTCACAGCTGTGTTCTTTAACTTGAGTTATAGAATAGTTTGACATTCAGAACTTAAAGTCTGTATCTAGTCAGATGTATTCATTTCTTAATTATGTGCTTCTGTGCCCACGCTGTCTTCATTCATATGTCGAGACACAGTGTCGAGTACAAAAATTGTCAAGCATGTATGATAATAGCGATATCAAGCTTACAGATGTCAAACAATGCTATATATCGCTTTTTATTAGCTCTCTTAATTATGAATATGATATATATATATATATATATATATATATATATATATATATATATATATATATATATATCAATCAATAGATTCTGTAGTTTTATTTTCTGGACATAAAATAGACTGGTAAGGCGTGCCATGGAAAGACCCAGGGGGATCTCAGAAGGGTCTTTACCTTGATTAGGAATGCCTCAAGGCAGCCTCGTGACCTGTGAACCAGCCGGCTTGCAGCCTCCTTGAATAGGACACCACATCGGCTGTAACTGGCTCCCCAGGCCTCCTCGCTAACATGGCCATTCCAGCTGCGGCACAGGCGTTCCTTGATGCCTCACACTAAAACTGGGACGGCTTTGTTTGCATGTTTTCCCTCTTCAGTTTCCCTCTGAGCCAAAGTCCTCCTCGGGTGGCCTCTCGAGATTCCTGGACTATGAGTCATTTGTGGCTGGCTGACCCACTGCAGCTGCTGGGCCTTTCGTAACCTGGAGGGCCCTTTCTTGTGCAGCCTACGTTTTCTTTGCCTGGAGGAATGTATCTCAGCTCAGGCACCAGGGGCTTGTCCTTCCCAAGGGCAGTTTCTGAAAGTACTTGGAGACACTGGCTTTGCTGAAGCCTACATTTGAAAAGCACGTCTTAATATTGGAATTGCATGCTATTTTACATGGTCTGTACACATATAATGAAATCAAAATCATGTCTACTTACTAGTAAATTCTGAAAACATTTTTTTGTGACAATCATAAAATCCATAAACCTCCCATCACTTCAAAAACTGTTCTCTTGTGCTTTTAGTCAACTAAGATGTCCTCCCCTAAAATAAGCCAAGGAGCAACCCTTCTGATTTATACTAGAAAAAGGTTTACAGTCCCTAAACTTCATCTAGATGGAGACAGAATGGACCTGTCCTTCTTACGTCTCATTCCTTTTGTTAAACAGTCGTCCCTTCCTTCCTTCCTTCCTTCCTTCCTTCTTTCCTTCCTTCCTTTCTTCCTGCCTGCCTGCCTGTCTTCCTCCTTCCCACTCTTCTTCCTTCATTTCCTCCTTTCTTTTTATTTTTAAAGATTTATTTATTTTATGAATATGAGTACACTGTAGCTGTCTTCAGACTCACCAGATTCCATTACAGATGGTTGTGAGCCACCGTGTGGTTGATGGAAATTGAACTCAGGACCTCAGAAGGGCAGTTGGTGCTCTTAACCACTGAGCCATCTCTCCAGCCCCTACTTTTCTTTCTACTGAGTAAGACTCAGCTACATAGTATTCACCCACTCACCCCGCCTTCTTCTAGGGCAGAAGATCAAAACCACGCCCCGACAGATTATAAAAAATGCAACTCAGATTTCTTGATTTGTTTCCTAGGGACTCTGATAGGATTCGCATGGGTGTATTCCAGAAAGGTGGGAGCTCAGACTGTTTCCTTTTCAGAGTCTTTAAAGCCATGTAAGTGGTGAAAGAAATTTGGAACTGTTCTTTGCATATTATTCTGTGAGCACTGATCAGACAACCTACTCTGGCTATCTCCGGATAACCCACTCAAGCTATCCCCAGATAACCCACCCTAGTTATCCCCAGATAACCCACCCTAGCTATCCCCAGACAACCCACCTTAGCTATTCCCAGATAACCCACCCTAGCTATCCCCAGATAGCTCACTGCGGCTACTCCCATATACCCCATTCAAGCTGCCCCAGATAACTCTCTGTTCCCTGTACAAACCACTCAAGCTGTTCCCTAGGTAACCTGTTGAAACTGTTCTTCATAGCATAATATTTTAAACCATGCCTGAGAGTGAAGAAGTGAGAAAAATAGAGGCCACAGATGTCATTTAAAATCCATGAAGGATGGTGACCATAACCTTGAAAGGTGGCCCTGGAATTTCAGTCATGTCGACCTCCAGGACAGACTGTTTGGACATTAATTATGCCTTTGTAATAGCTAACCCCCAAGGCCAGAGAATCTCACTATGTCTGTAGGTCAGGGATCCAGAACAGGCGTTCTGCGTTGTGTGACACTCAGGGCCTTCCATGGGGCACAGACAAAGTGCTGAGCTATGATTGCCCAGCTGTGGGGCTCCTTGAGGTGCAGGTGACGGTGAGACCTTCTTCATGGGAGCCCGGTGTCCTGCTTTGAGGTACCAGAAACAGCAGGGCAAAGTAAAGCCTTTAACTGCCCATCCAAAGTGCTGGCTCTAAAGGCCCCTCTTTAAGTGGATAGCCCAACACACACGTCTTAGTCATACATACACAATATGTTTCTGTAGTGGAAAGAAACATCAGAATGGTTCCCCCTGCAGCCTCATTCCTTGTTATAGGCTACCAGCACACAAGCAGGGTGGGGCTGAGGTCTCAGGGCCTGCCCCATATCTCCTTCCATCTGTATCTTTTGTAATAGCATTTATAACGAATTGAAAAGTAGATGTAAATCTCTTACTGAGTCTTGTGACTCATTCAATCCTATATGAAACCCGAGGAAGAAGCCGTGGGAAACCTGATACATAGCCATTGTTCAAAACTGTGGATGAAGAGGCTGGAAGTTTGGCTCGGCACTTGCTGCTTTTGCAGAGGATCTGGTTTGAGTCACAGCAGCCATACAGAGACTCAGAAACATCTGTGACTCTGGCTCCTAGGGGATCTGACATTCCCTTCTGACCTCCTTTGGCACCCGACATGCACGTGGTATATACATGATACATGAAGTCAACACACTTATATCCATAAAGTAAATCTATTGTTTTAACCTTTGAAATCTATTTTTTCTTTTTCAACCCAGGACTCACAGCGGGTATCTGAAATGAAGGTGGTCTTGTTGGAACTAAGCCCGTAGTCTATCAGGTAGACCTTTCCCCCAGGTAGAGTCCAAATTCAACTGGAGTTTATATAGTATCTGAAGAGTTGGAGAATTGCTAATTTTGAATGAACCCCTCCCCCATATTAATTAGTATCAGAAGTTGCTTCCCCCTTTGGTATTACTTTGAAAAGTGAGACCAATGGAATGCACATGTTACACGCATTCACGAAGAGACTGGTAAGAAATTGGTCACGGGACTGGAAGGACTGGAGAAGCAAAGGGTTGAGCCATCTTCCAAGAGGCCCGTGGAAGAGCACGAAGGAGAATTATGGGTAGTCTACAATAATTCTGGTCTGAAGGCCTGAACCTGAAGCACAATGGGAGGAAGGTCACCATCCCAGCTGTAGAGGGAAACAGCTTTTGTTCTATTCAAGCCCTTAACAAAAGGCCTCCCAGGGAGGTGTGTGCTTTACAGAGTGTACCAATCCACTGCTAGTCTATTTCAGAAATGCCTTCATAGACATAATGAGAGGCAACATCCAACCGGACATCTGGGCACCCTGGAGCCCAGCTAAGCTGACACATAAACTTTCCCATTACCATGAGGAGCTTTCCTTGACTGACTCCCTCACTCTCCAGCAGTTTATTTTACCTGTCAGGTCCATGCTAGCTAGAGCAATTCTGTGCACCTTTCCTTCCACCCTGTGCTCTCAGTGCCATCGGCAAGGCATAAAATACATTTATGAGTGAAAGATGCTAATGTTAGGAGGACTGGAGTCTGAAATGAGGTGGGGTGTGTGGTGTCCTGGTGTGTGGTGGCTGAGAGCTGGGCTTGTGGCAGAGAGCTGGGCTCATAGCTGCAGAACTGTGAATGGATTTAGAGATGTATTTTCATTTGTGAGTGGGATGGGTAGAGACTGAATCATCAACATGAGAAATGAGGGTTGGGTTTGGTGGCAACAGTTTTTGGAAGGATAAAGAGGTGTAAGGGATTGAAATCAATCATTTTGTTATTCCAGGAACTGGACAGGACAGCTCCTGTAATTCCAGTCAGCACCCCAAACCAAAAAAAAAAAAAAAAAATCAAATGACCATCCAACGCCGTATACTAATAAGATCATAAGACATACTTTTAATTGAATCAGGAATACGTTTTCTCCAGAATTCAGACTCTGTCTGAGAATATATCTATTCATCTAGGAAAATTCAAAGTTTATTTTGAACTCATTTTGATATCTCTTAATAATTCTGAACACTAGGAATTTGTGGTAAGCAATAGCCTTTGTTGGAAAGCAATAAACCCAAAGCCCATGTTACTCCATTCACACACGGATGTGCTCCTGTGCTTTAAATATGAAATGTCTCCACAGGCTTCTGCCTTTCATGCTTCTCAGCTGGTGGTGCCACTTTTTGGGAGATTCCTGAAACTTGGGGGGGGGTGGGGCCTCACTGGGTGCAGCCTTGAAGATGGCATCTGCTCTGCTTCTCCACTCTGTTCTGGCCATCATGAGGTGAAGAAGTTCTTCACCACACACTCCTGCCAACATAAGAGTTCGTCCAGGAGTGTGGGCCAAGCAGCCATGGAGCAAGCCCCCTAAAACTGTGAGCCAGGAGAAGCTGTCCTTTTGGTAAGTACTTCTGTCAGTCAGAGCCATGCTAGCCTGACCTCTATAAATGCTTAGACCATGGGAGGAACTCAAGGCCCAGCGGCAAATAAGACACAAGATATCTACCCTGTCCTGAGTATGTTTTGGAGATCCTCTCACACGTTTTCATTGATTTGTTTGTTCGTTTATTGCAGCCCTATCGATAAAATCTAGGGTTGTATGCACAGGAGAAAAACACGGTACCCATAGCTGCATTCCCATTCCTAACTTTACTTTGGATTTGAAGACAGAAACCCACTACATTCCTCAGGCTGGCTTTGAACTCTCCCTTTAGACCAGACTGACTTTGAATTTCTCAGATTCCTACCTTTTACATTCCTAAGTAGTTACATCAACAGGACTACTCCCTTAGGCCTGGCTAGCCCTTTAAAGACCAAAACATTCTTTCTGAAAGAGTCCTATGACATATTGTGATTGTTTATCCAAGATCCACAGTCTAGGCTCCTGTTGGGAAGTTGATGAACTTTTTTTTTCTTTTGATAAATACAAATGTTTTGAATAAAAATAGCGGAACGGCATTTAAGGTTATGATTCTCCAGAGTCTCAGCTTGTAAGTCCTTAGACAACACATTCGCAAGCTGAATGGCTCCAGACAACATTCTGAAGATGTCATTTGATGAATCACTCCCAGACTGATACGTCGAAAGCCAGCTTCCAAGGTCATAGGACTGCCTTTAAGAAGCATCAAATTGTGGACATTCCCTCTGTGGTTGAGAGCAATACCCTGATAATGGAGGTTCCAGAGGGCCAGTGAGCATCTTGTGTCATGTGATGCTTCAGAGAGATGAGGTTCTCTGAGGAAGAGGACCCTCGCCAGACCCTGAACTGCAGAGCCTTGATCTTGAATTTTCCACACAGGTGAGAAATAAAATTCTGTTGCTTGTAAGAAACTACATTATAGCATCATCACATGCGTTCTTTCACAGTGTGCCCTCTCGTCAGCGGTTGCGTGTGTGTGCGCGCGCGCATGCGCACTATATTTAGATTATTAAGGTAGGCCATTTTATGCATGTTTTCCAAGGTGCTCAACACACTCAATCTCACTAAGTCAGGCTTCCCTTTAGTTGGAAAATCTGAAAAGCCTCCTTTGGGAAATAGTGTTCCTCTGCTCTCTCATCCAGGAGCTCTGTCTTTCTACAGAGACCTCACATTCGTACGGAAAGTCAGCTTGCTCCTCTATAATGGGTCAAGGAGAATAAGCTAATTGCAATGGGATGTAAAGGAAACATTTGCTGGGGAAGATCAAGGGTCTGAGTCTAATAATTTATGTTATTATTTGGCTGCCGGGCAGATAGATCATTGTACACCATCTGCCGTAAGGCATAGTTTTCTACAGCATTGTTAAACAGGCTTCGGCAGTCTTAATTCCAGAGAAAGGAGGAAACGGAGTTGAGTAGATGTGGGTGAGGAAAAAAAATGCTTAGGTCAGATTGAAGGAGATGCTATTAGAATGAAAGTAAACAAGAGCGGCCGAGATACGTGCAGGGGAGAGGCGGGGAAATGGGTGCATCGAAGTCGTAACATTAGTAAGGGGTCAAATGGGAGGGTCCCTTAGTGTAGGAAACAAAACAGCAAAAACCAAAGTAGTCTAAGAAAAACAATTCCCTGGGAGAAGTGCTGGAATGTCTGAGGCTATGCGGAGCGGCTAGGTCCCTGGAGAAGAGATTCCACAGAGCACATGAAGGGGAAAAGCAATGGGGACAAGGGTACACTCTGGGAAAGGTGGCAGGCTTCCCCCTCCTCAGCGGCAGTTTTGTCTATTTTCCCAGAAAACCATTAATCTACGTTGTCAGGGCCCTCCTTCAACTCCCAACCCCGGCTGGCTCCTTTTGGCTCAAAGACCTGATCCTGACTTTCTAGAACATCCACAGTCCTTTTGCAGCATCTGTAGGCCTCGCAGGGGGTGGGGGAGGAGAGGAGGGCTCCACCTTAGTCACGTGCACCTTGGGTCTTCCAAGTTACAGGCGGGGTTTGAAAATGAAACCCGTTTGGAAATGAGGCTTCGACACAGTCAGCTAAAGGGCTGCCCATTTGCTACACGGATACCCAGAAACAAACACCAGCAAGAAACACTTGGAAAGCAATCTGGCAAAGATCCTCATTGCCCCATGCTTAGCGTGCGATGCAAGACGCTGTGGGCTGCCGCTGTGACGGTCCCCAACTCTCCAGGTCCACCAAGACCCCTGGGCCTGCAGCGACTCCAGCCGGGCGGAGAATGGGCGTGGAACAGCCGCGTCCCAAGCTGGCGCGGGAGCGTGGAGACTAGGACGTGGCAGGGCGTGGCCGGGGGTGGTGCTTAAGTTAGGGGCGCGGCCATGGTAGGGGCGTGGCCTGTCTGAGCACCTAGTCCCGCAAGGGAAGTACGGTAGCCAGGGCTGTGGCGGGTGCCCGGGACAAGGCGGAGCTTATAGTGCAGCGTCGCTGGGGGCGGGGCCCTGGTGGGTGTGTGATCTTGACAGGGGCGTGGCGTGGCGTGGCGGAGCCAGGTCCTGCTCCTTGGGTTGGGCTGGCCAGGGCGTTTCCGTTGCACGGAGCTGCCGAGAGTACTTACTGCCTTGTCTCTCGGCGACTGCATCTGTCCCACTCTCATCCGCAGTCTGCGCTCTACCGTCTGGTAAGTGACCGTGGTCCAGGAAGCGACTCCTTCACCAAGGGCGCAGGGCCCTTTTTGGGGCGGGGGACCAGAGCTCCAGTGACCGTCTCTCTCTTTCTCCCTCTCCCCGCAGCTCCAGCCCACTCCTGACCAACAGCATCATGGTAAGCCGTGTGTCTGCGACCAGGGCGATCGGGACCCTCTCCGAAGGCAGCAGAGCTGGGAGAGATGAAGCTGCTTTCGGAATCTCTTGGTCTCCACTTTTCCCTTCTGTGTCCTTCTCTATGTCCTCTCTGTGACCTTTTTGGTGTTGTCGCGCCCCCCCCCTCCACCCCCGTGTGCGCTCTCCTGTTTCCTCCCTCAGCCCGGAGTGTCCGGAATCAGCCGGTGTCTCCCCGGTGCCTGTGAATCAGGCCGCCCCAAATCCAGAGTGGTCAAATTTAGATTCGGAGCAGGAACTCTTGGTCATGTGAGGAGAACGCCCTTTTGGCTTCCCTTATTTTTTTATTTTCCCGCAGTTTCTTGTGTTTGAATACTGGGTGTGTGTGGGTGATTTCCATGGTGCTTCAGGGGAGTTGTCCCCTCCCCCCGCCCTGCAAGGCGCTATTTATTTAAAAGGAACTGACTGTGCTTTTCTTTCTTTCTTTCTTTTTTTTCCCTACTAAAGGCACTGAACCAAAAAGCTGGGTTTCCAAAGTAAGGAACTCGCAAAACGAGTTTGCTTTGGGGCTTTTTCAGAAGTCGATTACTTAATAGAGTTTGTTTTATTTTGGTTTTTTTTTTGTTGTTGTTTTTTGGTATTTTTTGTTTTGTTTTGTTATTCTTTTAAAAGATCTCCCAATGTTTGTCAAGAGTGTAGCAAAGAAAAGTTAGTTTGGTTTTTTTGTTTTTTTTTTTTTTTTTTTTTTTTTTTTTTTTTTTTTTTTGGTTTTCCAAGACAAGGTTTCTCTGTGTTGCTTTGGCTGTCCCAGAACTCTCTCTGCTAGCCTGGAACTCACAGACAGCATCTGCTGAATGCTGGAGCTTAAGGCCTTCACGGCCACCGCCCAGCTTATGTAGTAATTTTTCAAAGTTGGTCATGTGAATCAATTATCATACCTAAAATATTTTGCCCTAAGGCAGGGTGGCTATACCTGGAATCCTATGTCTTGGGAAATAGAGGCAGGAGGATCACGAGTTAGAAGTCATCTTTGGTCATCAAGGCCTTGGCTTTAACAGAGGGTCTCATCAAACAAAACAACAAAGCTTTATACCCTGAATGAAACTAATTTCACTCATCTTGCCAATCTAACTGGCCTGTTCAGAGATGGGACAGTCTTTTAAATAAGTATTTCAGCCTACTCAATGGGCTTGAACACACACACACACACACACACACACAAACACACACACACACACACCAATCTATCTTCCCTCCTCCCTTTCCCTTTTCTGTCCCCCTCCTTCTCTCTCTCCCTCTCTCCTTCCCTTTCTCACCAGTCCACAAGTCAGGTTGCTTCAGTACTATTGGATAAGATTTCATGGGATTAAGATGATTTGGTAATGTTATTAAGTTTATACAGTGTACCCTGCTTCCATTCCTCTGCGTGTGCTCATAAGTAGTTCTCTCATATTACCTCAAGAAGACCTTGGATTTAGGTTCTTCAGCAATGAAGTGCATTGTGTGTGTGTGTGTGTGTGTGTGTGTGTGTGTATGTGTTTGTGGAGTTTATCTTCGTATGTTGGTGTGATGATAGACATGGTGGTTAGCAAGATTCACAGAACAATTCCCTCCATCTTTGCCCATTTGGCTTACTCTTAAATATCTTGTAAATTTTCCAGGGATATCTTCAGTGTTTTGGTTTTGACAAAGTCCCAATGTGTGGCGCAGGCTGGTTTGGAAGGGTAGGCTTTCTCTTTCTCTGAGGTCTCCTTGCCTCAGCCCCCCAAGTGCAGAGGTGACAATCGTGTGCCATTGCACACAGGCAGCTTGCAGTTTCTCAATCAATTATTTTCCATCATTTCCACTCTTTATCCAATAGTATTGGAAACACTAACATGCTGAGCTTTTCTGCAGCGTTGTCAGTAATCTTTGGAAAGCACAAAAGTAAACCATTTTGTTTAAATAACTCAGACTAGGAGAGTGCTTTGTATCTTGCATTTGGCGATGTGGGATGTCGATCCACATTTTATAAGTGCTGTCCCTCCCTCTCCCTAGTGGTTTTGGGGACCAGGTCTCAAAGAGCTCAGCCTGGTCTTGAACTCAACATGTAGCTGAGGATGACTTTGAACTTTGATCCTCCTGCCTCGGCCTCCCAAGTGCTTGGATTACAGGAGTGCACCCCAAATCCTGGCTATGACTGTATTTTGCTATCTAATGCCTCCTTTGGATTCTGGAGTCATTTAGGAAAACTGAAACTTTTATGTTAGGTTTCAGTTTCTTTGGTTGGAAGGACTTATGTTGCCCCAAGGGGATAGGAACCAGAGACTTGCATTCCATGACATCTGGAGATTAATGGTATCATATTTCTCTCTCAGAGGTGTGTGCTTCAGTAATTAAAAATGCATTGTTTAAATATTAATCTCTCTTGATTATTGAAATAATTTCCCACTACAGCAGTTCTTCACATTTATGAACTTTAATTATGTACCTATATTGATAATTTTCTTTTACTTGTGTTGGGACTGTACCGTTTATTCAAGTACAGAAATGCAGAAGCAGAACATGAGGATGACTGACCATCTTGCTAAGAATTTAACTAGAAAGAATTGGTTAAGCCAGGTGGTGGCACACTCCTTTAATCCCAGCACTCAGGAGGCTGAGGCAGGTGGATCTCTGGGAATTTGAGGCCAGCCTTACAGAGCAAATTCCAGGACAGTCAGGGCCACACCACAGAGAAGCCGTGTCTTGCAAAAACAAAAGACCTAGGTCAGTCTCCTGCACACTCCATGCTCCCTGGGTAGTTCCACCTCTGTGTACCTGCATGAGCCCAGGTTAGCTGATTCTGCGGGTTTTCTTGTAGTGTCCCTAACCCCTCTTGTACCTATAATCTTTTCTCCCCTTCTTCAGAATTTCCCAAGTTCCACCTAATGTTTGTCTGTGGGTCTCTGCATCAGTTGCCGTCGGTTGCTGGGTGTAGCCTCTCAGTTACGATAGGCTCCTGTTTGCAAGCATAGCAGAATATCATTAATGGTGTCAGGGGTAGGCCCTCTCATTTTCTGCTCTATCTTCACCCCTGCACACCTTGTAGGTTTTGTGGCTGGCTGGGTGTCCCAGTCCCTCCTTTGGAAGTTTTGCCTGATTACAGGAGGTGGCTGGTTCATGCTTCATTGCCAGAAGTCTTAGCTAGAGTCGCCCTTATAGATTCCTGGGAAATTCCATTGCCTTAAGTTTCTAGATTGTCTCAAAAATCCACTAACCCCACCCCAAGTTATCTGCACATGTATAAGAGCGGTGTAGTTTGGTCTTCATGTGGGATTCCTAACAGTAGGCGCAGGGGCTGTATCTGATGCTTATTGCCTGCCTTTGGGTCCCTTTTCCCTAACCAAGCTGCCAAAGTCTAGCCTTAATAGGACTATTACCTATTATGTCCTGTCAGAGTAGGGGATAACACTGCGGCAAAGGAACATACTGAGGGCCACCTGGCTTCATGTTATCATGTTTGCCAAATACACAGGACAGTAAGAATCCACAGATTAACATGGTGAGAGCCAGTAGTTTTTCCGTCCTAATCCTGGCCCCTTAGCATCAACAGATTGGCTGTTTGATAAAGAAAATACCTTAATGATAGCTTTTTCAGTATTTGTTAAAGGAAACACAGAGGTTAATTTTATTTTTCTAATATCTATACATACCTATAAAAAGTGGACAATAGCAATTTTTAAATGTAGGCTTGAAAAAATTAATTTGAATGAGTTATAGGATTTTAAACCATAATGCCCCTGCTATTTTAGCATAACAATGCTGCTATGTGGGTAACAAATCACTATGATTATTGGATTAGTACATTTTCTATTACAGTAAATTTGAATGCAAACTAATTCAACTTATTAATCACTAACAAAGCTGTTAAAGATGCCTGAATTATCTCTATATAGTAGAATATGCATGAATCATTTTATATTTCCCTTTCTATACCCAACTTCTTATATAAATGCAATTTTTTTCTTTACATCTTAGTAATGTTTCTTCAGTTAGACTTACCGTATTTTGGGTTAGATCTTAAAAATTGAGTTTTTAAAATTTTTTAGGTGTTGAAACACCATGACAAAAAGCATTCTGGGGTGGGATTTAGTTCGTTTCTGTGTCATAGCTCATCATCAAAAGCAGTGAGGGCAGGAACTCAAGCAAGGCAGTTACCTGAAGACAGGAACTGACGTAGAGGAGGTCTGCTGTATACTGGCTTTCTTGTTTCTCATGGCTTCCTTGTTCCTCCTGGCTTCCTTGTTCCTCCTGGCTTACTCACTGTGCTGATTGCTTTTGTGTATCAACTTGACACAAGCTGGAGATATCACAGAGAAAGCCTCCCTTGAGGAAATACCTTCATGAAATCCAGCTGTAAGGCATTTTCTCAACTAGTGATCAAGTTGTGTGGCTGGTGCCATCCCTGGGCTGGTAGACCTGGGTTCTATAAGAAAGCAGTCTGAGCAAGCCAGGGGAAGCAAGTCAGTAAGTAGCTTCCCTCTAAAACTTCACAACCCAGGCATGCATTGTTTGTGCTGTGTTCAACATTCTTACCTTTCAAGCTCCTCCAGAATCTCTCACCAAGCTTTGTACACAGTGGGGCTTTTTATTATTGTGTATATTTATCATATACGTATATGACTATGCTGTCTCCATTTCCTCCAGAAGAGGGCATTGGATCCCATTACAGATGGTTGTGAGCTACCATGTGGTTGCTGGGAATTGAACTCAGGACTTCTGGAAAAGCAGCTAGTGTTCTTAACCGATGAGCCATCTGTCCAGCCTCAATGTTTTGTTTTGTTTTCTAGCCCAAAGTCCCAATGTTCTTCTATTATACTTCCCTTAAAATTACATGGTCAAGTCTGTAACAACAGTATCCTACCATCCTGGTACCAACTTGTCCTAGTTACGGTTACTGCTGCTTTGACACCATGACCAAAAAAAAAAAAAAAAAAACTCGGAAGGAAAGGGTTCATTTCACTCACAGATCCATATAACAGCACTGTTAGCTTTTTTATTTCACTGTATAGCCATGGCCAAATTAATAGGTATCCTATTTACTTTAAATAGTTGAAAGTTCATGGGCTGTTTTCTTTGGTTTTGAAAAAAAAGGTTGTCTGTATTTTGTAGACAGATGAACCATTTCATAAATTTTAATTCGGTTTAAAGATCTCTTTTTTAGGTAATCAAATTTTCAGAATTTAATTTTGAGCAATTTGAGTTTAAGTTCATTAGTTTTGCTACTCCTTTTATCTCTTTTGTGGGGTGGTGGTGGTGGTGGTGGATGCTTTTTGAGATTGTTTCTCTGTTCAGCCTTGGCTGTCCTGGAACTTACTCTGTAGATCAGCCTTACAGAGATGCTTCTGCCTTTCAGGTTCCGGGATGAAAGACATGACCACTACCACCCAGCTGGTTTTGCTGTTCTTAAGGAGTTAAAATGTTTGCTACACTAGGAATGTCATGGAGACAAAAGTGGGCTGTATAAGTGTTCAGTAGGAACTTCGAGAGTATCAGTTACCTCTGTGATATATATTTAAACTGTTGAAGGGTTGGCTGGAAAATTTGGGGGTTGGTTTAGAATTGTGGGCTCATAACAATAATTTACCAAGGCCCTTGGCAGGATCACAGTAAACAACTACATTTTTCTCTGAGTTCATTCCAGAGGAATTTCGGGACATTGGCTTCCATCTCAGGTTGGTTATCTCTGTTGAGCATCGTGGGCTGGTCCAAGGACCTGTTACCCATGGCCTCTGCTGTACCGGCTCAGGATGGAAACAGATCCCAATCCCCTTGACTCTGGCTTCATTTGGATTCTGAGAAAGAAACTTGGCTGCTTTGCAAGCCACTGAACCCTTCATTGGCATCAGCAAGGCCGGGTTTCCGTATCACTTACCGAGCTTCTTGGAAGACCTCTTCTGGTGCTTAGGTGACCTAGGGATGTTCGGATTGTGACTTTCTTCTTATGATTTCAGATTCCAAAACAGTAAATAAATTTCTAATTGTAGATCTATTTCTGAAATACACTGTAGTTGCATAACTGTCTACTATTCTATAATTGCACAGCTGTATTATTTGAATTAGAATTAGTATTCCCAAGGTCTTTGCTTTAAACATGTTTTGGATCCATCCTTTCTTTCTGTTAGTAGCTCACACAGTGTGCAAACATGTAAGCCATTGGTGGGAAGGAATGCATACTGCCGGTGGGACACCTTTTTCCATTGTCTTTACTTCCCACTTGTGTGTGTGTGCTGACCATTTGGATATTTGCTTTCCCACTCCATCTTGGGTCTTGTGAGACTGGAAAGTATAATGGGAGCTGTGACTAAAGGCTGTTGCTAGAAGGGATGCATTGCCAAACCCTTCAGACACATCATCAAGTGCTTGGGATGCATTTTGGAAGCAGGTATTACTCTTATCTGGGGTGGCTTTGCTGGCACCATTTCTGTAGGATAAAGGAAGGGCAGCAACATGAGTAACCATAGTGGGAACAAATGCTTAGGACATGGCCAGGAATTTGGCTTGATGGAACTGTAGTTTGTAGTGTCAGAGTGACCATAGTAAGGGAGGTGAAAGGTGCCCTGTCTTGGAAAAGGATACCACAGAGAAAGGCAGAGTCAGACCCGAGTAATAGGAATTGTTTTCTAGGTGGTCAAGAGCCCTTCTTGGGCCATTAAAGGTAAGTTTGCCTGGACCAGGTTTGTGTTTAAGGCAGATTATTCTGGCCCTAGCGTGGTGACTGCATTCGTGGGTGTTGTAGAAGACGACATCCTTGTTGGAGTTGAAAGGGAAACTGGATCACTCAGAAACGTGTTCCAGTAATCCCAGGGAGTGCCCCGCTACCGTCACAGAATTAAGCGAGGCAGTGGTGTGGACAAGATCTCACTCAGGCACAGGCTTGTCTTTAGCTCACAACAATCCTCCTGTATCAGCCTCCAGAGTCCTAAGAATACAGGTGTTAGTCACTATGCAGGGCACAGTTGGGCCTAGATTGGAGGGACCTATGGGAGAAGGGGACCACCTTGATATGAAACTGAGGAGGTGGCTGATGAGGAGCTAGGTGCAGGTCAGGATGCTGGCTTCTGAGTTTAGGTTTGGACAGAGAACACAGAACTGGATTTGTTGAATATGAGTTCCTATCAAATATTAAGGTTTTTAGCACCCACAGGGGATCAAATGTCTAACTGTGGCCCCTGGGTTCCCATACTTTGGTGCACATAGACTCACATAGGTTCACATGCATACACATAAATTAAAAACAAAAGCTTTACAGGGGCCTGGAGAGATGTTCAAGGGCACTTGCTCTTGCTGAGGATCCAGGTTTACTTCCCAGCATTCACGAGTACTTATAACCATCTGTAGGCAGCTCAAGTTCTAAGGGAACTGATGCCCTGTTCTGGCATCTTCGGGCAATAGGCACTTGTGTGGTACACATCCACACACACAGGCAGAATACTCACATAGAGAATTTTTGAAAACTATTTAGACTGCACTTCCCTCTGAACAGCAAGGTACTCACACTCCCCAAGTCCTCCCACATCTCTGCTGACTTTTATATCATTTATCTCTGTCTACGACTAAACAGCACTTGAAACTTTTCTGCCGTAGCATAGTCTAAGTTCTAGTCATGAGATCTGTGCTTCTGAAACAAAGCTCCGAATCTCTTGACTGTCCTATAACCCTGGTTGTTTTCTGATCCTCTTGCAAGTGGATTGGTTGGCTGTTGCTGCTTTCTAAGTGGTGCTCACAGAATGCACCTTTGGACAGTTAGGTGGCGCAGCAGACTCTCCGCTACCTCGAGAGCTCTTGGGAGCTGAAGCTCTTGCACATATCAGCGGTGGAGACACCTACCTTACTGTTGGCATCTTCTAAGAGCACACTGTGTTTCTTTCATTTACCGATGTCTGCCAGTGAAAGACATTCTGCACTGGCAGGGAAGGTTAAAATCAAAACATACAACAGCAAAGAAAGACACCAAAGGGTTTGTTTTTTTAAAGGCACTAGGAAGAGAGTTCAGTGTCTTCCATATGCTAGGCAAATGCTCTGCTGATGAGCTGTGTCAGCAGCCTTTTTCTCTGTTGCTTTTTTTTTGAGACATGGTCTCACTGGGCTATCCTCGAAGTCCTGGGCTATCCTGTTGCCTTGAACTTTTGCTCTCCTGTGTCAGACTCCTGAGTAGCTGGGATGATAGGCATGCCTCCAAAGCCCAACTAACAGAGTCTTAAGCCACTGTCTTAGGGTTTCTATTGCTGTGATGAAACACCATGACCAAAAAGCAAGTTGGGGAGAAAAGGGTTTATTTAGCTTACACTTCCATATCGATGTTCATTATTGAAAGGAAGTTAGGGCAGGAACACAAACTGGCCAGCATCCCAGAGGCAGGAGCTGATGCAGAGACCATTGAAGAGTGCTGCTTACTGGCTTGCTTCTAATGGCTTGCTCAGCCTGCTTTCCTATAGCACTCTAGACACCAGCCCAGAGATGACACCACCTAGCATAAGCCCTCCCTCATTGATCACTAATTGAGAAAATGCCTTACAGCTGGATCTCATAGGGGCATTTCCTCAACCGAGGCTCCCCCTTCTCTGATGACTCTAGGGTCAGAGGATTGGGGTCAGGGCTGGGATCATGTGTCTGACCTAGATGTGTTCTCACCCTGTGTTTGTTTTGTAATGCACAATTGTGTCAGGCTCACTTTGCCCTCTGATCTTGATCATCCAATTCCTTCTTTTCTCCTTCCTCTTTTTTTCTCCTTCCTTCCCTCCAACCCTCCCTCCCTCCTTCCCTCCCTTCCTTCCTTTCTTTTTGTTGTTGTTTTGTTTTCCAAGACAGGGTTTTTCTGGCTGTCCTAGAACTAACTCACTCTCTAGACCAGGCTGGTCTCAGACTCACAGAGTTCTGCTTGCCTTTGCCTCATTTTAATTCAGTGATAAGGATGTCCTGTTCCCGGTCAGTTGGCTGCCTTATCAGTGGGCCTTTCGTTTACTTATCCAACCAGACCTTCCTATTTTTACTGGGAGGAGGTTCAGACTTTGGTTTTCCAGGCAATAAAACTATCTCGATAAAGACTGGATGAGAGTTAAAAAGTGAATTATGTGTGTGGACAGGTGTTGTGTGTGCAAGTATCATGAATTTTTCTTGTGGGGAATTGCTGGTGAGAGATGAAGTATGTGAGGATAAGTTGAGGCTGCCTGAGGGACCAGAACCTGTTACAGATGAAGCTTTTCTATTTTGGTAGACTATGGGGATTTCAGGAAGTGGGCCTCCCAGTGACTCACTCAGAATCAGATTGCATTTTGTGTGGGGAGCCAGGGGAAGGCAGAGCCCTGACTAGGGTTTGGTTCACATTACTCATACGTAGGACTCAAGTCTGATCTGCTAATGCTGCCACGTGGCCTTGCTAGCCCTGTATGGAATACAGCAAAAACGGTGTCTCTATCTCTAGAAAGTTGTTAGGTATGTGGCTGGAAGTTTTTCTTCTGGCTAGTAGTGAAATCTTTAAGGATGCCTTCCTTCCTTACAACCGTCAAACAGTTTCCGTCGTCCCTAGGATCGGATGTATGTTTTGAGATAAATGATTTCTATTTTATGTTCAATCTTGCCATTGTTTAGCTCTGTCTGCAGTTTCTTCATAACTTACAGATCAGATCAATATTTCCTCTTAAAGTGCATTTACAAATGTTGTTTGGGAGATGTGATTTTTTACCCCCGAGGCAAACTATCTTACTGTCTTGCAGAATCCTTTGTGTACCACAGGAATACGTCTGCCACACTCTCCGGTACCTGTCTCTGGGCAGCCCTTTGTTCTGTCCCCTCCCCTCCTCTCTTCTGTGTGCTGGATAGTTTCATATCAAGTTGCTATAAGCTAAAGTCACCTGAGAGGAGGGAACCCCAGTTCAGAAAATGCTTACATAAGATGGTTGTAGGCCCCAAGTACTATTGCTGATGCCAAGTAGTGCTTACTGGCAGGAACATGATATGGATGCCTCCTCAGAGGCTCTGCCAGAGCCATACTGATACAGAGGAGGATGCTTGCAGCTAACCATCAGACTGAACACGGGGACCCCAATGAAGGAGCTGAAAGGGTCTGCAACCTCATGGGAAGAACAAAACGACCAACTAACCAGACCCCTCACAGCTCCCAGGGCCTAAAACACCAACCAATGAGTTTGAATGGAGAGACCCATGGCCCAGGTGCATATGCAGAGAGCATAGCGTTTTCTGGCATCAATGGGAGGGGAGGCCTTTGGTCCAGTGAAGGCTCATTTTCCCAGTGTAGGGGAATGCCAGGGTGCTGAGGTGGGAGAGGGTTGTTGGGAGAGGGAGCACCTTCATGGAGACAATGGGAGGGGGATGGAGGATGGGAGTGGGAGAAAGGGATAACATTTGAAATGTAAATATAGAGAGTATAAAAAAAAAAAAAAAAAAAACAAAAAGATGGGTTGTAGGCAAGCCTGTAGGGTACTTTCTTAATTAGTGATTTATAGGGAAGGGCCCAGCCCCTTGTAGGTGATATCATCTCTGGGCTGGTCCTGGGTTCTGTAAGAAAGCAAACTGAGCAAGCCATGGGAAGTGGTAGCTAATAAGCGGCACCCTCCATGGCTGCTGCTTCAGCTCCTGCTTCCAGGGTCTCCCCCCCCCCCCACCCCCGCTTAGGGTCCTGCCTCTCCTGCGTTGGATGATGAACTGTTTCACGGAACTATAAGTGAAATCAACCCGTTCCTTCCTAAGTTGCTTTGGCCATGGTGTTTCATCACAGCCGTAGTAACCCTAACTGGGACATTCTGGGAGCCTTTTCTCTCTTCTTGCCTTGGGAGGAAGTGCAACAACCTCAGGATTAAGGAGCCACATGCTCTTGGTTTGGGTCAAGTCTTAACTGCTACTTAGTTGCTTGGGAAGGATTTGCTAAACTGTTAAGCTGGCCTCATTTGTCAAGTCTCACTGAGACACCCACAGGGCACCCACACAGCTCCTGAGCCAGTGTTGTACACAGCAGGCAGTTGTCATTCTGATCCCAATCATTCCTCCCTCCACCCACTTCTTCCTACCTTTTAATGTGTCCTGAGGAACTGGATACCTCCAGCCCTGTATCACCTGGATGACTGTCGCTTACAGCTTACAGCCTGCTCCTTTCCCCAAGTGCCTGCTATGGGCTGTCCAGGTCTCTCGGCCATATTCTCATAGAGCCTGTTCCTTCGTCCCACTACTGTCAGTCAGTGCTGAGCAGAGACCACACTGTTCCTGGCCCCATTGCCTTCACTGGCTGCAGGATCAGACCTTTACTATCTGTGTGGCATTCGTGGACTTTTCCTGTGTTGATTTGTCTATTTGACCCAATGCCTTTTCCGGTCTCCTGTAGCACTTTGCCTGGAGTAATAGGTCATTTTAGTCTTGAGTGCTTTTATGCAGGCTGGCAGGGGATCTGTCTATTTTTATAATCTTGGCCACTCTACAGGCAACTTTTAAGACTTGGGGTATCTCCCCTCCCCCGCCTCAGTTTCTTCTCTTCCCATTTCTGTGCTTTCCCTCTCACAATCTCTCAAGTGTGTGCATGTGTGTGTCTGTGTATGTGTGTCT